>NC_048601.1:26849212-27201712 GCF_003668045.3 Cricetulus griseus | reverse complement strand
AATGCTCTGTGGCTTTCTATCTTGCATTTAATTAACTTGATAACGATCACAGTTTATTACTGCTGTAATTTTGTGGCCAGTGTTTTGCCAAATGCATAATGAGTTGTGCTACTATATTTTACTGGGTAATAGCCCTTTCCTAACGTGATTTAATGTCACCCTTATTATTTAGGAAATCTCCTATGTGTATCCACATTTTAAGGCATGTGTTTCTGCCCCGCCTTCCCTGAGGTCATTTCAAGGCTATCCTGATCATTGAAACACACCAACGGTTCTTTAATAGCTACAGCAATTTACCAGACAATTTAACCAGGTTTTTTTCTAGAACTTTCTTTATGGGTCTAGATAAACCTTAAAGCCTTTTGTTTATGTTCTGTACAGAAGTCCTGGTGGGACACTGACTACAGTTCTGTCTGCCTGTGGCTGGAGGGAACAGAGTCCACACCACACCATTTTCATCCTGGAGACTTTCAGAGTTCTATGTTTTAATCACTGTTTTTACTATGATTCTATTCAGGTTTGTGCCATCTCCTTTAAAGAAACTTGAAAACGTTATATTCCTTCCTGCAGCAAGATCAAGAACATCCTCAGGAGAAGGTGATGTGTTCTTACATGACAGCCACAGCCTCTCGGCAGTCACTACTGAAGCCTCTGCAGCAAGGCATATTTTTCTGTGACAGGAAGAACTGTTTTAGGGTCTTTGGGGGTTTTCCAGCTGTGCCTGCCTGTCCTTTTACCACTTCTGGTTTTGTTCCATTTGACAGCCCTGAGCACTGTGCCTCAAGCCCACAACTCTGTCACTGCCGTCTGTCCTGGGTCTCTCGTTGGTTCTCAACTTGGTCTGCATCCTCTTTATGCCTTTGTAACTTTCCTTCCCTGAGGGAGGCCTTTGGCGCTATGCTGTAACAGCTACCCAGTAATTCCCACCAACTGTTTGCCCATGCAGGTTTCTCCACCTGATACTCTCCCTGATACTTCTGCACATTTTTACTGGGGATAACTATGTTTTTCAATTTAAATATTTTTCTCATCACATATTGTCTTTCATAGACTTACATTTCTCTGACATTTTCCTGAGATTCCAAATCTGGATTTTTGAATGATTTCTCCTTTTTCTTGGAGTCAGTCCATTTCCTGGAGGAACACTGGCCTTTATTACAAATGAAAACCGATATGGTGGATTTGTTGTCCTTTTTCAGTCTTGTCTGGTTTTTATAGTATTGGGGTTTTTTAAACTTTGCCTATACATCTTTAGAGGAGGCCCATGTAACCCTGGAAGGGGCCTTCATGGGAAGCTGGCTCCAAGGCAGCCTTCCCTGCAAAGATGGAAGAGTGGAGAGGTCAGAATTCATGGCACTCTGCTTTCCAGGCAACCTTCTGGGAAGGCCTGGGCAGTAGGAGTGGGCAGGAGTGGGATGCAGAGTGACAGGACCCATGCTGAGTGGCTTGTGTCCTGCATGTGCTAAGCTGAACAGACTGCCTGCAGGGGCCACCCAACCTGTCATACTTGGATGTCTGCTGCCAGAGGAATGACACCCTGAACTCTACCTCTAGAGCTATTTGCTCCCCCAACCCTGCCCCATGTAACTCATGCTTTCTTTGTGGCTTTTTCACTGTGTTGTATAATTCAGGTTCTCCTGCCTCATCTTTGTGGACACAGAGCAGACGTCTCCTAAGGCATGCTTCTGCTTCCTGTAGAAAGCTGTTTTAGTGATCTGCTCTTTGTCCGCGTCCTCCAGCTCACTTTGTTTTCTGGAGCTTCGGAATGATCCCAAGACAGCTTCGTTTTAATCTTTGCTCTTCTTAGAAAACAGAAAGCTGTGTCTCCAAGCTTGGCATCTGCAGACAAGCACAGGAAGTAGATTGTCTTGGGTCACTCTTCACTCTCCCAGCGGGAGGTCAGCAGCCCCTTCCATCCACTGTCCAGAGGATTAATAGAACCCTTGGCCCCATGTTCTTCGAGCAGTCTCCCAGGTAGAACTGGTCATGGATCTCAGCAAGGTGACGGTGTCTCCTAGTGGTGCCAGACCCCACTAAGGTTCTGTAGCAAGTAAAATCTGCCTACCACTTCAGTCCCACTGCCTAATCCCCAACTCATGGGACAAAACTTCATGTGATGTGTTCGGAGACTGAGCTTTGAGATAGTGACTAGGGCATGAAGGTGGAGCCCCCGTGGAGGAGATCAGAACCCATACAAGGGAGGCCCCAGAGAGCTGCCTCCCCTCCTGCCGGGTAAAAACACACTGAAAAGTCTCATCTGTGGACAGAGTCTCACCAGACAGCAAATCTGCTGGTGCTTTGATCATGAACTTGTAGCCTCCAAAACTCAGAGATAAATCCCTATTGTTTATAAGCTACTGGTCTATGGAGTTTTGTTACAGCAGCCAAACAGACGGACATCTCCCAGTTCTCCTCCTGCTTTCCCTTTTTATAAATACAACTGTGTCGCCCTTCTGGAAAGCTGTTCGAGGCACCATGCTGAGGCCTCTGTATACATTATTCCTCTCCATCTTCATGGCAGCTCCACAGAGCGGAGTTAAGTGCTGGTGTTGTGAAGCTGATTTTATGGATGGCAAAACTGAGCTCAGACACGTGAGTGCCTTACCAGAGACCACACAGATGGTAAACACGAAATTCCATTCTATTAACAGCTATCGACCCTTTGTAAAAAGGGCGCCACAATTTGGGACACAGCATGCCCTTCACAGCGGCTTTTCTGCCTGAGAACAGATGGGCTAGCCAAGACTATGGTTGTAACATGTGATGGAAGATCAGAAGGAAGGCTTATTTTGGCTTGGTTTGAGGGCACAGTTCATCGCAGCAGGGAAAGTAGGGTAACAGGAACTCGGGGTGACTGGCCACACTGACTGAGGTCAGAAAACAGGGAAAATGCTCATGTTCCACCGGCTTTTTCCTTTTTTTCATTCTGGGACCCCAGTCCATCTCATTGTGCCTCCATATTCAAGGACAGTCTCCCACATCAGCTAACCCATTCTGGAAGCCCCTCCCCCATATCATGCTAGCAGTTGGTCTCTTATTTAATTCTAAATTCCATAGTTGACAACCAATGCTAACTACAAGTCCACCCCTTGTCAATACGATACGCAAATACATCACTTTAAAGCCATACACTTCTACCTTTTATCCCCACAAGCTCATGGGCATCTCATAATGCAAAATGCATCCAGTCCAACTTCAAAAGCCCCAGTTGTTCTTAACAGTCTCAACGCTGTTCAAATATGTAAGTGCAGTCCCTTCAGACATTCACTGAGGCAATTTCATAACTATGAGCCCCTAGAAAAGAATTAAAATCAATTATTTACTTCCAATATACAATTGCACAGAACATTACAGAAGCATAAATGGGAAAAGAGCAGAGGATGATGGGAGCAAAGCAAACACAGCGAACGCTAGCCCTGCAGCTTCATGTCCAGCAGTTAAGACTCATGACGAAATCATCTGGGACCCACAGGGTTTGAGTAGCCCTGACTCACCAGTTCTGCCACCTGCACACATAGCCCTCTCTTGGGCTAGCTCCGCGGCATGTCTTCTTGGTGAATCTCTATAGTGGGAAATTACCAATACGGAGCCAAGTAGAAATATAAGGGTATTTAATAGGCAAAAGCCTTAGTTACAGAGTGACCTAGCCAGCCGGCGAGGCAGCAGTCTGTATGCAAGCTGAAAGGGTGAAAACTGAAAGCAAAACTCAGCCAACTAAACTCTTACTCTACATCACCCTGACCACGCCCTCGCAGGCGTGGTCAGGCAGACCTGTAGCCAGCCCCTAAGCAGGCGTGGCTACAGGTTCCCCTACAAATCTCCTATAGTCCAGGCTTCTCCAACATCCCGAGGTCTCCATTGCAACTTAAGTTTACCTTCAAAACATCATACAACGGTCTCCAAGGGCCTCCTTGCAGGAATCCAACCCTGCCACACACTGCTGGACTTATTAGCTCTCTGAAACCATCTTGCAGTCTCCCACTGCCCTCATTATTGTATCTTTCATGTATACAAAACCAGTAGCGTGTGAATGGCACTGCCAAGATCTGCTGCCAACTTGAAATATAGCCTGGCTCCTTGGACCAAAACTGTCGTGGCTTTTGTGTGCTTGTATGGCTGAATCTAAGAAAAAAAAAAAAAATCCTGGACAGTTGTTTGCAAGCAGGGAACACTTGGTGCCATTCTTAGTTCTGGTTCTCTCCTCTCAAATGGATTCACATTTTTATAAGCTGGAGTCTTATGTGTGTTATAATGTATTTCTTATAATGTATTTCTCGTATATCTCTACTCCACTTGTTGCTCTCTCACACTATAGACCTAAGACTGGTGCGCAATGACCATGCCATAGCCTATGTTCTATCTGTTTTGATATTTCCTCCATCAAGCAAATTATTACTTTGTAATTTAGCCTCGATCAAATTCTCAGGACATGCACAAAATGCAACCAAAAGAAAATCTTTTTGCCAACCTGTAACTCAAATGGCCCCTATCCCAATTCCAAATAAAATCCTTGTTCGCCTCTGAAAGTTCATGAGCTGGGCCACCATTGCCCACATTTCTCCCAGGGTTTGAATCTTCCAAACTCCCATCAGAACAACTTGCTAAGCTCTGCTTAAATATTCAAAGGTTAGTCTAGCCTAAAGTTCCAAACTTTTCCACGTTCTTTCCACAAACCAGTTCTAGAGGCCTAATAACCTCACAGCCCAGTTTATCATACCAACAACTCCACTGCTCAGTACTAGCTTTTCCTGCTGCTACGACAAAATGCCAACTCAAGGAAGAGTTTGTTTTGGCTCATAGCTTGAGGGTACACAGTCCATCCTAGCAGGGAAGACACAGCATTCGGCAGCTGGTCACAGTGCACCACAGTCAGGAAGTAAGGGAAGAAGAATGCTAAGGTATCTTTTGCTTTCTCTGTTTAACCCAGGCCAGGAATCCAATTCTGGGAAGGTACCAACCACTTTTAGAATGAGTCATTCTCCCTCAGCTGGCCCAACCTAGAAAGTCCCCCCACAGACATGCCTAGAAGTTTTTCTCTTAAATAATTCTAGATCTCCTCAAGTTTATAATCAATATTAACCTTCACAAATGGGATACTGTTTTTCCATGCCCTTATAAGGGAAAAAAAAGACAGAAAGTAGCAAGAAGCAGTTTTATGAGTGCAAAAGAAATTCATAGTAATTTTTCCATGAGCTCTGATTACCTTCCTTTCCACTTCCCTTCCCGGTGGCCAGAGTTATTGTTCCTTGTTTACTTTTTTACTTTTTACTGTTCATGCATTCTCTCTTCCTTTAAGACCCGTATTGCCGAGCATTGGTGACACATGCCTTTCTTTAATCCCAGCACTTGGGAGGCAGAGGCAGGCGAATTTCTGTGAGTCCGAGACCAACCTGGTCTATAAGGGCTAGTTCCAGGACAGCCTCCAAAGCCACAGAGAAACCCTGTCTTAAAAGAAAAAAAAAAATAGAAGACCCATATTTGTCTTCATACCCTCGACAGAAAAAGAACAAAACAAAATATTAAAACATTAAGAATAAACAATGATATTCCCACAACCCTCCTTCTTATAGTATAAAATTCTTCTAAGGGTAAAATTCTGGAATGGGGGAACATGGAGATATCTATTCGTCCTAAAAACCTGAACACATCAGCTGTTCATTCAGCCCCCACAAGTGCAGAAAGTAGGGTGCCCACAGTGTTGGTCAGTATGGGCTTAAACATGATGCAGTAACAAATTGTCTCCAAATCTCTGTGGCTTAAAATAACAAGCTTATGTCTTCATCCGTTCTACATCCGTTCTATCTTATCACCATGCTCTGCTCCTCAGAGAGAACTCTGCCTTCCCAACGGCTGCTATTTCAAAGATTCCAGTCACTGGGCAAGATGATAGGAGCACTGGGGAGATCCTGGTGTCAGTTCAAAGCTCTCAAATGGTACTGTAGCAGCCTTTCCATTCACAATACACTTCCCAGCTGCAAATGGACTGAGAAGAACAGCCCTACTGAGTGCTTACTGAGAGGGATGTGACAAAACCCTCACAGTGGCAACGTTCAGCTACATCTGCCTGCTGCAGTCTGAGGTACCAAGACTCATGAGCTTCACAAGCAGTGCAGCCTCCCAGGTGGCTGTGTCTAGATTAGGAGCATGTCAGATACTTATATTACAATTCACAACAGTAGCAAAATTACAGTTGGGTGGTAGCAAAGAAATAAATTTATGGTTAGGGGTCACAGCAACATGAGGAACTGTACTGAAGGGCCACAGCTTTAGGAAGGTTGAGAACCACTGTTCTAGAAGATGTTAAGAGGGGAAACCATCTTGCTGTAGAGAAGGCCTCTTTCTTCCCTTGTGGTTTTAATTTTCCTTTCCCATTTTCTTAGGTTTGAAAGCTAACTTTTCTAGCTGAGTTTTGCCTACCCCATAGAATTACATCTTGATTAAATGGCTAATGAACTCTGGGCAGAACCCAGCTAATGTCTTCTCCTTCCTGGAGAATGAAATCAGCATCCTTCCTGGACTGTCATCTGCACAGGGAAGATTTGCTGGCTGGCTGGCAATGGGACTTCCCCAGCTTGTTCTCTTTTCAATTAAGTGAAGGAGCCGAGCTTCATATCACTGAGACCTTTTGTTGCAAAATGTTGTAAGTGTAAATTATTAAGGAGAATCAGTTTCCACCAATGCTATGGCTAAAAAAAAAATAATTCTGTCTTCTCAGCCAGCTCCTCATTCTGCCTGGGCTCTTATGAACAGGAACGTGTGTAAATATATATGCGTGTGTGTGTGTGTGTGTGTGTGTGTGTGTGTGTGTGTGTGTGTGTGTGGTTTGAAAGAAAATGGCCCCCAAAGGGAGTGGCACTATTAGAATGTAGCTTATTGAAGTAGGCGTGGCCTTGTTGGAGGAGGTGTGTCACTGTGGGGATGGGTTTTAAGGTCTCCTGTGCTCAAGCTTCCCTCAGTGTGACTCAGTCAACTTCTTGTTGTCTGCAGAAGTATCACTCTCTGCTCCAGCACCATGTCTCCCCGAATGCCGCCATGCTTCCCATCATCACGGTGATGGACTGAACCTCTGAAACTGTAAGCCACCCTAATTAAATGTTTTCTTTGTAAGTGTTGCCATGGTCATGGTGTCTCTTCACAGCAATAGAAACCCAAACCCATACAATGTGTGTATGTGTGTGTACATATGTGTGGGCATGTGTGTGTGTGCACGTATGTATTCTGAAGGCCCTTTCTAACTCAGGACCTTTTCCCTGGGTGAATACTGTCCCCTGTATACTGCCACAACCTCGAATGTCACCTTTAGAATTCCAGACAAACATATCCAGACTGCTGCCCCGCACCTCATCTGCCTTACCAATGACTATCTCAAATTAAATTGTCTCAGGTTGAGCATCTTCCCTTCTGCTCTCTTAAGGTCAGCAGCATTCTCAGGAAACAGCTGACTGTCTCCCTCTCCCTCTCGCTCTCCTCCCCTTCCCCTCCATCCCTCCTTTCTCTCTCTCCTCCCCTCCCTCATTCTCCTCTCTCTCTCTCTCTCTCTCTCTCTCTCTCTCTCTCTCTCTCTCTCATTTTTCACATGAGATAATTATGATCCATTTTACATCCAGAGGGTTCAACCTATTCTCCTCTCTGCCACCCCCAACACACAATGGCGCCATGATAGGTTTTCTGTAAGGTAACTCCTCACTGACTTTTGTGCTTTGGCTCTCTCCCCTCTCCAGTCCTTCTAGTGCAAATTTTAAACATGAACATTTATTATTGTAAAAACCGAATTGAAGGTGGGCAATATGCCACACACTTATAATCCCAGCACTTGGGAGTCTAAGGCAGGAAAATGGCTCCAAGTTCAAGGCCAATTTTGTCTACACAGTGAGTTCAAAGCTAATCTGAATTTAAAAAGTGAAATCTTGTATCAAAAAAACAGCAAAAATGCATCATGCCATTTAAAAGATTTATTTATTTATTATGTATACAGCATTCTGTCTGCATATATGCAAATATGTCTGCAGGCAGGAAGAGGGCACCAGATCTCATTATAGATGGTTGTGAGCCACCATGTGGTTGCTGGGAATTGAACTCAGGTCCTCTGGAAGAGCAGCCAGTGCTCTTAACCACTGAGCCATCTCTCCAGTCCCAAACAGTGCCATTTTTATAAACTTCTTGCTAGAGTCCTCTTCCATTTAAGATGAAGTTCCAAGTCCCGGACAGCTCACACACTTTATCATATCCTCCGCCATTTTTCTCCTTGCTCACAGGACCCTTCCCTTGTCATGCGTCACTCTAGCCCATCCTGTCCCTCTGTCAGGCATGCTTTTCCTCTGCCTCTTTGTCTGCCCTGCATCCTCCCAGATTCTTCAGCCAATGGTTGTTTCCTTACAGAGGCCGCTTCTGGCTACACACTGTCTCCTGGGGCCCCTTTCCAATGATCCTTTTACTTCTCCCCACATCATTTAAAACACCTTTGAAAAATCTTTACTATTAGTGGGCATGTGTGTGCACACAGGCATGCGAGCATGTGTAGAGGTCAGAGGACAACATGTTGAGTCAGTTCCCTACTTGCACATTTCTGTGGGTTCTAAGCATTGAACTTGAGTTGCCAGGCTTGCACAGCCCGTGACTTTACCCACTGAGCCATCTTGCTGCCACCACGCTTTTAATTAACATTTATTTCCAAGATTAGCTACGCGGCTGTAAGTTACACAAGGAAAACTATAACGCTGGTTTGCTCAAGACTCTGTTCAGTCTTGACGCTTATTGGGGCTGGAGAGATGGCTCAGAGGTTAAGAGCAGTGGCTGTTTTCAGGAGTTTCTAGGTTCAATTCTCAACAACCACATGGTGGCTCACAACTATCTGTAAGGAGATATGGCACCCTCTTCTGGCTGCAGGCAGGACATTGTATATATAATAAACAAATCTTTTAGAAAGAAAGAAAGAACTACCTGTATACAAAGTGAGTAAACCTGTGCAGCTAGACCATGGAATATAATAATGATGACTTCTAAATTCAGTTTGCTACCCAAAGAGCAAAAGGATGTGTGCACAGAGCTGTTTGTTAGGAAAAGAAAAAAAAATGAGTGAGGAGACCTTAGAAATCTATGGGGCCTCTTGTAGTGCATCAGTACTTATCCCTAGCATAGAAATGGACTTTGGGAGCCCATACCACATGGAGGGATACTCCCTGAGCCTAGACACAAGGGGGTTGGCCTAGGTCCTATCCCAAAGAATAAGACAGACTTTGAAGACCCCCTATGGAAGGCCTCACCCTCCCTTGGGAGCAGAAAGGGTATGGGATAGGTAGGGTGTTAGTTTCGGGGCAGGGGAGGGAGAGGGACCTGGGATTGACATGTAAAATAATTTTCTTTCTAATTAAAAGAAAAAAATGAAACAACACCACCCACTGCCCAGTGTTCATCAGCAGAGGACACACTGAATCTATTGAGAGACGATCCTGCAGGGCTACAAGAGGCTAAAAACTTTATATGCTGTCATACCTTTAGTGTGCTTAACAGTGAGTACAGTGTGATACCTTTTCCCTAGAAAAAGAGGCGCTATGATATGTGTGTGCTGCTTTCTTTTGTTTAAACTATGAAGACGACAGCATTTAATTTTCAAAATAGATGAGAGATGGAGATCGGAGTAGGAGACAGGAGCTCTCTCTACGAACTTTCTGGGCAGTTTAGCTTCAGAATCTCATCATGAAGTTACAAAAATATAAATAAATAAATCAAACTTGGAGAAAAATTCTTCCAAATCAAACCAAAACAAAGAAACCAATTGGGACGGTGTTTAACCATACAGAGAAGAGCCATTTTAAATAAATCTAAGCCATAGAACTGGGACTATTCACACATGCTGGTGCAGTTGAAGTTAAAGACAATGGACACAAACATATTCTCAGTAGCTTTCAGTTGTCTTGTTTCTTAATAAGTGGTGCTGTTGCTATTGTTTTGAAATTATGCTTGCACTCTCACACAAAATGCTTAAAATCGACCTTTAGTCTTACTGCAAGACTAAAGAAAAGTCATATAAAATCAAAAGCTAAAAAATCCCTTGAAATCTTGAATTTTACTTAGAAATATAAATATGATCTCACACCACACTTTTCTTTTCAAATAAAAAGGACTGCATATTTTCTAGTGTAGTAACAATGCAAATTTCTTTGATTTCCAAGAAAAGTATCCAGAAGCAGAGAAAATCAGATCAGTTATGATAGCTCCCTGTACCCACACTTCAGTCCCTAAGTATTTTTCCTAGGGCTTCATGTGAGGAAGGGGGTCCTGACTCAGCTCTCATCAGAAATCTTATGTGTTTATTCTAGATGATCTCATCATAATGGAAAACAAGAAAGCTAACCGAGTTACCTGGGAAATCTCTAAAACATCGGGGGACTAAGCTGGAAGGATTCCCACTGGCCGAGAACAAATGAACAACAAAGAGACCAATGAGTTGAATTATATAAAATAAGTTAAAAATCCATGGGTAAACTGACAGCAATAAAACACCTGCATTGATCACACCAAGTCACTATTCCAAAAACTGGTAAGTGGAAAGAAAAAGAGAACGTATGTGGACTTTTCTACACGAATCTCTGTGGGAGCAGTTGATCAGTCACAGTCTGGAAGCTCCTGTCTATAGACAAAAGTGCAGCTAACAGATGCAGAAATAATTACTGTGTTAGGATGTCACTATGAGCACCCCTCATAAAACCATGGATACCCAATGACCATGGACAGCCGTGAAGAAAATCAGATCAGTTATGAGGGTGGGAATCTGAGAAGAAAATTTCCACTTATGAACCTACATATCCAAAAGGGAGAGATGCCAGGCTCCCAGCGCCCTAGTGGCAGGCAGGGGGAGGAACTCAAATATACATAAAAAACATTCCTGCTAAACAAAATCCAAGATGATCAAGCCAATTATCAATTCACACAGGACAGAGAGCAGTACTGCTCAACAGTCAGCCAAATCCAGCGCGTGAAAATTTCTGTGGGACATTTCATTCAGTTTCTCCAAGTGAATTAACAAGACAAATTGTGGAGAGAGGACTGTGTGTGTAACAAATATGTGCACACCCTTTCACTGCCTATTATTAACCAGCTGTGAAAAGAACGAAGGAAATCTGATCGCTGACAAGCTATTAGGTGATATGAAGGAATGACTTCACATCTCCAGTGTGATAATTACAAAATGGCTATTTTTTTAAGGAGTCCATTTGTTTTAGAGATACACAGTTAAGCATTTATGGATAAGATAATACAATACCTGATTTTCTTTTACATTATTCATCGGGGGCATTACAGCAGAGATGAAGGTGATGTTCTGTAGGTAAAGCAAGAGAAAAATTGCATAAGTATAAATGCTTATACTCAGTTTTCCCAACCTAAATATTTCTTCTCAACAGATATTAATAAAATAAAAAATAAATTAGCTCTTAATTCTACCAGAAACTATGAATCACATGTGATTTTTTATAACTTAACCTTATACTTAAGACCATAAAATATATCCTAAAGTTGTCGTTTAACCCAACTGCAATAGCTTGGAAAGCCAGAAGCCCCTCCTCCACATTTGTGTCTCTTGCTGGGAAAATAACTCAGTGGTAGACACAATCATGGGCCTCCCTTGCCCCTCGCCCTTGGCCTGGGCCAGGAGCTGCAGTTTGCCCAGGCTTCTCTTGTGAGGATACAAATGTAATCACCAGCTGGGTTCCCAGCAATGTTTTCTGTTCCATTTCCTGCAATCTTACAGACTGTACTGTCTGCTCACGGTGGAGAGCTGATAGAGACACCATCCTGATAAGCCAACTCCTTCTCTCCTTAGAGAAAAGTCATCCACGGCCTTTTCTGGTACATCCCTGCCTTGATAGGCAGGTGGTTATGGTCTCTGGCCTTCTCAGCACACGGGACAATGCAGCTTTCATTAACATCTAACAAATGTGTTGATGCCCAGCGCCCACTGAGCGAGCTCAGCCACTTTGAGGTCAATGCAACCAAAGATGATGAGCTGCTGAGAGTAGAGACAAATGTGTCCAAGACACTTCATCTTTCCAGCACTGTGGGCCTGTGAAAGGCAATGAACTGGCTGCCTGTGACCAAGATACTCTGGACCCCGCATTCAAGGTGACCTGTCGTGTGAGGGACATAAGATGATGTAACCAGGTGGGCATGAATTTCGGAATCAGATAGATGTTGCCTGGAACCCAAACCAGCTTCTTACTGGATATTTTAATGTGGGAAATAACTTTCACTTTCCTGGTCCCAAGTTCTTCCTCTGTGCACTGGGTTGAAAAAAAAAAAAAAAAAAAAAACCACCACCAAGCCCACATGTAGAGCCCAAGGGAGGCTCCTTGTGAATTTCAAGAGGGTTACTTTGGCAGCAGAAGTGAACTTTTTGGAACATCATGTCCATGTAAATAGTCCATCCATCTCATCCTGTTCCAGAGGTCTTTGCATATATTTTGGGGTTTCTGGCTTGGCTCTCCAGCCCTGGGAACTTTTGACCCCAGCTCTTTCCAAGTTCAAGACTCTTACATGCATCCAGCACCCTGGTCACTTCTCTCAGTAAGACATCGTGGGAGGGACAACTCCAGAGGGGACAATTGCAGCTGTCACACTGGTGCAGAAGGAGGGAGGACAGCTTGGTGGCTCTACAATCTTTACTGATCTGAAAATGATGAATGACTTCCTGCTAATTAACAATCTCGTGTCGTCATCCGCAGTCTGCTGTCCAGCTCGTTTGTCTCTGTAGGATCATTAAATACTGGAGAGCCCGCTCAGTGCATGGGTTCCTTTCTGGCTGCTTCTTAGGGCTGGAGGCCTGGAAGGAATGTTAGTGGGGAGAGCCAGTGTGCTTCTCCGGCATTCCGGGGACATCTGGGGCACAGGAGTGGGGAGCAGTGACATTGCATGAGCGGTCAGAGAAAGATAAATGTACAAGGGGGAGTCTTGGGAGATGTTCCAGAAAAGAACATGCTGCTCTTGCAGAGGGTGAGTCCAGTCCCAGCCCCTACATGGTGGCTCACAGGAGGTCCAGCGTCCTCTGGTCTATGCAGGCAGCTGCATACATGTGGTGCCTATACATACACTCAGTAGGCATGCATATACATAAAATAAAATAATAAAATAAGTAAGTATTTTTTAAAAGAAATTACAAGGCCCTTACCATTTTCTTTTCCATTAAATCCTCAGTCACTGTAGGGGGTGGAGTGGCAGGGTTAATGCCATTTGGAGCTGAGCAAACTGATCTTCAGAAAGGGCAAATAATGTAGTCAGGGCCACATAACTAGTGGATGCTTCCTTTCATATTTCAGCACAACCGGTTTGAGTACAGAGCCACTGCGTGTGACAGCTCTGCTACACGCCTCAATACAACAGCACCTGTACACTTTAAGCAGGAAAAGTGTGGGTGCAATAAGTTCAAAAATCGGGATTTCATGGAAGGAGGGATAGAACCTGATAAGAGGACAGAAAGCTTCTCATATTGCATGGAAATTTCAAAGCTGTTCATTTGTGTTGGGCTTCAGTGTGTGTGTGTATGTGTGTGCTTGTGTGTGTGCATATGGACATGTGTACCCACCATGTGATAACGTGCACATGTGTACAAGTGTGTGAGCATGTGTGTGTGCATGTGTGTGTATCCGTACACGTATGTGTGTGTAAGGGCGTGTGAAACCTAAAAGATGCATTCACAGGCCAATAACGTTCACCAAAATAAGATAAAGTCAAATCCACTTGTCAAAACTACTGCACAGAGTTATACCTGATACTATTAAGACTTTGAAATAAACACTTAAAAACTGTGTGTTGCTGAAAAGTGTTGAGCGCACTCCAGCTCACAAGGAGATATTAGTCTGGCATCTCTCCACAGCCATCATTTTGTATCGGTGCTCTTGGGGTTGGTTGCCTACTTATTCTGTATGTGGGAATGCTAAGTCTATCTACAGCCTGGTGGCAACTGACCCCTCTCATCCCCCTGCAAGTCTGAGGCAAAAAGTAAGATAAACTGAGGCATCTTGGTGTCAGTTTTCAGAGTCCCCCTTCCAAACCTCCAGAGGCAATAGGAGATCCTCAGTCACTGTCCTAAGCCTGAAGTCACCTCAGATTCCAGAAACAGCAGAGGCTCTGGAGAGACCATCACTCCACCCTGAGACTGACACCATGAGACACAGAAGCAATCATCTAACAGGAACCAGCTTGCTGCCCTCAAGCAAGAAGGACTTCTCTGAAGCAGCTTGTAGACTCATGGCTGACACAATGATCAACTAGACCACACTCTGACTAGCACTGCTAAGTACACATACCTCTCGTGCCCTGCCCCAACTGCTCCATATTTAAACTTAAAGGTTGGATCAATCCTGGATAACGGGCTTGGGAATTATTAGACCCCTTAATCTTCATTTTCCGTATTGTTGGCCCATTCTTTGTATTTGTTTTACTGAGGATAGGTGACCCAGTCTGATCCTAACAGGCCCCTAAATGCCAATAACAACCTGAAATAAAAAGAAACAAAGTTCCTGTCAGTGGGATACAATGCCACAAGTCTAGTCTAGCATACATTAAAATTATAGACCAGTTCTGAGGACTCACGGGGGTCCTCTGACCCGAGGTCTGTTATGAGATTTTCCTGTAGGCTAAATACAGGACGCTTAGAAAAGGCTGCAATTCCAGCCTTACTCCTGGGCACTGCCCTTGGCAGGCCTGAGCTTTCAGTCTGCCTCCTCAAACCTGTGACTGCTCCTGGGGGACATCACTCTTATCTCCCTGGTGTCAGCAGCCAAGAGGCCTAAGGTGACCATGAAGTAAGGAGGAAGCTGTGTCCCTGGGTGCCTTTGCTAATAACCAGAAAGTCACTGTCTTATTTAGTGTTACTATGGCTGTGATGAAACACCATGACCAAAGCAACTTGGGGAGGAAAGGGTTTATTGAGCTCATGCTTCCACATCATCAAAGGATGTCAGGACAGGAACTCAAACAGGGCAGGAACCTGAAGGCAGTGGCTGGTGCAGAGACCGTGGAGGGATACTGCTTACTGGCTTGCTCTTCATGACTTTCATTCTGCTTTCTTATAGAACCCAGGACCACCAGCCCAGGGATGGCATCACTCCCAATGGGCTGGGCCCTCCCCAATCAATCACTAATTAAGAAAATGCCCTACAGGGTTACCTTCAGCCAGATCTTATTGAGGCATTTTCTCAATTGAGGTTCCTTGCTCTCAGATGACTACAGTCTGTATCAAGTTGACATAAAATTAGCAGTATAGCCACCTTCAAGATATTACATTTCCAACAGTAAATGAGCCAGCACCACCCATAGGCATATAACAGTTCACTGCTATGCTCGCCCATCTTGGTTGCTAGAAGAGTGTGTCCTTGTAGTCAGATATATCATCCCACATCCTGGAACTCACTCAGGCGCCAGTGCAAACAAGTGTGGCATTGGTGGATTGAGGGTTGTTGTTAGCCTCTCTGGGTCCTCTGGTCTAGAAGGTTCCATTGCCAACTGTCCTGGGCTGGGCCCCACAGATCAACCACCCTCAGGCTTTCTACCAACCCATCAGCCAGTGGAGGGTCACCTGTGTCTCTCAATCATTCCTTTGTCATCTGGATGTGGCCAACTCAGAGGACAGGGGGGGCTGTGTGGATACTTACTTAACTTGGTGCTTTCTGGACTATGAAAGCTGTCTGTCACCTAGATGCTCTTGTTGCTCCTTCTTGTAGCATGGAGGCCCCAGTAACTTGTCTTCTTCCTTGCCTCTCACTCTCCTCACTGGGCCTCTGAGGCCAGTGGGCTTTCATGGAACTAGAACTCCCAGACTCTCTGTAGAAGGACTCCCCTCTCCAACATAGTGTAGGTAACAGCCCAGACCAGAGAGAGAAATCATGTATGTGACTCCCAGCAGTGAGGAAGCCTGGGGAAGAGGTATACAGGATGACTGTCCTCAGCCAAGCTCACAGCCTCCACTCGGTTCCTCTGTCACCTGCATCTCCCCTGGTGGCTGGGGGCAAATGAAGGATGAGATGCAGCCTCAGGAGCTGAGATTTCTCTGTTTAGTAATTCTTGCTGTGGCCTCTCATTCAACCAGAAGTGAACCTGGTCAAGCTCACTCTCTGTGAAGTAGATTCTCCCTGGGAGCACTCCAGTGAGTCCTCCCAGGAGAGTACACCAGCATTCCCGCCAAGTCACTAATCTAACACATAAAAGATCGCTCTTTGATTCTTCACATGAAGTTGAAGCACAACTTCATGCTCTCTGCTATTTCCATCATGTATAACCAATGAGGCAAAAGAAGCCAGACATGATGAAGCATTGCATCTGCCAAAGCCTGGGCCCCTGGGTAGTTTCTCAAGTGACACTGGGGCTTGCTCTCAAGATTGCAAAAGTTCCAGAAGATGTTCACCGATTACAAAATCCACAAATCTGTGTGTGTGTGTGTGTGTGTGTGTGTGTGTCTGTCTGTCTGTCTGTCTGTCTGTCTGTCTGTGTGTGTATGTGTGTGTCTGTCTGTCTGTGTGTGTATGTGTGTGTCTGTCTGTCTGTGTGTGTGTGTATCTGTGTGTGTGTCTGTGTCTGTGTGTCTGTGTGTGTGCCTGTGTGTCTGTGTCTGTGTGTCTGTGTGTGTGTCTGTGTCTGTGTGTCTGTGTGTGTGTATGTGTCTGTGTCTGTGTGTGTTTTAATAATTCAGAGTAGATTGATCGAAAATCTGAGGTAACAATTTCATAGCAGCTTCATTGCTAAGCCCCAGGGATGACAACTTCCCAGAAGTCCTTATCAGTCCCAAGTCACTGTTATCTGCTCAAAATTATTGTTATCTGCACAAAATTACTGTTATCTGCCCAAAATTATTGTTATCTGGCCCCAAATTAAGGGAAGTTTAGATTGCAATAAGTTGGAGCAATTCACAAAGGGAAGAAAAAAAAAAAGCCCTGAGCCCTGGCATAGAAGCCAGGAGTTGACACTTGTCCATTTCTTCTGTTAGTGAAACTTACAAGGGCCACAGGCCAGGCCAGTCTTACCTAACCCCCATTCACAAGATCGATGGAGAAAACATCGGTCACAGGATGAGGAAAAGGTTACAGCCACCCCTTGCTTCTACTGAAGCACATGCAAAGGTCCATACAATCCAGTGACAAATGTCCCTGCAAGTGACACCTTCCCTGACAAATGTCTTTGACTAGCCACCTCACCCTGACTGTACATCGCCACACATAATTTTAGAACTACTTATATGACCTGCTTACTATCTGCCACACTGACTAGCTATGAGCCCACTGAGGGTAAGAATATTCTATGTGGTGCCCTCGCCTTCCTGCTCATAGTCTCAGTTGGTTCCTAGAAGGTGTTTATCACTGAAAAGCGGGTGACCTTGTTCCTAAAGATTCTGGATTCCTTTCTCTGTCCTCGACAATGACCTGGAAGGGAAAATTCGTTCACATTGCTTTGACTTACTTCCAAGTAATCTTGAGTAATTTCAGTCAGACAAATACAACTGCTCAAGTTCAAACCTAAGTTCATCATTACCAACAATCAAAATGACCAACATTCCAGAATCCAGGTCTTCTGGGGGAAAAAAAAAACAGAACTCATTTGGTTCCAAATAATAGTTGGTGTGGTAGAGCACACACGTACCTGAAGGAAGAGCATCCTAGGAATGCCAAGGGCCTAGGGTGGGAGCTCTCCTGGTATATTGAAGACCAAGGGCACCAATTGTCAGGGTAGTGCACGTGGGAGAGGAGGGTTACCCTGAGCTACCCTGGAGGGATTTGAACAAGGAACTGTCATGATCAGGCACATTCTAAAGTCCAACTGTAGTTACCAGAGAAGGAAGAAGGGAGTTAGAGAAGAAAGGGGAGACCAGCATCACTGATATTGGCCTGCTGCTGGTCTACGTCTATAGACGTCATTCTCTCGACTGAATCTGGAGAGAGTTTATGAACTGTCTGGGGAACTGAGAAGGGAGCAATTCTCTGTTTGACTCAAAAAGCAATTCCTGTATGGGACATAGCAGTGCTGTGTCTTACCCTAGGATTCTAAGCCCAGAGAGAACAAGGCATGTCTCCCTGGAATGGGCCTAGCATAGTTTTTCTGCCTCTGGCTGAAGGATCAGTCAATCATTGGAATCCACTTAGAGTCTCTAAGAATTAACTACAGCTCAGACATGGCTGCCTGAAGCTCTGCCAGCTGACTGACATGTATGGAGAAGTGACAATCACGCAGGCCCAGCTGCTGTCCCTCCAAACCCATCTTGGGCTCAGACTGCTACCAGGCTCTGCACAAACTTCTCAGTTCAGCTCCAGGGGCCTCATATTTGTGAAAATTCCTCCCCAATTCCCAAGACCAGTTTAGTGGCCATGCTAGGGACATCATAGCCAGAGTCCAGGAAAAGCTGGAAACAGCACTAACAGAGCTCCTTGCTGACTGGGACCTGGAAGTCGCCTGCTTCCTGGGGGGATCAGCATCATCCTCTATGAAATAGAACCAGTTCCTTTGCTGACCTCAGTGAGGTGTTGGGAATGCCTAGCAGTTACAACAGAGAACACACACACTTTGTGAGGACCTCTTGTTACCTGTACAAAGTATTCCCCAGAGATAATGTTATGGGAGGAAGGTAGGGCTATATCTTGAACTTTTACCAAGAACCATTTTTTAACAAAAGCTAACATTTTTCAATGCAGCATTATCCCATTCCTGCTCTCTGTGACCTCTGCCAACTTAGTAAGTGTTGCCCGAACATCACCATGATTTAAATACTTGGTAGAATTCATTTCCATTCTACGGGACTCAGAAACCACGACTACCTGTGATATAAATGAGCATGTCCTTTTGGTCACACACAGGATGGGTTAATGAGAACCCACCATCCTCAGGACCTTTTAATGCCCCTCAGTGGGAGGTAAGCATACAAGGCAGGTGTCTGGCCTGCCTTGCCCTATACTAGCACTTGCAAGTGTTCGGTAAATGTTTGATGACACTGATGAATGTCAACCTCTCAAGGTGGTCTCGATAACCAGCATGACAGATTGAAGGACCCTGTTGGCTATCTGTGACAATTATTGGTATCCACATAACATGTAGAAGAAGCAAAAGTCGAGTGCTTGGTGGAAAGGTCAAGGCATTAAACAGAGTTGCTGC
The DNA here is from genome assembly GCF_003668045.3 of Cricetulus griseus. NCBI lineage: Eukaryota > Metazoa > Chordata > Mammalia > Rodentia > Cricetidae > Cricetulus > Cricetulus griseus. Next base: position 27,182,584 of record NC_048601.1, on the reverse strand, counting down.
AAATGTCCAGGGAAAACAACCCTGCTCACAGCATGACCAGCTGGCTCCCTGCTCTGGGGGACAGGACTAATTGGCATCTGGAGGGCATCAGGAAAGAGTCTTGGGCCAATTGAGGTCACAGTGGCCACATAACACCCCTCCTCCATTTCTCTGTTAATTGGGTTGACAAAATTATTTGTTTTACTTTTTAAACCCTCTGTGGACTCTGGCCTAGTTCAGGCCCACCTCGCTCTAGCTGACATTCCACCTTTGGGAAAGGGGTGCTGCCTCCAAGCCCCCACTCAAATCCCACCAACACCCCTGCCCACACAGCAGCCACCTGGCAGCACTCGGGTCACCTTCCTAAACAAAGATTGGCAGGGATTGCAATGTGACCTGCTGTTTTCTCAACTTTGTGGGTTGTTTCTTTCTTTTCTTTTTTTCTTCAGGTTTCCCAAGAGAGCTTTTTCACCACCTCACTAGATCCTTGGCTACAAGGGATTTACAGACTTAAAATGTATGATTTGGCTCACACATTTATAATCTCAGATATAATTTACTTCATAAACTGTACAGTAAAAACCTTGTAATCAAGGACCAGCTCAAAACAGTGAATCCCACTGCAAGCTAGGAACTGTAGTTAATAATAATTTATCAAGAAATAAATATGCAGCCGGGCAGTGGTGGTGCACCACCTTTAATCCTAGCACTCGGGAGGCAGAGGCAGGCGGATGTTCTAGACCAGCCTGGTCTATAGGAGCTAGTTCCAGGACAGCCTCCAAAGCCACAGAGAAACCCTGTCTCGAAAAAAAAAAAAATATGCAACACTGCCCGACATAACCACAGTGGGTGACAAAGGGTCACTGCAGTGGTTTCAATGAGCCATGTCCCATGTAGGCTCAGGCTCAGGTATTTGAATGCTTGTTCCCCGGTTGATGGTGCTGATTGTGAGGGTTGTGGATACTTGCTGGAAGAAGAGTGTCATTGGGTGCTGTGGAAGTCTATAGCCTCTCCCCATGTCCCATTTGTTCTCCCAGCCTTATGTGTGAAGGAGTCAGCTTCCTGCTCCTGCTACCATGTTTTCATCTTCATATAAACTCCTCAGTCTCTGTCTCTGTCTTTTGCTTCCTGTCTCTCTGTGTGTCTATGTATGTCTCTGTGTGTGTGTGTCTGTGTGTGTCTCTCTGTCTCCTCTCTCTCTGTCTCTGTCTGTCTGTCTGTCTATCTATCTATCTCTCTATCTCTGGAACCATAAGCCAAAACAAACTCTATTTTACCAGTTGGTTTGGGTCATAGTATTTTATCACAACAACAGAAAAGAAACTAATAAACTATATGGGAATTCTTCATATTACCTACTCAGTTTTTCCTAAATCAAGGCATATGTCTTTAATCCCTGCATACTACCGGTAGACACAAGGGGATCCCTGTGTGTTTGAGGCCAGTCTGGTCTACAAAGAGGGTTCTAAGCAGCTAAAGCCACATACTGATGCCCTGTCTCAATAAATAAATAAGTACTTCCTCTTTAAAAAAAAAAAAGTCTGCTAATTAAAAATAATTATATGGGCTTCAGATGAAGGGAGATGGTCCAGTAGTTGGGTTAATTTTCAAAGCTGAATGTTGGATCTGTGGTTGTATCCTTATTTTGTCTTCACAATAGATATTTTTATAAAACTAGCTTGATAATTCAACCATGTGCCTTCTCTTTATTTTAAAAAATAATTTAGTGCTGAAGAGATGGCTCAGTCAGCAAAGACTTAGTATACAAGCCTGAAGACTTAGGTTCAGATCTCCAGCTCCCATGTAAAACCCAGGTGTGCCAGCACATGTCTGTAATCCCCAGCCCTTGCAGGGATGGGGACAGATGCAGAAAGATGGCTGAAGCCTATTGGCCAGCTACAAATCAATGAGCTCCACATCTAGTGAAACAAATAGTCAAACACACACACTCACACAAAGAAAAAACAAACAAACTAGAGTGCCATGGAGGAAGATACCAAAGTCTGTCTTACACACACACACACACACACACACACACACACACACACACACACACACTAACTACATATGACCACACACAGCAATATTATCATTACGCTCATTGCAGACATTTGAAAGGTGATGATAAAGAATCACCAAAAACTTGCTATCATCAACATTTTCGCTGTATCTACAAACCACAAAACTGAGATCATCCTGAATAAGCAGCTTGGGGCTCTTGTCTTTGTCTAAACTTAGTGTTTCACTATGAACACCCCTCTATGTCTTAAAATAGCTCCCAAAGCATGCATTTCATGGTATAGCTAAAGCATAAAAATGAGAAGCTAAATCCCCCTGAAAGGCCTTTCCCCATCTGGTTAACATTGTCGGAGGTGTGAATCTGCAGTGTCTTCCAGTCCTGTGATGGAGATGCCTGACAACCAGGAAGCCCTTTGGACTCCAGCTGAGGGCGAATTCCTCACACTTCCCATTATAAAGAACCTCGTCGCTGCTTAGTCTTTAAAATGTACACCGGCTCTGGTGGACTTTCCTCTTACAGAAACAGAGGCAGCGTTTGCATATTCAGAGCCTGACTGTGATGGAATTGCTAGGTTCTGCCTGGACCCATGAGGGGACCTGGGGTGTCCAGATTCAATGGCCATGAGGTTAAGGTGAAAATACTGAGTTTCACTGACACCCCTTCCTATTCAATAACACTTCAGAGGGCAATGGAGTCTACATGATGCTGCTGCAGTGAGAAAATTTACTTGTAAACTGCAACAAAGCCAAATTCACTCCCACCCCACCCCCCATGGCTATCCACCATGGGGCTTAAGGAAAAACAAAAACAAAAAACATGTGAGCCTTGGCTGGGGAGTAACTGTCTGAAAACTCTCCATCCCTCCTGACACAGAAAATCCCTGCTGAAAGTGGATTGCAATGGGGCGGAACAGCCAACAAACAGAACACACGCTAGCCAAAAGGCATTGCATCTGACCATCCTCCTGCAACCAATGGGACTTCTAGGTCACTTCTAGCAGGAGCAGATTCTTCCTGCACCACCAGCTCCCCCTGAGACCAGCAGATACAGGCACAGGCCACCATGACCTTTACCAAAGGTACAAGCTTCCACAGAGCTGGACGGGAAGTGGGGCTTATAATTTTTAATTTGAGAAAACATGTTTTCTAAAATTTAAGTCTCTTGACAGTTTATCAGGAGCTTGCTCTTGGAAGGCTTCTCTAATCGGAGGGTCCTGGGAGAAGGGTTAGTGCTGCAGAAGATCCAGTGCTGTGAGGAAAGTGGCTGAGCTCCCAGAGTCGGAAGCATAAAGTCAGCTCAGTGTATGAGAAGCCATCTGTCAATTGATCGACAGAACTGAGAATCATTGGCTCTGTGAGCTGCTGGATGCACTTGCAGAGAGGCAGCCATCCTTGTACATGAGCTCCTTTGACCAGTTTACTCACGTAGTAGCAACAAAAGATGCAAGTCATTGGTGCAGAAGGACTGAAGGATGGCTAACATCAAAGGACACGGGCAGCCAAGAAGGGAAAGAGAGAACACATCTACCTTGGGACCAGGGTCCAGAGAGAACACTGGGACCATGGGACAGACAGTTCATCTACAGGTCGAGAACTATCACCGTGTTCTCGCCCCAGAGACTGTGATGCTCATCCAGAGTCAGACAAGTCCCTCCAGGCTTAGAAGTGGGTCCCTTCGGTGAGCTGCAGCAAGGCCAGGTCTCATCTAAGGGTCTGGGATCTGCATGGCACTGAGGACGATGGGAGTTGCCTCAGTTCTTCTTTAGACTGGGCCTGTGACACTCAAACTGTCGTTACCCTGTGCAATAGGAAACCATTAGTGTCTTAGTTTGTGTGACGGTTAATCTTTAGGGTCAACTTGACTGGATTTAGAATCACCAAGGAAACAGGTGTGTCTAGGAGAGACGTCTCCCAAAGGCTTGACAGGGAAGAAAAGACTCGCCCTGAATATGGGTGGCACCAACCCATGAGCTGGAGTCTTAAGCTAAATAAAATGAAGACTAGCTGATAGTCAATCTCTCCATGTGTGTCTCTGTGTCTGTGTCTGTGTCTGTGTCTGTGTCTGTGTCTGTCTGTCTGTCTGTCTGTCTGTCTGTCTCTCTCTCTCTCTCACTCTCTTCTCTTCTCTTCTCTTCTCTCTTCTCTCCTCTCCTCTCCTTTCTCCTCTCCTCTCCTCTCCATAGATCTGAATAGAAACAGTGATCAGTAGCACACCACAGACTGAACACTTCCTTGACATGGAACTTCCTCCACCAAACAAATCACTCTATTGCTTTTGAATTGAGTTTCACTCAAGTTCTCAGGCCATGAGCAGAAGAAAGCCAGATCCTCGGCCAGACTGTCACTCAAACGGCCTCTAGCCTGCTTCTCAATAGAGTCCCTCTTTCCCTCTGACACCTCATGAAACACTCCTCCATTGTCCACATTCCTCTCTGGATTCAGGTCTTCCAAATTTCCACAATAATGTTCCATCAACCCCTGCTTGGCACATTCGAAGGCTGCTCTCGTCCAAAATTCCAATCTCTTACATACTCCTCCCACAAACCAGTTCCAAAAAGACCTCAAACCATGTGGTCAGGTATATCACAACAGCTCCTCTTCCTCTTGTATCAATCTTACGTATCAGTTACTTTTCTCATCACTGTGAAAAAATAAGTAAATGACATAGCAACTTAGAGGAAGAATTTATTTGTGCTCACAGTCTGAGGCCACAAGCTGTCACTGCAAGGGAGTCATGCAGCAAGAGCTTGAGACAACTGGCCACACTGTGTCTGCAGTCAGGAAGCAGAGAGAAATGAAAGACATACTTGGGTTACTTTCTGCTTTTATTCAGTCGGGAACCCCAGCTCAAGGAATGGTGACCCCATATTAGATTAGCATCACCTCAATTAAACCAATCTAGAAACTCTCTCATAGACATGCCTAGAGGTATGTCTCTAAGGTGAGAGTCTAGACCCTGTCAAGTATGACATAGATACAGGCAAAGAATTAAGGGGAAACAGGATTAAAACTGAGAAGATAGAATTTTTAAATTTATGACAAAGTATTAAACTTTTAAGATAATTAATACAAGCAAAATAAAATAAACAGGTTATGATAAAAGCAAGCATTAATAAAGGCAAATAGATCAAACAGACAATGTCTAGTCACTGCTCTATTGCTGTGAAGAAACACTATGGTCAAGGCAACTTATAGAAGAAAACATTTAATTGGGGGCCTGCTTACAGTTTCCGAAGGTCAGCCCATGACCATAGTGGGAGGGAGTCTATGGCAGCAAGCAGGCAGGCATGGTTCTGAAGCAGTAACTGAGAGTTTATATCTGATCCACAATTATGAGACAGAGATAGGGGGCTAGGACTGACACAGGCTTTTTAAATCTCAAAGGCCACTCTCAGTGACACATCTCCTCCCAAGATCACACCACCTAATCCTTCCCAAACATTCCCATTAACTGGGGACCAAGTATTTAAATATATGAGCCTATGGGAGCCATTCTCATTCAAACCACCACAGATAATAAAATAGAAAAATGTTTTAAAATATTTACAATAGCAGATTAACTAAACAAATTATGGTACAATACTGAGATACCTCTGAATATAATGTTTCAGAAAGACGAGCAATGTCACACAGTGTGGCATAGTAAATGTTAAAAATTAAATATAGTATATTTTCAACTTGAACCAACACATGCGTCAATATCAGTAAGCATACCACTATGTAGTCACAGAGAAATGTAGGGATGTGAGCATGTACACATGTATGTGCTTAGTCTGGAAGGAAGTACACTGAAATGCCTCTAAAGCGTGCAGTAGCAAAAGGTGCTAAAAGCCAGAGAGGCAATAGCTCACTGTCGTTATAAGGTGGGCTGGTTAACATGACGGAGCCTCTCCATCCCAAAGGTACGTCATTGCTCTTCTTTCTTCAGTGCACACTGTGGTTAGATCTTCCATTAGGTCAAGTGAAACTCTCTACAAGTTGGGCCTGGTGACTTTCTCACAGTGATACACTCCAAGGAAGGACGCCATCTGCAACCCCAGGAGACCACGAGGACCACAGCTCTGGGAGGCAACCTTCCCTGTCACCCAAGACAGGACTCCTCTGGCCAGCCCAGCTACTGGATGCAGAAGACTACCAGAGGGATCTTTTAAATGTAACGTACCTGTGAGCTCAAGAACAGAATGATGATGCTCTTCAGGGAAAGGACCCAGGACCTGGAGAAATCTTCGTAATGTGACTTTTTTTAAGCCCCATGTTTTTCTATGATTATACTTTCACAGGCTCTAAATTCTTCTGTAATTTTTTCTCTTTAAATTTTTATTGGTTGGCATACAAAAGGATGGATTTCATTTGGCATTCCCATATGTATGCATCATTATACTTTGCTCATATTCAGCGCCTTCATCTTCCCTTGTCCTCCCGTCCCCACCCACCATTGTTCCCTTTCCTCCACTTAAATAATCCCTACTCCCCTTCTGCTTCCGTATCATATATACAAATATATGTATTTATTTGTATTGCTTATTTTTATTACAGTTTTATTGATAATTTCATATATATATATATAATGAAATACAATCACATGCACTCCATTTCTCCCCTCCAGACCTCCCATGTCTTCCCCAACACATCTTCCTGGCTCCATATCTTTTTTATAACTGAGTCCAATTTATAATAGCAATTGTTTTATCTCCATTACCAAAAGATTGCATATTCTCAAATCTCTCTCAAGCTGTTACTACTGATGGGAAGCCTGCTAAACCTTGATAGGTGTGGTAGTTTGAATCTACTGACCCCCATCATCTCATTGGGAGTGGCACTATTAGGAGGTGTGGCTTTGTCAGAGTGGTTATGGCCTTGTTGGAGGAAGTGTGTCATTGTGGGGGCAGGCTTCGAGGTTTCCTATGCTCAGGACACCATCCAACGAGTCAGTCGACTTCCTGTTGCCTGCAAGATGTAGCACTCTAGCTCCAGCACCAGGTCTGCCTGCACACAGCCGTGCTCCCCATCATGATAAAGGACTGAACCTCTGCAACTGTAAGTGAGCCACCCCAATTAAGTGGTTTCCTTCTAAGACTTAGTGTGGTCATGGTGTCTCTTCACCGCAATAAAAAAATAAAAATAAAAAATAAAAACCTAAGACAGTAGGATATGAGAGTCTTGGGACTTTAGATTGGCATGCCCCTCTTAACAAGGCATCTATTCTCCCAAGCTCTCTTTCAGCAAGTCCCAAGCTCAGCTTCTGAGGACAATTTTAGGGGAAATGTCTGCTTCAGTTCATGGAGTTCAACAACAGTATCCAAGGAGGCTGGGGCCACTTTAGTGCCTGGGTCAGCATCTGATTTGCTCTAACGGATGGGTATTTTATACTTGAGGTGGAAAAAAGGACCACCACAGTAAAATAGTGCAGACAGTCACACAGTAGTCCCCTGTCAGGTCTCAGCCTGTCCATCAACACTGCACAGCTTGGAATTTGCAGTGAAATATGGCATTTGGCACTTGACACTCTTCCTAGGAGCTCAGGATTTGAACCTAGACATTAAACTCAATTTTATTAGGCAATCACTAAGGGAAGGCTTCCCTTTTGCCCCCATCAGACACACTGGACATCATTGTTCCTTTCTCAGGAATAGTAACAGCCTTTACAGTTGCCTAGTTCTCTGCATTTCTACACTAATTATTCCCTTTGAGACAGAGACCAACCTGTGAGATTGTTAAACAAGGACCACACTGGGGGAGCTAAGTGGTTGCCCTCCAGCCATAAGATTTGAGGGGGGTGGTGTCTGAGCTTCTGACCCAGACTGAGCTCATATACAGAAGCAGACCCTTAACCCTAGACCACCCTACCCACAAGGTCTCACAGTATCAACCTGACCCACCAGTATCCATAATGCAGGTGCCTTCTTCCAGAGCTCACAGCTGATTACCTGAGCCTCCATTTCCTCCAAAACAAGATGTTGTCCCTGGCAAACTGAATCTTACCAGCAGAGGTAAGCTAGCCCCTCTTCTCCACCTGTACTTAAGAGACTGTGTGTGTGTGTGTGTGTGTGTGTGTGTGTGTGTGTGTGTGTGTGTGTGTGTGTTGTGTGTTGTGTGTTTGTGTGTGTGTGTGAGAGAGAGAGAGAGAGAGAGAGAGAGAGAGAGAGAGAATACCAGGCTGGACTCAAACTCATAGAGATTCCCGGCCTCTGCCTTCCAAGTGCTGGGATTGAAGGCGTGCACCACCATGCTTTGTCTCATTTTTTTTTCTGCCTTACTATTTTCTACTATAGTTGATTTATTTACAAGTGGAACTATTCATTTGTGATCTCCTTAGGGCAGTGGCTATCTGAAACAGATGAGGCATGCGACTGTGGTCTTTGGAGCCAGGCTACCTAGGACAGAATCCCAGATTTACCCTCTACTAACACTTAGGAGAGGGCCTACTTAAACTTTCGGTGCCCTTGTTTTCACATCTGGAAATGGGGGCATCATGAATATTGCCAAACTTATATGAAGATGAAAAGAGTAACTTTGCATGAATCGCTAACACCATAAGCATTATGAAATGACCTAGACGCGAATGGCGAATGGAACTGACCTCTCAGATATGAACACCCAGGCTGTCTTATGAAAGGAAAGACCTGAACAGCACCTTCAGTCCCTGTCATCTCTAGCTGCAGCCTCTCCTTCAAGGCATCCCTACACACTACTGTGACTGTCGCTTGGCAGGTGCTCAAGAAAGTTCTCTCAAAAGAATGAGCAAGCCAGTGTAAGAGAGTTAGGGACTGGGATGAAATGGAAACGTTACATACTCTAGGTTCAGAACAGTCACAACTCTCTGGACCACGTACCAAAAACTAAGGCCAGGCTGAAGGGTGCAGAGGACCCAAGTTCAGTTCCCAGAACCCAGGCCAGGACATTCACAGCAGGCATCCGCACTCACTGCACTAACATGCAAATACCAACATACAGACACATATGTATGTAATTAACTCAAAGAAGTCTAGAGAAAAGACATAGGGCTCTACGTTCTGAATGAAAATGGTCTCTGTAGGATCATATATTTGCATGCTTAGTCCTCAGTTGATGAACTGTTTGGAAAGGATTAGGAGGAGTGGCCTTGTTGGAGGACGTGTGTCATTGGGAGTGAGCTTTGAGGTTTCAAAAGCCCAAGCTAGGCCAACTATCTCTCTCTCTTCCTGCTGCCCATGGATCAGGATGTAAATCTCTCAGGTACCATTCCAGTACCAAGCCTGTCTGCTTCCCACCGTGATGATAGTGGACTAACCTCTGAAACTGTAAGCAAGCCCCCAATTAAATGTTTTCCTTTATAAGAGTTGCCTTGGCTCCCAGCACTTGGGAGGCAGAGACAGATGGATCCTGAGTTCAAGGCTAACCTGGTCTACAAAGTAAGTTCCAGGACAGCCAGGATTACAGAGAAACCCTGTCTTAGGGGGAAAAAAAAGAGTTGCCTTGGTCTTGGTATCTCTTCACAACAATAGAACTGTAGCCAAAACAGAATTGTGCATTTGAGTGTATATGAGAGTGTGTGCGTGCGTGCGTGCGTGCGTGCGTGCGTGCGTGCGTGCGTGCGTGTGTGTGTGTGTGTGTGTGTGTGTGTGTGTGTGCGCGTGCGCGCGCGCATGTGTGAGTGTGTGTCTGCGCGCATGTGTGAGTGTGTGTATAAGTGCATACGTGAGACGTGTGTGTGTGTGTGTGTGTGTATGTGTGTGTGTGTGTGTGTTTCCTTATCTTTCTGCTCTATTGAGTCACTAAAGAGAAAGTTAATAGATTCAAGTAGTTTATAAAGACAAAGGGAATTTTATTTGACACGCTAAAACTCTTAAATTGTTTTAGATTGATTTATTTTATGTGTTTGAGTGTTTCACATGTATGTCTGTGTATGTGTTTCACATGTATGTCTTCTGGCCCACGGGGGGCCAGAAGATAACACTGAATTCCTAGGAACTGGAGCTGCAGATAGTTGTGAAGTACCACACAGATGCTGGAAATTGAACCCTGATTCTCTGCAAGAGCAGCCAGCGCTCTAGCCCCAAGCTGTAAAAATAAATAAATAATGTTGGATATTTATGATCCAAAGGAGCAGCTATCAAAAGGAGAGCTTTTGGAAAGATCAGAAAGATCAGGACCTGCTATTTGTATATGACATTCCATTTACAGATTTATAAATAACTACTACACAAATCCATACAAGAACACCAGCTGAAATACTTCAGAATCTTTACTGAAGTCTTTTTGTTATGGTGAAAAATTCACCATAGCAAAAACACAATGGAACAGGTAAATTTAGAAACTGATTAAGGGTGAAATAGTATGCAGAAATTATAAAACAGTTCATGCATATATGCTTAAGGTATAAATTAGGATATGTTCCAAAACTAAATCTAACAGGAATTCCATAGCAATGTAGTGCTATTGATGGGATAACCCTTGTTAATTTTAAATTTAAAGCCAGGAGCCTTCAGTGACATGACAGAATACATCAGCTGAATACATTTACATCTCCCAGACTCTTTCAATTAAACAAGTGATCAGGAAGAGTGGAAAGGTAAACACCCTCAACAAATGAGGTGACAGCTAATCCTCCACACCCAAGTGAAGGCAGCGGTGTGCATGGCTGTGTTTGCAGCAAAGGACTCTCAGTAGAAGCCTCAGTGTAGCATGGCTGTGTTTACAGCACAGGATTCTCATTAGAAGTTGAGGTGTGCATGGCTATGTTTGCAACATAGGACTCTCATTAGAAGCTTCACAGGAAGACAGAGTACCCCAAAAGCTGTTAAAGAACAAAAAGAAAAACCAACAAAACTTGTATCTGAAATTGGTCAAGCCTAGTAAAAGGACTCTGTGAAAACACGTAGAGTGACCTGTGCATGGATGGGAATCCTTCCCAGGGTCCTCCCTTGTAGACAGAGCACCTAGAATAGGAAAACCCACAGACAGTGGTGTGTTTCATGAACCCAAACTATAAATACACAAGAACAAAGCACCTGTGCTACGGCCCAGCATGAGACACCAACACCAACACCTAACAAAGCAGTTCCAATTAAGAAGCAACAGCTGGCCAGGCATAGGTGGTGCACGCCTTTAATCCCAGCACTCAGGAGGCAGAGGCAGGCAGATCTCTGTGAGTTCGAGGCCAGCCTGGTCTCCAGAGTGAGTGCCAGGATAGGCTCCAGAAGCTACACAGAGAAACCCTGTCTCGAAAAACAAAAAAAGAAAAAAGAAAAGAAAAAGAAGCAACAGCTGGCTGAAATCAATAAAATGGAAACTAGGAGAACAATACAAAGAATCAATATAACAAAGAGTTGGTTCTTTGAGAAAATCAACAAGATAGACAAACCTTTATCCAAACTTACCAAACAGCAGAGAGTAAACATGCAAATTAATAAAATCAGGAATGAAAAGGGGGACATAACAACAGACACAGAGGAAATCCAGAGAATCATCAGGTCATACTTTGAAAACCTATATTCCTCAAAATTTGAAAATCTAAAGGAAATGGACAATTTTCTGGACAGATTTCACTTGCCGAAATTAAATCAAGAACAGAAAAGCAACTTAAATAGACCTATAACCCCTAATGAAATAGAAGCAGTCATCAGAAGTCTCCCAAAAAAAAGGCCAGGGCCAGATGGCTTCAGTGCAGAATTCTACCAGAAATTCAAGGAACAGCTAATACCAATTCTCCTCAAAGTATTCCACACAATAGAAGCAGAAGGGTCATTGCCAAACTCTTTTTATGAGGTTTCAATAACCTTGATGCCCAGTTCACACAAAGACACAACTAAGAAAGGGAACTACAGACCAATATCCCTCATGAACATTGATGCAAAAATTCTCAATGAAACACTGGCAAATCGAATCCAAGAACACATCAGAGAAATCATCCACCATGATCAAGTAGGCTTCATCCCAGGGATGCAAGGATGGTTCAACATATGAAAACCCATCAATGTAATCCACCATATAAACAGACTGAGGGGGAAAAAATCCCACATGATCATCTCACTAGAAGCCAAAAAAGCCTTTGACAAAATCCAACACCCCTTCATGATAAAGGTCTTGGAGAAATCGGGGATAACAGGAACATACCTCAACATAGTAAAAGCAATACACAGCAAGCTGACAGCCAACATCAAATTAAATGGAGAGAAACACAATGCAATTCCTCTAAAATCAGGAACAAGGCAAGGCTGTCCACTCTCTCCATACCTCTTCAATATTGTACTTGAAGTTCTAGCTAGAGAAATAAGACAACAAAGGGAGATCGAGGGAATACAAATCGGAAAGGAAGAAGTCAAACTCTCATTATTTGCAGATAGTCTACATAAGTGACATGAAAAACTCTACCAGGGAACTCCTACAGCTGATAAACACCTTCAGCAAAGTGGCAGGATACAAGATTAACTCAAAAAACTCTGTAGCCCTACTATGTACCAATGACACACTGGTGGAGAAAGAAATCAAAGAAACATCACCCTTTACAATTGCCACAAACAACATAAAATACCTTGGGGTAACACTAACCAAAAAAGTGAAAGACCTGTACCTTGAGTCCCTAAAGAAAGAAATTAAAGAGATAACAGAAAATGGAAAGATCTCCCATGCTCTTGGATAGGTAGGATCAACATAGTAAAAATGGCAATCTTGCCAAAAGCAATCTACAGATTCAATGTAATCCCCATCAAAATCCCAACACAGTTCTTCACAGACCTTGAAAGAACAATTCTCAACTTTATATGGAGAAACAAAAGACCCAGGATAGCCAAAACAACCCTGTACAATAAAGGAACTTCTGGAGGCATCACTATCCCTGACTTCAAGCTCTATTACAGAGCTATAGTCCTGAAAACAGCTTGGTATTGGCACAAAAATAGACAGGTAGACCAATGGAATACCCTGATATTAACCTACACACCTATGAACACCTGATTTTTGACAAACAATCCAAACTTATATGCTGGAACAAATGGTGCTGGCATAACTGGATGCAGACATGTAGAAGACTGCAGATAGACCCAAGCCTATCGCCATGCACAAAACTTAAGTCAAAATGGATCAAAGACCTCAACATAAATCCAGCCACACTGAACCTATTAGAAGACAAAGTGGGAAATACCCTTGAATTAATCGGTACAGGAGACTGCTTCCTGAACATTACACCAGTAGCACAGACACTGAGATCAACAATTGATAAATGGGACCTCCTGAAACTGAGAAGCTTCTGTAAGGCAAAGGACACAGTCAGCAAGACAAAAACAGCAGCCCACAGTTTGGGAAAAGATCTTCACCAACCCCACATCTGACAGAGGGATGATCTCCAAAATATATAAAGAACTCAAGAAGCTAGTCTCCAAAACACCAAACAATCCAATTAAAAAATGGGGTACAAAACTAAATAGACAATTCCCAATAGAGGAATCTAAAATGGCTGAAAGATACATAAAAAAGTGTTCAACATCCTTAGCCATCAGGGAAAATGCAAATCAAAACTACTCTGAGGTACCATCTTACTCCTGTCAGAATGGCCAAAATCAAAAACACCTATGACAGTTTATGCTGGAGAGGATGTGGAGAAAGGGAAACATTTCTCCACTGCTGGTGAGAGTGCCAACTTGTACAGCCACTTTGGAAATCAATATAGCGACTCCTCAAAAAAAAAAAATGGGAATCATTCTACCACAAGATCCAGCAATTCCACTCTTAGGCATATACCCAAAAGAAGCACATTCATACAACAAGGACATCTGTTCAACGATGTTTTTAGCATCACTATTTTTAATAGCCAGAAACTGGAAGCAGCCTAGATGCCCCTCAACCGAAGAATGGATAGAGAAAATGTGGTACATTTACACAATGGAGTACTACTCAGCGGAAAAAAAACAATGGAATCTTGAAATTTGCAGGAAAAACTAGAAGAAACCATTCTGAGCGAGGCAACCCAATCACAAAAAGACAAACATGGTATGTACTCACTCATATGTGGATTTTAAACATAGAGTAAAGGATTACCAGCCTACAATCCACACTGCCAGAGAAGCTAGTAAACAAGGAGGACCCTAAGAGAGACATACATGGTCCCCTGGAGAAGGGGAAAAAGTCAAGATCTCCTGAGCAAATTGGGAGCATGGGAAGAGATGGGAGGGAGCTAGGAGAAGGAGAAGGGGAGAAGAGGAGGGATGCAGAGGACATAAGGGAGCAGAAAGGTTGAGTCAGGGGAAGAATAGAAGATAACAAGAATGGAGATACCATAATAGAGGGAGACATTTTAGTTTTTCAGAGAAATCAGGCACTAGGGAAATGTCTGGAGATCTACAAGGATGACACCAGCTAACAATCTAAGCAGCAGAGGAGATGCTACCTTAAATGCCCTCCCCTGATGATGAGATTGATGATTGACTTATATGTCACCCGATAGCTCTCATCCAGCAGCTGGTGGAAGTAGAAGCAGACACCCACAACTAATCACTGAACTCAACTGGAATCCAGATGCAGAGAAGGACGAGTGATGAGCAAAGGGGTCCAGACAAGGCTGGTGAAACCCACAGAAACAGCTGACCTGAACATAGGGGAACTCTTGCTCCCCAGACTGATAGCTGGGATACCAGCATGGGACTGATCCAGACCCCAGGAACATGGGTTTCAGTGAGGAAATCTCAGAAATCTACAGGACCTCCTGTAGTAATTCAGTACTTATCCCTAGCATAGGTGTGAACTTTGGGAGCCCATTCCACATAGAGGAATACTCCCTGAGCCAAGACACACAGGGGTGGGCCTAGGCCCTATCCCAAAATATATGATAGACTCTGATGACACCCTATGGAAGGCCTCACCATCCAGGGGGAGCAGAAAGGATATGTGATAGGTAGGGTTTTAGTTGGGGGGGTGGTAGGGGAGGACGGGAGGGAGAAGGGAACTGGGATTGTCATGTAAAACAATCTTGTTTCTAATTCAAATAAAAAAAATCTGCAAAAAGAAGAAGAAGAAGAAGAAGAAGAAGAAGAAGAAGAAGAAGAAGAAGAAGAAGAAGAAGAAGAAGAAGAAGCCAATCCCAGAACAGTAGATGAAAATGGAAAAGGAGGTTTTTGGGTTTATTTTTCTTTTTCTTTTTCTTTTTTTTTTTTTTTTTAGTTATGTTTGTAGTTTTTCTAGACAGAATTTCTCTGTATCCTTGGCTGTCCTGAAACTCACTCTGTAGACCAAGCTGGCCTCAAACACACAGAGATTTGCCTGCCTCTGCCTCCCGAGTGCTGGGATTAAAAGTCTGTGCCACCACAGCCTGGCTACTTATGTTATATATAAGTAAAAACACCAAGTCGTTTAAAAGGAAAAAGAAAGACCAGATATCAGACATGTAGACAGCAGCACTCTGCCGAAGGACAACAGAACAAATGACTTAAGATGCCCAGAGGCAGGAAGGAAGCCAAGGACCTTATACATAGCAAAGTCAACCATTAAATATAAAGGCTGAAGGCAATTTTCATACAGAAATAAATGCAAAGACAGAGCAGCCAAAATAAATGGACCCGATTCACAAGTTACTATAATCAACACAGTGTTTAACTGGCATAAACACCCACAAAGAGCAACATAACTGAAGAGAGGGGCTAGAAAATGACCCGTGAGTGTGTGTAACCCTCTTTCAACCAAGGTACACAGAAGCTGCAATGGATAAAATAGTAGCAAAGAGTCCAGTGCAATGGGTCCCTGCATATAGGTGCTCGCCATGAAACTAACCTCTGGAGCTCAATCCCTGAGGCCCACATAGTGGAGAAAATGTACGCCACCTGTTCAATATTAAAGGAAAGTAAACTAATTTCAACAGATGCTTTTTTGGAGGAAAAGGAAGGTAGAGGCAGGATGAAGAGGAGACTTCTGGCTGCTTCTGGCTATTAGCTGAGAGTGCAAGGATGTCACTTGAGAGTGACAAGCATCTAATATAGTAATGACAACTGTACCGGACTTTTTCTTTTAGGCCACCAACCAGCTCTGCTCCCAAATCACGACATAGAGACTTATTAGTTATGAATGCTCAGCCTAACCTAGCTCATTTCTAGCTAGCTCTTTTAACTGAAATTAACCTGTTTCTCTTTATCTACCTTTTGCCTCAGGGCTTTTTACTTTTCTTTCCTTCTGTATATCTTATTTTCACTGCTTCTGTGTCTTGCTGGCTGACAGCTGCCTGGCTTCTTGCCCCAGGCATGTCTCTCTCTTTCTCCCTCGTTCTTTTCCCCGTCTTCTTTCTTCTCTTCCTTCTCTCCTATTTATTCTCTCCACCAGCCCAGCCTATCCCTCTTCTGCCTAGTTATTGGCTGTTTAGCTTTTTATTAGACCAATCAGGTACATTAGGCAGGCAAGGAGAAACAAATGTAACACGCCTTTACATAATTAAACACACGTCCTTACGTATTAAACAAATACAGCATAAACAAATATAATATACCTTTATACAGTTAAGGTAATATTTCACAGTATAAACAAATGTAATACATCTTTACATAGTTAAAAATAATTTCCACAATAAACAACAACAAAAGAAATCCAGGTCTATTGTATAAAAGACACAACTAAGCAAAAAGATTCAAAATTGGAGAGTATTAAAAAATGATAAAATCAAATGAGGCAAATTTTGATATCAAAGTAGAATTCTCATCAAAAGCAAGGATAAAAATTTTTCTATAATGCTAATAGCTATGATTTATGATAAAATGATATTATTATTTATGCTTCTGAAAATGTAGTTGCCAAGCAGTGATTATAGATGAAAAGAACACAGATAATCTGTTCTCAGAGGGAACGTGGTATTAAATATCTGTATCAAATGTAAATCAAGCGGGAAGCTGAAGCCTCACCTATGCAGTCACCTACACAAGGATTGGATAATGGTAATACCAATAGACTCTTTTTGTTTGTTTTATTGGTGGTGGTGGCAGTGGGCTTGTTTGCTGTTTTAGGGGTGAATTGGTTTTTTGAGACAGGGTCTCTCTATATAACCCTGGCTGTCCAGAAACTCACTATGTAGACCAGGCTGGTCTAAAACTCACAGAGCTCCACTTGCCTCTGCCTCCTGAGTGCTGGGTTATTGTCTTAGTCGTGCTCTATTGCTGTGAAGAGACACCATGGCCATGGCAAACTCTTATAAAGGAAAACATTTAATTGGGGCTGGCTTATGGTTCAGAGGTTTGGTCCAGAGGTTCCTCCTCATGGCGAGGAACATGGCAGCATTCAGGAAGACAAGGTAGCTGAGAGCTCTACACATCTGGATCCAAAGGTAGCAGGAAGATCAAAAGTCTCTGGGCCTTGCCTGGACGTCTGAAACCTCAAAGCCCACCCCCAGTGACTGCTTCCTCTGACAAGGCCACACACATTCTAATCCTTTCAAATAGTGCCACTCCTTATGAGCCTATGGAGGCCACTTCCATTGAAACCACCATAGTCAAAGTGTCCCACCATGCTGAACATTCAAATGTGGAAACAGGAAATCTCACTCATGGGGTCTACCTCCATATGAAGAACTACAGGTCATTAACTACTGTTGAGAGAGGGAGTTAGTCTTCCTCTAAGCCTCCTTGTTTTGGTTATCCAATACCAAGTGGTCAGCCTGAAAACATACACATCCAAGCAACACTAAATGGATTCAACAGGTTGTATTTATATATGTATGCATAGATATGCAACAATAGTAATTAAAGAAAAAGAAGCCGTGAATTTGAGAGGGAGCAGGTGGCATGGGAGGGGTTAGAGAGAGGAAAGAGAGGGGAAGTGATTTAACTATATTTTAATTTAAAAACTGCAAATAAAGGGGCTGAAGAGATGGCTCAGTGGTTAAGAGCTCTGACGGTTCTTCCAGAGGACCCGGGTTCAAATCCCAGCACCCACAACTGTAACTCCACTTCCAGCGGATTCACTGCATACACGAGGTACACAGACAGACAGACAGGCAAAAAAAAACAAAAAAAAAAAAAAAAAAAAACTCATACACATGAAAATAACAAAATATGCCCAGCTATGGTGGTGCACACCTTTATTCCCAGCACTTGGGGGGGGGGGGTGATGGGAAATCTCTGAGTTCTGAGTTCAAGGCCAACCTGATCTACAGGACAGCCAGGGCTACACAGAGAAATTCTATCTCAAAAAACAAAAACAAAAAAATGTAAATTAAAAACTTACATAAAAAACAATAAATGGGAAAGCCACTGAATAGCTAAATCAAAATAAAAGTCAAGTAGTTAGAAAACTAAAAAAGTAAAAAGTAATTTTTAAGAGTAGTTGTTTGGAGGAAAATATCTACAAAATGGGAGAAGTGGTGACAAGAAATGGATAGAACAAACGTGCAAAGGGAAGAAATACAGAGAGAGATCTGCAGCGCGGGACTCCCATGATACAAGTGAGTTCCATGGCCTTAGGGAAAGGCATAAACACGGATGGGGTGTACAAATTAGGTACATGCATATTGAGCAGTAATGACCACTTTCATATCCTTACAGGTGTTTTATATCTGCTCTCTCTGAATTCACCAACAGGCTGTGTTCTGTCTCCCTTTTGATGCTTTTTGCAAGAGCACCTGCAGCTACAGATTCCAAACCTCACCTGTGAAGGCAGTCCTCCCATTGCCAGGGATAGTGGCTCACACCTTCAATCCCAGCACTCCAGAGGCAGAGGCAGTCAGATCTTAAGTTCAAGGCCAGCCTGGTCTATAGAGCAAGTTCCAAAACAGCAAGGGCTACCCAGAGAAACCTTCTCTCAAAAAGAAAGAAAGAAAAAAAGACAGAGAGAGCGTGTGTGTGTGTGTGTGTGTGTGTGTGTGTGTGTGTGTATGTGTGTGTGTGTGTGTGTGTGTGTGTGTGTGTTCCTGAAGAGAGGTCCTTTTTCACAGCCTGAGGGAATTGAGTGTGTGGGCCTAAGACAGGCCACTCTGGAACTAGTTTGGTCACTGAACAGGGGATAAATCAGAAAATAAATAAATGAATCAGTAGAATGAAGGACCTGTGCAATTTTTGCCATATGTGAAAGAAAGAGATTTTTGAGACGGGAGTGGAAGGGGGAAAGAATATGTATTATGCACATCTCTTCAGCTTCCATCATTAGGAAAAGAAGCAGAGAAATAAGAGAAATTGTGCCTAAATCTAAATTCTTATCAAAGAAAGGAGGCAGGCAGGAGGGACCAAGAAAGTGGGGACCTCTCTCAGAACAGAGAGCTGAGAAACAGAATCACCGAAAGAGAATGTTCTAGGCTAAATCCAGGGCCTCATGCACAGCTCTGTGCTCTACCACTGAGCTATACCCTGAGCAAAATATTCAAATGCTTTTAAATACCAGGAAGTAGGGGCTGGAGGAATGGCTCAACAGTTAAAAGCACTGGCTGCTCTTCCAGGGCACTCAGGTTCAATTCTCAGCATTCACATGGCAACTCGCAACCATCAGTGACTCCAGTCCCATGGGATCTGATGCCATGTCCTGGTCTCCCTGGGCACTAGACACATGCATAGTACACAGACATATATATACAGGCACATACACGTATACACAGACGTGTGTGTGTGTGCGTGTGTGTGTGTGTGTGTGTGTGTGTGTGTGTGTGTGTGTGTGTGAAACACTCATACACATAAAATAGAAATAATTCTAAGTACCAGAAAGTATTTTTTTCTCCTGAAATCCCCAATGATGTCCCCAAAACATGGCAGCTTGTTTGATCAAAGCATGTCTTTTCACTGCAGTGTTGTCAGATGGCACGGCAGGATTGCAGTTAGGGTCTCCGGGTCTCAGCACTTGGATGGCAGTCTACTGTCACCACCAGCCAGGATACATGTTGAGGACCCTAAAGGCCCCTTCCACTGGCAAGGCCTTGCAGAGGGAGCAAGAGGCAGAGCATCTGGGGACAACATTCCATTCATTGTCCCACTCAGGTAAAGGTCTCCCCAGTAGATCTGAGTCAGAATGACAGGCTTGGAGCTATTCTGGCTGCATTCTTGACCTAAGACACTTTTCCTGTTGATAGTTTTGACTTGGCTTGTTTGGGTCTCTCCAGCGGGGGACCAGATGAAGATCAAACACACAAACCCCTCCAGCTGAAACAAGAACAGCCTGAAAGAGCCAAGGAAGCCAAAGCCCCTGCTGTTGGAGGGTGGGAAACGGGATGGAGCCTCTTTCTCTGTGGCCTAGGGAAACACTGGTAAAGAAAGCCTGGCCTGCCCTGAGCCATATAAAGCTAAGGTCACTGTAAAGCACCCTCTGAGGCCTGAGTCAGGATGACCAGGGACAGGCCACTGTGAAAGGCGCACCACCATCACACCAGGGTGTATAGGGTCTGTCACTATTTGTAGCCAACCTTCAGGAAGTCCAAGAATAAAGAAAAAGTGACTCAGAAGACAAGGCCTGCCCTGGCCCCTGACAGACTCTGTCTACTGGGACAATATCCTTATTCAAGTAAGGGGAGATGCTGAGGAGGGGCCTGGGTATCTCTAGGTCAAGGACATCTCATTCTCAAAGGGAAGAAAGGGCTCATGGTTGCTCATGCCTTGCCATGGGGCACTGGGGATGTCAAGACAAGAGGACCAGCCTGGGTTACATAACCAGGTCTGTCTCAGAAAAAAAGATGAGGGAGGAAGGAAGGAAGTAGGAAGGGGTGAAAGAATGAAAGAAGGAGGAGGGGAAAGGAAAAGGAGTCAGGAAGAGTGCCCCATTGCCTGCATCACTGAGACTGACTGGATCACTTGTCCAACCCAGGAGTGGAGAAGGCGATACCTGAACCACTCTGGAGGAACCACTCTGATTCCACTGGAGGAATCAAGAGACAGGCAAGAGAGTGCCAACATGGTAACAGATCCTTCTTGTCATTAACGGGGCCCAAGGTACACCTGATCTTTATTTATATTGGGGTCCTGTGCTCCCTCTGTGGGGCTGAGAGAGTGGTTATAATGTCTAAATTATGGCCTTGACATTTCCCAAAGAGCCAGTGGTGATACAGTCAAGGGGACTGAGGGGTCACAGGCCTGCCCATTCTGTATCTGAAGGAGCCAGGCCTTCATGTTCCATGCTGGAACACAGACCTGCAACCAGGCATCAACGCTATCTTTTTCAACAGGATTTGAACCATCCAAGCAGCCACAGAAAGGTGTCCATGGCATCCAGCCTGCGCTTTCCCAGAAGGGTTTTGGCTCCATGGCCCCAAAGTCAAGGCTTCAGGCCAGGGCAAGCAGCCTCTCCAAGGGCTGGAGTGCAATCCTTCTCAGAGGCTAGAGGCATCTAGCCAAGATGTCTTCACTCATGACAGATGAAAAACTGTGAATGAAAGTCTCAACATCTGGAAAATGGTGCCTTTGTTGTACAGTTAATAAGAGAAAGCCATGTGTTAAAACAAGATGGCCCTCTTCCGAACAATCCTGAACGAACTGCTCCAAGCCCTAGATGAGGCAGGAGACAAACACAGCAGGGAAGACAGGCTTCTGAATTCAAGGAAACAGTATTTCCATGCATGGGTCAATAAAAATGCCATGTCACCTGGGATTACTAAAGCCTAGAGTCTTGTGCCAGGTGGCCTCACAGAAACCCAGAAACACCTAGAGTCCTGATACCCAGATCCCATCCAAACCAACTAAACAAGATCAGGGGCAGGAGGCACCTGGGGTGGGTGGGAACAGGCACCTCTTCCTACAGCTACTGATACTCCACTAGGGTTCAAAGCCTTTTCCTCTGAGCTTACCTTGCCATAACAATCTCCCTGCCTGTGACTCCAGACACAGGGTCCTCTCCATGTCTGGGGTCCAGAAGGCTGACTCTGGCCACGGGAGCCCTGTTGTAAATGCATTTATCCTTTAGATCCCTGAAGTACAAGACCATTCTCCTCCTCCAAACTGTGCCATTTGCAAAAAAATGAGCATGCCCTGAAGGATCAAAACCCCAAACCAGCCAGCCCAACACAGTCAACACCCCAAACCAGCCAGCCCAACATGGTAAATACCCACAAACAGCCAGCCCTGCAGGATCAACACCCCCAAATCAGCCAGCCCAGCAGGAAGGCAGAGCCAAACCTGGCAGCAGACATCCTGGATGCTAGGCACAGGCTCCCTTCCTCCAGTGCCTGGACGTGCTCCAGCCTCATTGCTTGGTATACACGTGAGTGATGACCTGCCAGGCAGCTAGATGTCCTGGCCAGGATATTAGCCTGGTCAGTGTCGGACAGAGAACTACTGGGTTAACAGGGACAGAACTTGGGATGTGAGCCCCAACAGAGGAATGGAGCGGTCTCCATCCATCCACTGATGAAGAAAACTACCCCTGGCTGGAAGTCCAGAGCCACTTTTCACAGGATGGACTTCCTCCAGCACATCTCCCAGTGTGTAAACCGAGGGACAATCCTCTTGTAAGCGGATTGTAAGAGACAGAATGGGTGAGTAATAGGCAATGCCATGAAATAAATCCTAAAATAATACAGAACTGCAGGAGGAAATTACGAGCACACTTCAAGAAACAGTGACTCATACTTCAAACTGATGGTTAATCAAAATGGCTTCCCTAGTACTCTTGTCCATCAGAACTTAACAGATTGTACTTTAAATGTGGGCAGTCTGAGAAAGGATATGTGATAGGTAGGGTTTTAGTTGGGGGGAGGTAGTAGGGGAGGACGGGAGGGAAAAAGAGAACTGAGATTGTCATGTAAAACAATCTTGTTTCTAATTCAAATTTTAAAAATCTGAGAAAAAAAAGTGGGCAGTCTGTTATATCTCTGATATATCTTTTTGTTTTGTTTTGTTTTTCGAGACAGGGTTTCTCTGTGTAACTTTGGAGCCTATCCTGGCACTTGCTCTTTAGACCAGGCTGGCCTTGAACTCACAGATCCCCCTGTCTCTGCCTCCTGAGTGCTGGGATTAAATGAGTATGCCACCAACACCCAGACAAAAACATAAACTTTTTTTTAAGATTTATTTATCTATTATGTATACAGTGTTCTGCCTGCATGTGTGCCTGCATGCCAGAAGAGTGCACCAGATCTCATTACAGAGATTATGAGCCACCATGTGGTTGCTGGGAATTGAACTCAGGACCTCAATCTCCCAAAGAGCAGTCAGTGCTCTTAACCGCTGAGCCATCTCTCCAGCCCTATCTCTGATATATCTTAATAAGACATTTTTTTAAGCATTCCAATGCTCTGAGTGCAGGTTCAGGGCCACTAGTAGTCATGACCCTCTGAGTGCCCCCCCCAGACAATCCCTGCTTCATACAGCAATTGTACTTAATAGTGACAATGACCCAAGCCATAGGTAGCACCAAGGTGGCCAAGGTACGCTTTCACCCTCCTGACAAACTCAGCCACAGCCACTGACCAAGTGCGAGCCCCATGCTCACCAGCACTGGGAATGCTTAGAAGAATGTCCACTCACCTTCAGATGTCACAGTGTGGAGAGGGAAAGCCTGGGACATTGCAAAGAAGAAAGAAACTTCAGGACTGAGCCCACAAGTGGCAGGAACACTGTGGGGTAGGCACTGTGGGAAATGGGTGACATCTCCTGAAAAAGTTGAACTTGGTAGCAACACAGCCAGGTGTGTGGCAGTGCTCATCAGCAGATGGGTGGACAAACACGAGGCGGTGTGTGCATGTGCAGTGGGATGGCATTCAGACCTACCAAGATTTGCTGGCATGTGCTACATCATGGTGAACCCTGAGGACGGTGTGCTAAGTAACATAAGCCTGCCACAGTAGGACAAATGCTATATGATGATACTTATATGAGGTCTGTGAGAAGTCATGTCTGCCGGGATGGTGGTCCACAGGGGCTAGAGAAAAGGAGGGGAAAATTGTTTAGTGAGTTGAGTTGTGCATGATAACCAGAGTCCTGAAGAGCCAATATAAAAGAGAGCAGAAACAGACCTTAAGTCTCTTGATCAAACCAGCCCTGAGGCTGTGACCCTCACAAATGCCCATGCTTCCCAACTCAGTTTGTTTCACTTGCTGGTTTCTCTGGCTTACACCTGCCCTACTGTGTTGTACTTTAAGGAAAACATTGCTGTCTGGTTCAAGGAAACCACCCAGGGAACATATAGTCCAGTACCAAGAGATAACTTAAAATCCAGGAACAAGAAAGCCTGTCATGGGGCAGCAATGCCTAGATGAAGCAGAAGGGACATATAAAAAGATGGCTACAAACAACAAAGGCACTTAAACAGGTTAGTAACCCTTGTGGTACTCTTGGAGGCTGGATGGGAAGGAGGAGCCAAGAATTTGAATGACAGAATAAGTGTAAGGGAGTATGGGAAGCCAGAAGGATCAAAAGCCAGCAGATTATGGGACAGGAATGGGTTCGTGTGTGATGGCAGTCCTGCTTCTACAATGCTGCAACTTGACTTAGGTCGTTTCTAGTTTAAAGCCTTCAATGGCTCCCTGTGACCTAGAAGTTCCAACTCTTTCTTGGCACCAAGAATTTCCTACTACAGATCATTTTCTCCAGCTATCGGTATCTTGCATTCCCTTCTGGTCATCTGGCATTTTTATGCTTCCTGGCCTGGGTCCACGCTATTCCCTCTGCCCAGAATGCATGTCCCTGCCTTTGCTTTGGGCAAACACTGTTAACAATTCAGTCTAAGAAGTGTGTTAAATGACAGCGTCCTCTCTCAGAGGCATGTGAATTTGGTCCCTTCCACATAAAGTTTTATTGACAGTCTCATGATATTTTACTGCACTTATAAATTTGTCTGTCTATCTGTGCATTGTGATTTTTGAGAGACCTATATTCTCTAGGCTGAGATGACAGGGGGGCCTCAGTAAATCCCCAATGAAAGAATGAGGAAATGACACTGAACAGATGGCTTGTCAGTGCTGTGGATCTGATATTGGCTCCATCAGTCTTCCTGTGTATCATGAAAACAATGATACTAGCCACAACATAAGAACCTACCAAAGACGATAACACTGGAGACATTTTATGAAATACAGGCCATTCTACATAGCATCCAAAGAACTTAGCATGTCTGAAAGTCACATTCATAAGAACACTGCAAAGGCCTGGCATTGGTGGTGCATGCCTTTAATCCCACCACTCGGGAGGCAGAGGCAGATGGATCTCTGAGAGTTTGAGGCCAGTCTGGTCTACAGAATGACTTCCAGGATAGGCTCCAAAGCAATACAGAGAAACCCTGTCTCGAAAAAAATAAAATAAAAAGAACACTACAAAGATGAGTATTAGTGTCACCATCTTTAGTTGATAAAATTAAGGTTTAAGAATTCCCACAAAGGGGACTGGAGAAATGGCTCAGTAGTTAAGAGCACTGGCTTCTCTTCCAGAGGATCCAGGTTCAATTCCCAGTACCCACATGGCAGCTCACAGCTGTCTGTAACTCTAGTTCCAGGGGATCTGACACCCTCACACAGAAATGCATGCAGGCAAAACATCAATGTAAATAAAATACAAATAAATAAATTATTTAAAAAAAAAAGAATTCCCACGAAGCATGAGTCAGTTTTCTATGCCAGGGGTCTCAGTAGACACTTGGCTCCCTTCCCCACAACTGTCCTCTCACCTTTAAGAAGTCATGAGATACTTGGGAGGAAAGGAAGGAGTAACTTGTATAGAGGAGAACAGGAAACAGAGAGGCTGAATTCTCAACATTGTTCCACAGGTTTCAGAGAAAAACACCTTCCCAAACCAAAGCAGGAGTCATGACCACACAAACCAGTGATTCCCTGGTCAGTACTCACTTGGGTTGGAGGTGATTTTAGGCCAGTATTGTTAATTAGGCTGTGGCGTTATCCTTGCTTTAGTGATGCTAGACAAGTGTGGTGTCTCGGAACAGGGAGGGGAAAAGTAATGCTGACTGAGTACTCACTACTTGGAGGCCCAACTAAGCAGCTCACATTGGTTCACACAGTTCACCTCTGAGATGACGGCTAGCAGCAGGGGTGTGGCGGAGTGAAATATGTGGCCAGAGTAGTGGCAGCTGTGTTAATGGAGCATGCACTTTCTAACAGGCCCTAGACTGTGTGTTTTACAGCCATTAGTACACACCTGTCTCTATGAAATAATCTCCATCCTCATCTACTTATTGTAAGTGGGCTTTTGCTTCTAACCAAGTAGGAAGAGTCAGGGACCACCCTCTGGACCAAAAAATGTAGTGGACAAAACATCTTAAATAAGAGTTTTCAAAACAGTGATCCTTATAAGTGGGGTAACAAGTGGTTTCTGTGGTGCCTCTTCAGCCACAGAGAGTCTACACCTCTGTAGAGCCTCTCCAGCCACAGGCAATATATACCACCCACACTTAGGGGGAAAAGCAGCATATTCCAAAGACATCTGAATTTTTAAGACAGACAAACTGGTCAGAGCTCCAAAAATGGCCCCTTGAAGCTCCAGCATGCATTTGAGGATATAAGTGGTGTGCATCTCACATACCACCAAGAGCAGCAGTGTGCACTTGTGCCGGCCACTTATATGTCAACTCGACACAAGCTAGAGTCATCTGACCTCCACACACAAGCCATGGCACACGCACTCGTCCATACACACACATACATAAATGTGATAAAAATAAATGAAACTCTTTGGCAGAGCACTAAATCCAAATCCCAGAACCACTAAAAGTTAACAATGTAATAAAATAAAACTTGTAAAAAAAAATTGACAGAAATGCAAAGATACATAGCATCTAGTGGAGTGAAAATCACAATGCCTGGCACCCAGTTGAAAATTATCAACAGGCAAGGAAAAAGAAGGAAGGAAGGAAGGAAGGAAGGAAGGAAGGAAGGAAGGAAGGAAGGAAGGAAGGAAGGGAAAAGAAAATTACCAACAGGCAAAGAAGTGCACTCTAATAATAGAAAAATCCGCCAATCAACATGGACCCAGAATTGACAAAAACAGAGACATTGTAATGTACTTTCTATTGGTAAATTGTCACGTGCTGTTTGAGCTCACTAAGAAGTCAGACCCAAGCATATCTGTCTCAAAGTGTCTTCCAAGGCCCTTTGTCTGGCATGCTGGTCCAACTCTGTGATACAGAAGGCCAAAGAACCCAAGAATGAAACCATTGTGTCCTTAGAACAGCAGACAGTGGACCATTACGTTACTGTTGTTCATCACCTAGTGGAAAGAGAAGCAGGAAGATCAGCCATGAGGAACTTAGCCATGGAGAGAAAGCTCAGTCAGGAACTCTAGCTGTCTGCCTCAACTTCCCCAGCCATTTCCAACTGGGTGTTGTGAGCACCAATTAGATTATGATCTCTCTATCTGGTTGTTCTTTTGCCTCAGAGCCTCACCACAAGAGGCACACCCTCTATGTGGCTCTCTCTCTCTCTCTCTCTCTCTCTCTCTCTCTCTCTCTCTCTCTGTGTGTGTGTGTGTGTGTGTGTGTGTGTGTGTGTGTGTGTGTTGAGCTTCTCCAATACACAGATTTATATTCAAATTGGGAAATTTTCAGTCATTATTTCTTAAAAATATTTTTATTCCCTCGCCCTTCGTTCATTCCATATTTATATTTTCTTCTTGGGGGTGTGTTTTAGATTATTTCTATATATTCAGTGTCACCAGTCTTTCTACCTGTCATGTCCAGCCTGTTGTTAATTCTGCCAACTCTATTTTCCACATCGTCATCTCATCTCTGAACATCCGACCTTTCTCTCTGGAACTCATCTCCCCTCCCTCTGGGAGGCACTAAGGGAATTCATAAGGCAGAAAAAAAAAAAAAAAAAACACAGAAATCTGGATCCACTCAAATGGATGAAGAGGATCCAAAATTGTAACAGTGCATAAGATTTTATTAGTATTAATAAAAAATGACAATGTGATGTGTCACTTACAGCACAGGTAGCATAATGAATGACAGTAAAGCAAGGGACCAGCAGGGGAGCTGGGACACTGTCTGAGGCTAATAGGAAGGGAGCAGAAACACTCTGGGGAGACTTGCTGGCCGATCTGTTCCTTCAGCATCTTCTGGGTGCCAGGAACTGTTCTAAATCTTTAGATTTTACCAGTGAACAACAAAAATACTGCCATGCACAGCACAGTCATGTTGCCTCAGCAATACCCTGCACACACAGTGGTCCCAGAAGACTACAAGATGGTGAAGAGAATTCCTGTGCACTGTCACTGGGATGGAAGCATCTCAGTCTACCACATGACACTGAGCTTCCAGCCAAACATGGTGATACAGATCACATAGGACTTGGCAATGATAAAAACTACTCCATCGCTGGTTGTATGTTGACTATATTGCACATTTTGTCATCTTAGAGCACACTCGTACTCATTTTAAAAACAGGTGTGGCTCAGCTTTATAGCACTGTGTAAGCATGCACAAGGCTCCGGTCTCAAATCCAGGGAACCTAATTAATTAATTAATTAATTAATTAAGGATAAACTTAACTGTAAAACAGCCTCTAGAAGATGCTTCAGGAGAATTCCAAAAGAAAGTCCTGTAAGCAAAGAAAGGGAAGCTGCACATTATTGCCCTGGAAAACCTTCCAGTGAAATAAGAATAGAAAAGGAAGACAGCTGGTGAAAATCCTGACCTTTGCCTCAGGGGCAGAGCAGCCCCGCAGTTCTGGAAAACTGAGCCCACTGGTGTGGGTGTAGGAGACCTGGCCCCAACCCTCTCTAGCCTTGGGAGAACTCCCCTCTTCCTGCTGCAGGCTGCGCTGCAACTAAGTGGAGAGCTGGCCCCACCCCTCACCATGCACTCAGGAGATCTGCCTCTGATGCCCTGGGCTCAGGAGACCCTTGCCTGAGGGGCAGTCACAGTGAAGGCTCAGACTGACCTTCTTAGCTACCACCCAGGCCCACATCCAGGATTTTGAGATGGCCCACCCCAACATCCACCCCATCTATGACCTCCTGGAGTTCACGAATCGAGTGGGCCTGTGGAACTATGTCTGCAATGTCTCCAAGACTGCGGGCAACAGCAGGATTTCGGAGATAAGTGAAGGTCCAGTATTGATGGCGTGCCAGAGGCCTTGAACCAGGCCAACAACTCATCGAAAGGAAAATTTGCAAGTAAAGCTGTTTGGCAGACCAGTATAGCATGTGACACACTGCAGCTCCAAGGCCACTACAACTAATGACTATGTGATGGACAGGCGGCAAAGGTGGAGGAGCAAAGTGTTGTTTTGTTGCCATTTTGTTTGGTTGGTTGGTTTTGGTTTTATTTTTTATTTTATTTTAGGGGTAAGGCTACAAGGGTAGAGGGCAGACATGGAAGGATTGGGAGATGAGTGGGATTGAGATGCATAATGTAAAATCCCCAAAGAATCAATAAAAGAATTGTGCTGATTAAATAGGAAGGAAGGGAGGGAGGAAAGGAGGGAAGAAGGGAGGGAGGGACAGAGGGAGGGAGGGACGAATGGAGGGAGAGACGGAGGAATGGAGGGAGGGAGGGAAGGAGGGAGGGAGGGAGGGAGGAAGGAAGGGAGGGACAAAGAGAAAAGAAAATTCTGACCCTTGTTGGCTAAAACAGACATGAATTTGCACTTTACTCTTTAAAAAAAAAAAAAACTGAAAAAAAAATGCAATCACCTACGCCATGTAGCATAAGTACGAGGTCTGCGGTACCATCTAGGTTTGAATAAGTGTGCTCCATGAGGTCAGCAGGTCAGAACTACTCAATGGCACCTTTCTCAGAAGGTTTGACTATTGTTAACGGATGCACAAATGAATCCCTCCACAGGTGTCAGAGAATTGGATAAATTATAAACAATGAATGAGCATAGAGCTAGAACGAGGTGAAACAATGGGAAACGGAAACTGGAGAGACCATGACTTTAACAGACTGCTTAGGGCATGGCCTTGGGCAACCTGTCCTCTGACATAAGGGCTCGAAGTGAAGAGGCGGACAGGATGACTCTAGAAAGGGAGATTGATGGAGGAACAAGAAGGGGTTAGAACAGACTTCTAGAGGTGGGAATGGGCTAGGAGGGCGGTAGAGCACTTGGCCAGCATGAGCCAAGGCCTGGGTTCTAGTCGCAGCACTAGCTCATGCTCAAGCCCACATACACAACTCTAGACTCAGTAGGGGCTGGGGTGTGAAAGAATTTTGTCAGACTGCTCTCCCAAGAGACTGCAATTGTACACACCAAGAGACATTTTGGGGGGTGAGGAAATGCGGCAGGAGTGTGCCTAGCACAATGGAAAACACAAGGAAGTCATTCTGAAAGGAGTGTGGTTGAGGAAAGGGCTGAGGTCAGAGAAGGGGTGGGGGGCATCAGACAGCACAGGGCTTTGATGCACTTGTAAGGACCTTAGGGCTTCCTGTGATTATGTGGGGAAACTACAGAAAGCAGCGCTGTATAGTGACATCATACGACCTGTATTTCAAAGTTTAGTCTGACTGCTGCGTTAACCAACAGTGGCTGTAAAGGGCTAAGATAGAAGTGGTGTGGTCACCATTCACTGCCTTATAGAGGAAGACATGATGCACACTGGAGATGCTGAGGGAAAGCAGCAGAGATGATGAGAAGGTCTGGAAATTTAAATCCAGTCACAGGCTGATTCGATAAAGAGTGTGAGAGAAAGCCAGTCAGTCATCTAATGTAGCTCAACCATTTGTGGCCACACCAGAGGAGAAATGGGTGCAGAGAGGAGAAAAGAAAGGGAATGATACAGGTCCAGCTGGATGTAGTGAAGGAACACTCATTTGGCAAACATCAAGTGTGCAAAATCATCCAAGTGGAAACATGAGTACAGTGCATATAGATAGGTAAATCTTGGTTTAGAGGGGGGGTTTGCTGAAGACACACACCCGAGCTCTATCGGATGCAGATGCAGTTGCCAAGTCTGTGGCTTTATAAAAATCAATAAAATAAAAAAGAACTAAGTTCTGAGCCATTATTAAGAAAACACAGAGAAGCTTGGAGTTAGCCCAGTGGAAGAGTATTGAAATAGCGTGTGTGATACTGTAAAAGTTAATTTCCAGTGCTCAGAGCTGGCTGGGAGTGGGGAGCTAAACAGTGCTAAGGGAAGTCAGAGAAGATCTATAAGAATGTGACATCCTGAGAGCCGCAGAAGGAAAACCCGGCAGGAAGCTCCCATCAGAAGCAGCAGAGGGTCAGTGAAGAAAAGCACGGAGAGCTGCTGGTTATGGGTGGGGAGAGGACTAAGCACGGGAGGAGACAGGGAAAGGCTTGCAGAGAGAATGGGGGAGGCTTCTAGACCTACAGATGCCCGGCGGTCATCAGCGACTGCAGGATAAGACAGAAGCATCCTGAGTTCCCAGCAGACCTGAGCCATATACTAAGACCCTGTCAGACAATCCTAAAAGAAAAACAATTGGTTAGCTGGGTGTCATCAAAATAAAACCTTTGCTCTTCAAAATCCACTGTGAAGATTAAGGCTAGCTGGCCACTGTCTTAGTTAGATTTTTTACTGCTCTGAAGAGACACCATGACCACAGCAACTCTTATAAATGGAGACTTTCAATTGAGGGGGCTCACTTACAGGTTTGGAGGTTCAGTTCATTGTCATGATGATAGGGAGCATGGCAGCTTGCAGGCAGATGTGGTGCTGGAGCTGAGAATGCTACATCATGCAGGCGACAGGAAGTCCACTGACTGTCACACTGAGGGAAGCTTGAGCATATGAGACCTCAAAGCCCACCCCCACAGTGACACACTTCCTCCAACACAGCCACACCCACTTCAACAAGGCCACACCTCCTAATAGTGTCACTCCCCTTGGGGGCCATTTTCTTTCAAACTACCAGAACCACCAAGAACGAATAGCCTCAAAGCATATTCTTTTGTCTTCTTTTATTATTGTGTATATTTGTATTGGGGGGACACAATGCCACAGGGCATAAGTGGATGTCAGAGGACACATTTGTAGAGTTGGTCCTCTCCTTCCACCTGTAGGTGGGTCCCAGGAATCCGGCTCAGGTCGTTAGGGTTACAAGCATACTTCTCTGCTGAAAAATCTAGCCAGCCCTCAAATCCCACTTCTCACCAAGAGTTCAAGTGTCTAAAGAACCCCTGCAACTCAATATAAAGCGTAGAAATCCAATTTTTATGTGTAGAGGTGTTTTGCCTGAATGTATGTCTGTGTACCATATTTGCAGTGTCCAAGGAGACAAGAAGAGGGCTACAGATCTCTTGGAACTGCATTTAGAGAGGGTTGTGAGCCACCATATGGGTGCTGGAAATCGAACCTAGGTCCTCTGGAAGAGCAGCCACTGCTCTTAACTGCTGAACCATCTCTCCTGTATCCAAAATCCAACAGTTATAGCACAGCAAATGTACCTGTGAAGCAGACCTCAAAGTGTTAATCACTGGGGAGATGCAAGCCGAGCCCACAGTGGGATACTACAGAGAAGCTGGGATGGCTAAGCCTGAGGATGAACGCCAGAAGCCTTGGCAAGGACTGTGCTGCACCTGCAACTCTCACACATTGCTGGCTGGAAAGAAAACAGCAGGCAAACTCTAGAAATCCGTGTGGAGGTGTCTTAAATATTAAACCTAACTACTGCCATATAACCAAGAAATCCCACGATGTATTTACCTGAGAAACTCTGATTCTACACGTGGCATGTCACTGCTTTCCAGTCTAAGCCCTAATCTTGATGTGGTGGACTGACCAGTGCAAAAAGGCAAGGTTCCTCCCAGCTCCAGTACTGCTTGGTGCTCACACATTTAAATCAAAGTCACTTTTCGATGCCAGAGGTCCTCTGGGTTTCTCACTGCCTGCCTCACATTGGTGATCCATCATCCTCCAGACTTCATTGTTTATCTCCTCTCCAAGGCGTTGATGTCCCCAGCAGCGGTCGCCTGATGCCAAAGACCTCATGCTGACCATCTCTGGCCCCAGGACCCTGAACTGCTTGCTGCACCTGCCAGCATGCCTCCTTCCAGCACACGCCATGCCATGGTTCCTCGAGGCCTCGGCTTCACACCAAGTCTGTCGATGGCCATGTGCCTAGTGATGTGGTCTTCATCACCTATCTGCATGACCTATCTTTAACATCCAGCTCTAGACGGAGTTTCCAGGAACCTTGCTGGTACTAAGTATCACGGTGCCTTGCTGATGGGATTCACAGAAATCTCTGAGATCTGCGCACAGAGTCTCGGGAGTGGCAGGTTGGCAATCACATTTCAAGGGGAGAGTCTCAAGTGGCCGTCTGGTAGTCATCCATCTTCAGAACAGAGGTCTGGGCCTTTCTACCTCTTTCTTCATCAAGACGTTAGATGCTGGCTTCTCAGAAAAAGACAGCAACCCAGAGCAAGGTGGGGAAAATTCCCAGAGAAATATTTAACTGAGAACTCAGCCCTAAGTGTGGACTATTACAGTCTTGATGGGAGTCTACATGGATGCAGCATCATCCACTAAGCTTGTTTTGTTCTACAGCAAAGCTGGGAGCACGGAAAAGCAAGTAATTTTGCAATCATTTTACAAGCAGAAGAAAATAAACACTAGTCAGTAGTTTCTTTCCCAGACTAAGCCTCTTTCCACTGAGGGTAGGGAGAGACTCTAAAACAAAGAAAGATAAAGTGGCAGGAGGCTCTAGTCACCATCCAGTACAAATATGGGTTTCAGTTTATCACAGGCCACAAAACAGCCCATGACTTTGACCAAAAGGAATTAGCTATTAAGTAGTTGTGTGTGTGTCAGAGGTTATTCCAAGCATCATGTGTTTATATGTGCATGAGCATACATATATGCAAATATAGATATATATGTATGCAAAAGTGTGCTCATGTAACCCTCAGAGTAACTTTCTGAGAAAGCACTTACTATTATACCCTTGCAGATAAGGACACGGAATATATTGGGGTGAGATTAACTTGCCCAGCATTTTTACAGGTTGGGAAACAATCTCAGTTCATTATCCTTACTGTACATCTTTTTTAGATCAGTTTTTGAGTACCTCCTAAATGGGTTGACTTTTCTATGTGTGTGACATACGAGTTATTGCTCTGGGTAGACAATTGTCACTGGTTTCAGTGTGACTCAATCTCACAGATCCTAGCACCAACAACATGACCTGTAGCAACCATGGATGTCACACCCACATCTATAGAAAGTGGGCCAGCACAGAGCAGCTTCTCCCCAAGAGAACTGGTAGGACAGAGCTAATTATATGGGCTCTTCTCTGAATGGAGAGAGACCCACACAAATGGGGAGGGAGCTAGCTGTTTATACGCACTGCTTACGACCGTCCTTGTCTGCAGCATTCACAGTCCTGACTCCTGTATCAGCCACACAGATCATGGTCCCAAATACCAGACCTAAAACTCAGTGAGCTGGCAGATTACTCCACACTGGATGTATGTGTCCAAAGGGATGTATTAATGACTCAAACAAAATGATCTTACTATGTTTGTCTTCCCCCAAATCCTCTGATCTGATTCCAGTACTACCAGCAGCACCATCGTCTACCCAGCCTCAGGGAGAACACGGGATAAAACTGCATGTCACCTTTCTGCCGTTGTTCCCTTCTGCAAGCCAGTAATCTCACTGACATCCCATTCAGCAGGAGCAGGATCACACAGAGCAGTCTCATTACAGCCATCCGGCATCCTGGGTCTATATTGTTCATAGTCTTATAAGCTTCCAGGATGAACTCAATAACGTGGAATGTCAAACCAGTCCTTAGGTAATTCTGGTCGTCAGCTGGGGCTAAGGCTTCTGGCAAGGTGACAGCAGTCATAATCCAGACTCGCTGCCCTCAGACTCTGAACTTGGCACCTCATACCAGTGACATCAGGGGCACCAGCGCCAAACCTCTGCATGGGGCCGGGATGTCAGGCAAAGCTGGCTCTTGACTTGTGGCTTTGAAGAGTACTGTGGCACATCAGAAATTAAAAATAAACAAAGTTAAAGTAAAAAAAAAAAACTCAGTTCATCTGCCGCTTTCTCTGCTCATCAGCTGTGCAAACTTGGAAAGCCACACGTAAGCTCATGGTCCCCCTGCACTGATTTTCCTTGCTCAGAGAATGTTTACTGGGGCTTGGGAGATGGCTCCGTGCCTGCTGTACCTACTGGCAGAAGAAACTGGGTTCAGATCTGAAGAATTCACCTAAGAGCCAAAGGTGAGGGCCACATATGTAACCTCAGCACTGTGGAAGTGAAACAGTTGCATCCCGAAACTTGGTAGATAGCCAGTCTATCCAATCAGTGAGCTCTGGTGAGTAAGTCTCTAGTGACAGACTCTCGGAAAATACGGATTAGCAAAGGCACCTGACAATGGAGCCTGTGGCCTGGGTCCAACCCTTAGAACCCACCATGGAAGTGGAAAACAACTGAATCCTGAAAGTGTACTCTAATCTCCACATGCCCGTGCTCTCATTAGGACAAAGAAACATGTACTCATGTGCACACACACAGAGATACACACAGACACACCCAGAGATACACAGACACACACATACTTAGGAACACACACACACATATACACAGACACAGAAACACCCAGAGATACACACACACACACACACACACACACACACACAGATACACACAGACACACACACAGCTACACACATACTCGCACATGCACACACACACACACACACACACACACACACACACACAAAAGCACACACATGCACACATACCACAAAAATATAAATAAATGTTTAAAAATTAAACAATGTGGAGAGTTATAGAGGAAGATGCCAGACATTGACCTCTGGCCTCTGCAAAAATATCCACATATTTGCACTTGCACACACATGCACACAGACTACACATACATAAACAGTAAAATTTTAAATTTTAAATAAAGAGAGATGATAAGATGACTCAGTAGTTAATAGCACTGGCTGCCCCTCCAGAGGCCCTGGGTTCAAATCCCAGCGCCCACACAGTGGCTCACAACTATGTACCTCCAGTTGCAGGGGATCTGAGCCCTCTTCTATCCTCCACAGGCACTGGGCACATACATACACATACATACATATTTGCAGATAAAATATTCATATGTACAACATAAAATGAAAAACAATGAAAGAGTTTGGTTGATTGTTTAGCTGCTTGGTTTACATGCCCTTTATTAGTGAGTTCTCTTGTCAAATCCTGTGATAATAGCAATAGACCAAGCAAGTGTGAGCCTGCTGTCATGGAAGACACAAAGGTGCTATCACCCCTCCATATCCACAGGTTCTGCCACAGATTCCAATGCAAATTGAAACTTCAAGGCAAAAAGTATCTGTGCTGAAAATGTCCTGGCTTTTTTGTCTTTGAAGGTATCACTAAAAAAAGTCACTGCTGTGCTTAGCCATGCTAGATGAAGAGAAGCCAAGGGAGCCTGCAGTAAAAGCCACTCTAGACATCAGAACCATCATGAGTCATGAGCCCAAGAATATTAATCATATCTTTTACGTTCTGTGTTTTGATGCTTGGCCATCTGGAATCTTGCTCACCCCAGAGGACTATCCATCCCAGGGTTAGCCAATTCCTGTGGATACCAAATATCTGAGCTGTATGTGGCCTTCATGGGCAAATCAACCAATGCAGAAGCCATTCCCAAAAGACTCCACTATTGGGCTCTTACATCACTGAACTCACTGCACATTCCCAGGAGGAACCTTGTTTTCAAACCACTTAGGTTCTTTTTATTTTTTTTTTCCTTTCAGATCCATGTATCTTTCTTATCGTTTGTTGTTGTTTGTTTGCTGTTTCTTTGTGCTAGAACTTCTAGCATGGAGTTGAATAGGAGTGATAAAAAGATACGTCCTTGCCTTTAGAAAGGAGCATTTACATGTCACTGTAGTATACTTGTTCGTGCTTGCCCCAGGCTCACCGTTGCTCTCACCTCTCTCTGCCAAACTAAGGATGTTACCCTTCTAGGTCTGCTTTTCTGACAGTTTGGTCATGAAGAGATAATAGATTGGGCAAGGTTTTCTTTCTGTTTCACTTGATGTAATGATGTAATTTTTAACTTTAGTCTGTTACCAAGAAGAGTAACAATTGATTTTGAATACTGAATTAGCATTCATGGGGGAGTAGGGAGTGTATGACATCTGGCATAGAGTGTTAGCCAAATACCTGATACGCTCTACAAGAAGCAGCTTAAGGGAGGAAGGGTTAATTTTGGCTCCCAGATGGAGGACATGATAGCTCATCCCACTAGAAGGTGTCACATGGCATATCAGGATGCTGAGAGCAGACAGGAAATGGAGTCGGACTACAAAAACTCAAAGTCCATCCCTAGTTGTTGTAATTTTTTTTAAGTGGCACAAAAGATAAGGAGGCCATGTGACAGAGTTCAAACAGAGGGGTTTTTTATTAAGGGAAAGGAATTGTAAAAGGGGAAAGGGAAGGGAAGAGACTGGCCTTTGGGAATAGGAGCAGTGGAAGAGAGGAAAGAGAGGAAAGAGAGGCAGAGAGGCAGAGGCAGAGGGAGAGAGAGAGAGAGAGAGAGAGAGAGAGAGAGAGAGAGAGAGGAAGGGAGGGAGGAAGGGAGGGAGGGAGGAGGGAGGGAGGGAGGGAGGGAGGGAGGGAGGGAGGGAGGGAGGAGGGAGGGATGGGGAAGGGCCCTTTTAAAAGGGAACATAGTGAATGTGCACAGGTGGTGCTCTTAGTGGCTGCAGCTGAGGGTGTGCCCTGTCAGAACTCCAAGGGCAGGCCAGTACAGATGCCTAAATACTAACACTAGTTACCCACTTCTGCCAGAAGACCCCACCTCCTAAAGGTTTATAGCCTTCCAAAACAGTTCTACCAGCTGGGGACCAAGTATTCAAATGCATGTACCTTTGACTTTCACATTCAAACTGCAACAAATCACTTATAATGTTTCTTCAAACTGCTGAGCTCATTTGCAAATATTTTATACCATGTCTAGTTTGGCTATCAGGCCAGTGTGGTTTTCTGCAACTGGCTTCACAAAAGGCATTGCCAAGTGACTTGTAGAATTGATGTTGAGTCATTTTTAAGCATTTGGAAGAAGTACCCAATGAAACTATTATGGCTTGAGGGTTTCTTTTAAGAGTGGTTCAATTACAAGTTCAATTTTCTTTGAGTTACAAGGCAAATCAAATTATTTTATGTTTAATGAGCTGTGGAAGTTTTGATTTTGAAGAATTTGTCATGTTTATATGTGTAGAGATGTTTGGATCAAATTGGGGTCTGAAAGCCTAAAGTGATGTACCAACTTCACTCCAGATATTGGTAATAATTGTATTCGTTCATTATTTTCTCTTACCAGGACTTCAGTTAACTTTATGGTATCAAAGCTCTATCTAGCTCCTTGTTGTTGTTGTTATTGTTTGCTTGTTTGCTTGCTTGCTTTTTGAGACAGGGTTTCTCCATGTAGCCTTCACTGTCTTGGCACTCACACTGTAGACCAGGCTGGTCTCAAACTCACAGAAATCTGCCTGCCTCTGCCTTCCTTCTTTCATAGATAGATCTTTATTGTTTTTATTTTCAGTTGCATGGCATCCACTCTTACTTCCTTTCCTTGATTAAGGCTTGCTTTCTGAAGTTGCCAAAGTCCCAGGGCTAGAAGCTTTGGTTCCTGGTGTCTGATCTCCCCTTTTCTGGCCTGTGCGTGGGAAGGTATGGAATTCCTATCGCTGTGCTGCAGTGGGTGTGCCCCACAAATTCCAGTACGCTCCATTTTCACTCTGTTCAATGTATGCCTGAATCCCTTTGAGAGTCCTCTTTGATCCATAGATTTTTTCCAAACATTTCTGTGAGTTTCTCATATTTGGAATCTTTCCTGCTGCTTATCTGAATTGATTTCTAATTTGATTCTGTTATATAGGAGAATAGGACATACGTTTTTAAATTCTTTTAAATTTGTTGAGATTTCTTTGTAGCATGGGTTATGGTCTATCTAGCTACATAATGTGGGGCCTGAAAATCACGTGATCTGTAGGTGTAGAGATGTCTCTAACTATCCACTCACTGGTGTTGATCGACGACCTTATTCTTTTACATACTGGCTGACTCTTTGGCTACTCATCGCATTGACTGTTAAGATGGGAGCACTGGGCAATGGTGGCGCACACCTTTAATATCAGCACTTGGGAGGCAGAGGCAGGCAGATCTCCAAGTTCGAGGGTAGCCTGATCTACAAAGTGAGTTCCAGGACAGTCAGGACTACACAGGGAAACTCTGTCTCGAAACATCTTTTCAGGTAACTTTGTTTTCATAATGTATAATGTCCCTCTCTGACTCTGGTTACTCTCTTTTCTCTGAAATGCACTGTATCTCTTGGCCATGCAGCCACTCCTGCTTTCTTTTGATAAATACTTGTGTAGCACAGCATTTTCCCTTTTGGGCTACAATGTGTTTGAAGAGAATTTCTTATAGATGGCACAAAGTTAAGTACTATTTTTAAGCCACTCTGCCGGTTGAATTCTGTTTTGTATTTACTTCATTAAAATCACACTGGCTTAATGTCATTCATTAGTGGTGTGTCAGGGTTTCCAGCTGCCACTCCATTTATTGCTTTCTGCTTTCCATTTCCCTCTCTTCTCTTAGCCTTGCTGTGAGTTGCTGGAGCTCTCTCATTCTCTGTCGCTTTCTACTGGTTTTGAATGCCTACCTGTATAGCTTGTCTAGAAACAGCCATTCTTGTGTTAGATCACAGATCTACAGTACCACAGTCCCACTGGCACCATTAGTTTACCAGTTCAGCTGAAGTGTAAGCATCTTCCCTTACAAGACATTTGTCAACACAGTTGACTTAACCGCTTACGGACAGCCCACGTGAAAGACTAAAGCTCATCAAAATCACAATCAGCGGCCTGCACTGAGGGCTCCAAGAATCCTCCAAGATCAAGTGCAAAGTCATGACACACAGTGAGCTTTCCCAGAAACCTAACAGCAGTCAAAAGCGCCTCAAGAAAGCTGAAAAAGGATCAGCTCAGGCCAGAGCAAGGCTTCCCGCCTCGAGCTTGACCTTATGGTTGAGAACACAGGCTTCCTGGCCAGCTTACCCAGAAGTGGGGAGGAAAAAAAACAAAACTGGATTTGGTTCTGTTGTCATGATTTCCACCACACATGTAAAAAGCTTGCCCTAGGCCTTCTGCTACATTAAATAGATGTTTTCCCATGAACCATTTAACTTTCTTGTTGTTTCCTAATTGTTTTGCTTACAACTGTTTTCTTAGCAGATGGGGGGGATGACAGTGACCAACACTGTAAGGTAAGAATGTAGTTTAGACTAATACCAACTTAAGGGTAATACTACATAGAACTTTGCTTCAATACTGCCCCACTGTTTCCATCTTATTTTTGGTATGTCTTTGTTGTCATAGAAATCATATCTGTATTTTCGAATGCCTGTTGACCTACTTCTATAGTTACTGCTTTATGCTGTGTTTTAAATGAGAAAAAAAAAAAAGCCACAAAATACCTCATTGGCTTTTTTACTTGTATGTTTCTGTGCTTTCGTATTTGTATGTGTTTGTATGTTTGTATATTCATGTATTTGTGCATGTGTGTTTGTGTATGTATGTGATTTGTGGTCTTGTATGTTGCATGTCTGTATATTTTTTCTATGTTTTATATGTGAAGTTGTGAGAAACCACCTTCGTTCTTAATGAAAAGCAGGCTGCTGTGCAGTGCCTCATTTGGACGTGTCTGGAGTCTTGCAAGCTTGCCACCCTATGCTGTCCTCTGAATGGGTCAGAAGGGATTTGATCTAGAGGTTGTCACTCAGAAACACAGCTCTGCCACCCCCTGGACCAATGGGCAAGCCTCTGCTATTTAGAAACTTGTGTCCTTTGAGCTCAGAAGGGACGAGCACAGAGCAGTGCAAGCAAGAAGACAGAGACTCCACCCACTAGACCAGAGGAGTCGTCAGAGGGTGACAAATGCCAACAGCCAGGCCACCCTAACACCCAAGGCATTCTTTACCTCCCTGAGGATTTGAGCTGCCACGTACAGGTCTTTCATTTCAGCCTAAAGACTCCCTTGACATGTCAGGGCAAATCTGTTTCTGCCGAGTCCCTGCAGCTTCTGCTTGGCCTAAGACCACCTCCATTTTTAAGTGCAAGTCTTCTGCATGTGAAATGCTTGACTGGGGTTCTTTTCTTTCTACAATAGGAATATGCCACATCACAGCCCCTGCCCCTTCTCATAGGACAGCAGCTGCTAGCCTGACTGTGGAGGTGTGGGATCAGCCGTTTCCTCTTGCTGCTCTTAAATTGTCTCTATTTTTGACAGTGGTATTCGTGCAGGGCTCTTCCACAGTTATCACACTTGCAGCTCATCACATTTCCTTGACATGGACAAATGTCTTTCATCAAACTTGGAAAGTGGTCAACTGTTATTTCAATTACTCCTTCTGGTCCTTCTGTGCTCTCCTCCAGGGACTCCCTTTATGCATATTTGTATGCTCAGTGGTATCTCCTGGGGCTCTTGAGCTCAGTTCATCTTTCTTTCTTCTTTTTTCTCCACCCCTTAGATGACACACTCTCAGGTGACATCTGCCTGTCACTCCCCGGTGCTGGTGCTGAGTCTCTCCTGTGGACATTTCATTTCAGTTTTATTTCACTTTCAACTCAAGAATTTCTATAGAATATTTTCCAATAAGGCATCTTTTACTTAGTGAGAGATCCTCATGTTCTCCTCTTAGATGTGTATGTGGTCTTCTAAGGTTTATGAACATATTTTAAATAGTCGGTTTGTCTTATTAATAGGTATATTTATGACCATCCTCAAGAATGGTTTCCATTGGCTGCTTACTACAAAATGACAATTTGCTGTTTCTTCATGCTGAAGTTGGATGTCTTTTTAAATAATACCAAAAAGAAGTCTTCGTTGTGTCATTTGTTGAAGAGGGTGCTACTGTTTGCTTTTTTAGTGACCACAGAATGCTGTCTGGTGAACTTGATGAGCAGTAACCAATGGTTATAAACCAGTTTCCTTTTTTTTTTTTTTCTTTTTTTTTTTTTTTTTTTTGGTTTTGGTTTTTTGAGACAGAGTTTCTCTGTATTGCTTTGGAACCTATCCTGGCACTCTCGTAGACCAGGCTGGCCTCGAACTCACAGAGATCCACCTGCCTCTGCCTCCCGAGTGCTGGGATTAAAGGCATGCGCCACCAATGCCCAGCTTATAAATCAATTTCTTTAACTGCCTGTTACAGTTCTGCGTACATTTTGAAAGGAGTCTTCAAATCTTAAGTGGTTCACAACTTTGCCTTAGCCTTCCCTGGTTGGGTCTCCAGACTCTCAAGGTCAACCAGAAGGAAAAGGTTAGAATTTCCCCAGGTCTGTCTCAAAGGCATACACAGCCTTGAGCATATGCACAGTCTTGTACACACAAGTGGCCGTGTAGGTTCCAAAGAATGTCAGAGCTTCACAAAGCCCCCTGTGTGTAGCTTATTCCTCGTTTTCCTTTTTGGTTTTTCATCAGCTTGTTTCCCACAGCTATTCCTGCCACCTCAAGCAGGTGTGTTACTAAGCCATCCTGATGGATGGCTTTTAACACATCCCACTAAGGAAAAGACAAAATAATTTCTAAAAGAAGGCATGAAGTTCTGAGGGAGGTGAGTCAATGGATCCCAGACAAAGCTGTCAGGAGGTAGTAGGGAGTAGATAAGATCAAATATTTTGCTTACATGTATGAAATTTCCAAAGAATTTTTTTTTCATTTTAATTGCTGCTTTGAACATCATTTTCTTGAGATTTTTCAAGAAGGAAGGCAGCCATCCATCACTTGTCCCTAAGACTGTGGTGAGAATGACATGAGAAGGATGTGCTGGGAATATGCTGCTGCTATAGGAACCCAAACAAAATGCAATGACCTGATATTCAGGTTAAAAGGGCAATTATGTCCTTATGCATGGAACTCCATTTGCTAGTCCCAAGCTCCACAAGTGACTTGCTCCCCTCCTATTGTGTGACCCATTCTGTCAGTTATGCAGGACACTGGGCAGACTGGGAAGGACCTATGGCCACCAACAGGACTGAGCTATGGTCTAACTCATACTTCAGCTCCACTACCACAAGACTGACTTCAGCATAAGCAAAGGACTTCCTGGAGGGGAGGGCAGCTTCCCAGGACAAGCAGCACCCATGGTGACTGTGCCATCTTAGATGGCCTGTTTCAAAAATACAGCATGCACCATGTACGAGTATGTTTTGTAAGACCCCCGAAGCTCAGGCCTCCAGGATCTCAGCCCAGGACCGTAGTCACCCCAATCACCACGCAGAGTCAAAAGCTTGCTGCAAACTGCACGAGGCTTTATTATAGCTGTTTAACGAGCTAACCCTATGTTAGCTCGGGTCTTTCATCTACCCACCATGGCGGATGGTTAGAAAGACAGCTCAAAGTGTCTGCATAGAGATCTTGTAGGGCAGCGTAAGGGGAGTGTCTAGGGGTACGCACAGGCTCAGGATTGGTGTGGCTCCAGGCTTGGAGGGCTTGCCCTGTGTTGATTGGTCAACTGGTTGTTATGGCCCATAGGCCCTCCCAGGGTGGTTGCTATGCTCTGTGCGTCATTGCTGTGCACTTGTCCATAAAGCACACCAAGAGCCATAAAGCATAGCACCACCAGCTAACTTCTGATTGGTTCCTTGTCATGAGGCAGGCATCTAACCTTCTAGTGACTAAGACAAGGTCAGTCAAGTGCATGTTTGGCTGTTATGGCTGTTGAAATGGGGAGCTGGTCCCTTCAGTATCACAGGAATTCATAAATACCATTTTGCTTGACTCCCACCACAGCACTTTGTGATACTTTCTCCTATCTGAGAAACAGAGTGGAACCCACATCTGCTTACCTAGGAAGCGTAGGCTTTCCCCCTCTGAGCTGCAGTCCTCAGATGTATGTGATGCTCGCACTGGGAGACGAATGGCACACCGCACGCATCATTTAGAGCTCATGGCTGCATGTTCTCACTAAATTTTGCTGTGAGTTCTGAGGAAAATCTTAAAAAAAAAAAAAAAAAAGAAAAGAAAAGATGGGGAGAGATCATCGCAGGAAAAGGAGAATGCAGGAGAATGTGGCAGGCCCTCACAGGATCCCTCTGGTGAGAGGGAACACCCCACCCTACAGGTATTGCACAGCAGCCCGAGAGACTGCAACCAGTCACACAGTGATGGTGAGGAAGCAGAGGGCACCTGGCCATCTAGCCTGCAAGGTGAGTGCAGGCTCTGGCTGTTGAAGGCTGAAAGGTTCAGGCTTTGACGCTGACCGGCACTACCTCTTTAAGAGACAGATCTTGCCCCCTGACAACAGTCAGGGCACGCACAAGAAAACGTGCTACGTCATCACCACATCACTGGCCACGCATGAGGACTCTGGGCATGCGTGGAACCTCAGTGGGCATACGCAGTCTTCCCTTTAAAAGCTCCAACTTTCCTGCTTCACTCTCTCTCTCTGCTTCCTCTCTACTCTCTCTCTGTTTCTTCTTGGCTC
Organism: Cricetulus griseus; assembly: GCF_003668045.3. Lineage (NCBI taxonomy): Eukaryota > Metazoa > Chordata > Mammalia > Rodentia > Cricetidae > Cricetulus > Cricetulus griseus. The sequence continues at coordinate 27,138,307 of NC_048601.1, read as the reverse complement.
TCTCTCACCTACGTGCTCTCTCTGCCTCTCTATGGTGACCGGCCATGGCGGTCAGCCATTACCCCTGTTCCTCTTTTTCTCTCTTAGTCTCCCTATTCTGCCGGGTCATGTAATAAACTAGTTAACATGTCTCATCTTGCAGCTTTCTCTTTTCCTCTTTTTAAATAAAAACATAACAAAGGCTGTGGTGCCCTTCCATAGGCAAGTAAGGAAAGTGGTTCCTCTTGTGACAGGCTGCAAAGCAGGCATGGAGCCATCCCCAGCTGCCCAGCTGAGTGACATCAGCTTCAGAAAACTGGGTATGTGCACAGCAGTACCCCAGGCTTGTGCTCTGGAAGGGACTTTGCTGAGGGGATGATTTCATTCACTGCCTCATAAGGAAAGAGGAGACAGTTTCCCTGAGCTCTGGGGAAGCCGCACTCAGAAGCCAGGCCTTGTTAAGAGTTCTGGATGAATATAACACTGATCTCAACCGTAGCTGAAGTCAACAACCAGGACAATGGTCATTGTGCCCTCAAGAATCAGGCCATACGCTACCTCTAGGTAAAAACTATTTTTAAGGTACTTCATAAATCAGTGCTGAGGTCAGCCACACTAAGTGGTCCAAAACATTCAGGGGAAGTCTCTGTGGGTGTGCCTCCAGCTCCCGGCTGCAGCCACCCATTGTTTGATGGTTTCCTGCACCAGCTGTCCCCGCCAGCCAGTCTGCAGGGTCTGCAGAGACCGGCCAGGAGGACCTCACAGCTGGCCACCACCCTGCCACACAGGTGTGGAGGGCGCCAGTCTGCCTGGCCACAGCAGCACTACCGTCTCTAGGATTCCACCATGCAGGCTGTGGTCTCCAAACCCACACTGGATCACTGCCACTCCTGGTGCAATGAGCGTGATGAAGCAGACAGGGGTTTTGCATCCTGCTTCTCACAGCACCTGGGCTGAGTGGCAGGTGGGGATGGGGTTATTTCCTTCCTAGCCTGGCCACTCTGGCTGCCATGCCTGGTCGCCATGCCTTGGTGCACTAAGCTGTGTGTGCAGTCCGGGCATACTACTTTTATGCATGTTTGCTTGATATGGTTCATGGATAAGTGAACACATGTGAGTCATGAACTGTGAGTGGATGTGTCCGCCTGTATATTTTGGAAGTCTATTCCACCCTACCACGAGTTCAGGAGAGCCCAGAATTTCTATTGTCTTTTAGATGTCAGCTAATAGCTGCTGGATGTCCTGGAGAACAGCTCCTATCTAAATAACAATAGACTTGGGCCAAGGGTGAGTCTACACCCACCCTGAAGGCTAGTGAGACATGACGGGGTGGAGGTGCCTGAAGGCTTGAGTACGTGATGCAAAGGAGAATCTTCAGGATTAAGGGAAATAATTGCTATCAGCCCTTTATAGATAATAATAGATGTCTTCTGCTATTGCCCCCATCTCTGGATGGTTACTTAAGACACTGGATCAATAAACTGGGCACCTTCAGTATTAACTGAGCGCCCTCCTGTTATTAGCAGATGTCTCTGTCGTTTCTTTAATGTTATTGAATAGCATTCAATTCATCCATACTCCCCTACTCAGGATTGGACCTGGGGTTGTTCCGCTGGTTCCGATCGCAGCCCCCAAGACATCAGTCAGCAACAAATGGCTCCCGAATGTGGGGCTAACACAGACAGCGGCAAATGGTGCAGCAATGTGGAGCTAATACAGATGGTGCTGACATGGATGAACCCCTATTTTTGCAGAAACAGAAGTCAGAATCAGAAAATCTGCCCAAGGCAACCCCCTTTTCTACAGCGACTGGTGGCCAAGGAGACATGGAAAGTCTAAGTGGAATGCAAACTGAGGGAGGCTGAAAGCGCCAGGAGCCTTTGCTGTTTCTCTGTCCTTCCTTTCTCAAAGGTGAGAGGATGGTTGGAGCTCCAGCAGCCATCACAAACTCTGAGTTGATAATGAAGATGGGAGTCACAGGCTAAAGGGTAGAAAATGCAAAAAGAGAAGCTGGCTCTCCACAGCGTCTGTGTCCACCATGTTGTCCCAGAGCATACCTCTTATTTTTCCATGCTGAGTTGGAAGGGTGGCATTTCCATCTGATTCCAGCTACTGCTGTCTGTCCTCTATTGCTAGAAGCTGTTTTCCCCATTCTAACTGGAATAAATCTACCTCGCCCCCGCACCTAGCCTTGCCCAGCTTGCTTGCGCTACTCTCCCCTGCTCTCACTGAAGTGACACCAGCATCAGGCTTGCACCTGCCTCAGATCCACAGCCTAAAGTGACATGACAGCTCAGACCTCTTTCCCAGGCTCCACACCCATCTCTCTTCCCCAGCAGGACCCTCACCCTTTCCGAGCCTGCTTTTCTTGGTTTCCTACTTCAGAACATGGCTCTACTGTTGCTAGAGCCTCGGGGCTTCAAATCTTTGTGACTCCTCTCTTCCTGCTAGCCATCAGCAGGTTCTCTCTGTCTGTCTGTCTGAGCATAGCCCCTCAACCCTCATGTTTTCCCACACCTGTACTGAAGGGACCAGCTTCCCTTTCGGCAGCCATAACAGCTGAACACGTGCTTGCCATAAACCTGCCTTGGTCACTTAGAGGTCAGATGCCTGTCTCGTGACAAGGAACCCATCAGAAGTTAGCTGGTGGCGCTATGCTTTACGACTCTGGGTGTGCTTTACGGACAAATGCACAGCAATGACGTAGAGAGCATAGCAACCACCCTGGGAGGGCCTATGGGCCATAACAACCAGTTGACCAATCAACACAGGGCAAGCCCTCCAAGCCTCGAGGCACACCAGTCCTGAGCCTGTGTGTACCCCTAGACACTCCCCTTATAAAGATCTGTGTGCAGCGGCTTCAAACTGTCTTTTCTAGCCATCCGCCATGGCGGGTGGGTGAAAGACCTGAGCTAACATGGGGTTAGCTCGTTAAATTACAATAAAGCCTCATGCAGTTTGCAGCAAGCTCTCGAATCCTCCTGGTGATTGGGGTGACCGCGAACGTGGCCTGGGACCCCGGATACTTGAGTTTTCGGGGGTCTAACAGTACCAGACTTTTTCTTTTAGGCCACCACCCAGCTCCCAAATCATGACAAGTCTTATTATTATTTTTGAGTACTCAGCCTAGCTTAGCTCTTTTCTGGCTAGCTCTTTTAACTTAACCTGTTTCTCTTTATCTACCTTTTGCCCCTGACTTATTACGTCTGTATATCTTACTTTCACTGTTTCTGTACATCTGGCTAGCTGGTGACTACCTGGCTTCTGGTCCCAGTGTGTCCCATGTTCTCTCCTCCTTCTCTTGTTCTTCTCCCCTCTTCTCTCAAGTTTCTCCTCCTACTTATTCTTTCTGCCTGGCAGCTCTGCCTACCCCTCTCCTACCTAGCTATTGGCCATTCAGCCTTTTATTAGACCATCAGGTGCCTTAGGCAGGCAAGATGAAACAAACGCAGCATAAACAAATGTAACACATCTTTGCCCAATTAAAATATTCCTCAGCACTCCAAACAATGGTGTCACTGCTTCTGTGCCTGCACACAGCTCACACGGTCTTCGCTCTAACTCTCCAGTCATGTGTGACTAAGAAGAAAAGCCAAATGCCTCACCCAAGGTGCACAAGGTGACCACCTCAACACTGTGACCGCCTCTCCTCAGTGACCACTGCTCCTCAGTGACCACCCCTCCATGGTGACCACCTCACCACTGTGACCACCTCTCCATGGTGACAGCCTCTCCTCTCCACTGTGGTCACCTCTCCTCAGTTACCACCTTTCCCTGGGGACCACCTCTCCTCAGTTACCATCTCTCCACCGTGACCACCTCTCCACAGTGACAGCCTCACCACAGTGACCTCCTCTCTTGCTCACAGACACACTAGCCTCAGACCCTACTCACTCTCCACTCCCAGAATGCCTCTCTAACATCATCACCTGCAAGACACTTCAGCTGAACAGCCCAGAGGCATCTCAACAGGTGGGCTTAGCAGTCTCCGCCCTCTCCTGCACCAGCCACCTTTGGCTATCATCTGGGACTTCACCCTCTGAACCATCTCCTTCATTTACTCATTTTCTAGTCTCTTTGGAACATCATCCCCCACCTAGCAGGAAGTCTGTCTGTCTTCATTCCCTTGGCTCCAAAGTCAGTGTCTCAGTCTGTAACCCTCCATCAGGTTGGGTTGTCACAGCAGCACACCACGGTCCTTGTTTATTCTGTGACTTCAGCCTTCATTCTGATATCAGCTTCTTCACTCTGTGGAGATGCTAAGAGTTGGCATATCTGGTCCTGGGTACTTGTATTTGATTCTTCCCTCATCTACAGTGCTGTGACACTTGGTATACTTCCAGAGTCCTTACACACCAGAAAGGCTTTGTTGTCACGTAAAAGAAATTAAAAATAAATAAATAAAAAAAAACTGATCTTTCTGAAAGCTTTGAACTTGCGCCATTGTCTTCTGAGTTTGCTGCCATGATGGTCTTAGCTGCACACTAGCTCTCAGACTGGACTGCATTTGCAGACAGGATGGTCCAACTCCACACTAAGTCTCAGACTGGCTGCTTCTCTGTGCATCTGAATCACTGGCTGAATTAACCACTGAAGGTTGAGTCCCTCAGCTTAAATGACACATCTTTACTGAAGTTACTCTCTGGACCAAGCTCTTTACCCTCAGTCTGGGAGTTTTCAAATCCTTTGTCTTTGCCAGGCAGTGGTGGCACATATCTTTAATCCCAGTGCTCAGGAAGCAGAGGCAGATGAATCTCTGTGAGTTCCAGACCAGCCTGGTCTACAGAGTGAGTTCCAGGACAGGCTCCAAAGATAGAAGCCCTGTCTCAAAAGATAGAAACCCTGTCTCGAAAACACTGTATCTTTGATTATTGCTTCTTCCCACTTGCACTTTCTTCCTCACACTAGCCTGAGCCTCCAAACGTCACTTCCTCTCTCCAGCCTCCATAACATTACAGCCCTCACCCTTTACTCTTTCTTGGGGCTTCCAGCAAGTCTAGATTGCCTCTCCTTCAGCAGCTCTGTTCTCCCTCACTGCCAAATGGAGAACCAAGCTCTGTGGGCAGTGAACAACTGGATAGCCTTCCCCTCTACCAGAGATGGCCTTTCCAGTTGGGCTTGTCCCTCACCCTATTGTCCTTCTTGTCACCCTTAGCAAACCTAATAATTACATATATCCTTATAGCTCATGGAAAGCATGAAATGCCAATCCTTAGATCATTGTTTATTTCTTCCTAAAAATAACATTTTCAAAAATTGTATTTTCAGCTGTAATCAGTGTGTGCAGTTCAGACCACATTCATTGGTTCAGTGTTTCTATTCAAATGACTCCATAAAGAAGACCTTTGCGGGTGAGAGCATGGGATGGGGTCACTTTCTTTGCCTGTCCCCTGACCCCTGGTCCCCTAAAGTACCCCCTGGGGACCTAAAGCTAAAAGCAAAGCCAGCTCTCTCCAGGCCCAATGCCATGGCCAGTGTCAGGCACTTGCTTTTGTGTGACCTTCCATTTGAGAGAACCAGTTTTTTCTGACATTCCTGGGGAAAGTGAATTCCTGTGAATTAGGGGATCATTCTTTCACCCAGAGTTCTACCTGGAAGGCAAAGCCAGGCTTGTCTGGGCTCTGCCAGCAGCAGTGTACTTACTATTGTCCTACACCTTTTACCATGCAGTGTCACCTGCCTGAGCTTTTGTCTGTCTGTCTCTATAGCAAGCAGGATGGGAGACAAGAGTCCAGACTGACAGGCACCCAGAAGAAAGGGACTGCTCAGCTGGGCTCAGTGACTTCTTTAAACCTTGACTAGAGTCAAGGCTTCTTCCACCTCTGGCCAACTGAGCCACTAACAATGAAAATGTCCCCAATTGTACTTCTGGATCCCTCATTGTTGCTGAAGATAATGGGAGCCCTGGTCAAAGCTAGCCATTGTTGACCCTGTTCCTGGGCATTCTTGCATTGGTTTTTGGCCATTTTCAGTACTTCCGTGTGTATTTTAAGTACAAGTTTGAAGAGAGATCACTCTGGGCTAAATGTTTTCAATGACCAGCCATCCATATTTTCTGAATTCCCCTAACCAAGTCCAAAACCCTGGCACCTCATAGGTTCTTAAATATTTGGGACCAGAGCTGACCTGGAGCCAGACTAGGATGGCCCTGGACAACAGTGTTGAAAACACACAGGTCTCAAGCAAAGAAGAGCAATCCAAAGTCACCATGTGCAAAGGCAAGCAAGCTGGCCGGGAGGGAATTACTGAGACCTGGGGAGGTCAGCTGCAGCAGATGGGGCGTTCCAGCTCCATATGAGCTAACATGCATCAGGAAGGGCTAGGATTCCCTTGCAGTGTCAGTGTGTCTCCAGGGTCCACGTGCTGTGAGCTTGGTCCCTAGGGTGGCAATGTCAGGGAAGTAGTGTGTGCTTTAAGAGGCAGGGCTCAGTGTCAAATAATTGGGTTGTGGGGAGTTGCCCTTGGGAGGAATTGGTAAAGTTCTCATGAGACCCTCACTTGTTTTCAGGAGAGGTTGTTATGAAAGAGCAGGTCTGGCCCTCACTGGTTACCCTCCAGCTTCTAGTCTCGCCATGTGACTTTCACATGCTATTATTCATCCACTATAAAGTCTCACCAGAACTGAGTCGATGCCGGTGAACAGCCGTGCCCCTTGAACCTCCTGAACTGTGAGCTAAATGAGCCTTTTTGTTTGGATAGTTGGTTTTTGGTCTGGGGTTTGTTTGTTTTTTGGTGGTGGTGGTGGTAATTTGGTTTAGTTTTTGGTTTTTTGAGACAGGGTTTCTTTGTGTACCCTTGGCTATCCTGGAACTAACTCTGTAGACCAGGACAGCCTGGGACTCACAGATATTGCCTGCCTCTGCCTCCCACATGCTGGGGTTAAAGGTGTGCCCACCACTGCCTAGCCAACCCTCTTTCTTTAGAAAGGGCCAAGCCTTGGATATTTTGTTACAACAATAGAAAACTTGCTGGCTCTACCACAAGATCCAGCAATTCGACTCTTAGGCATATACCCAAAAGAAGCACATTCATACAACAAGGACACCTGTTCAACGATGTTCATAGCAGCACTATTTGTAATAGCCAGAAACTGGAAGCAGTCTAGATGCCCCTCAACCGAAGAATGGATCGAGAAAAAGTACACAATGGAGAACTACTCAGGGGGGGGGGACAAAAAAAAAAAACAATGGAATCTTGAAATTTGCAGGAAAATGGATAGAACTAGAAGAAACCATTCTGAGCAAGGTAACCGAATCACAAAAAGACAAACATAATATATACTCACTCATTTGTGGATTTTAGACATAAAGATTACCAGCCTACAATCCACACTGCCAGAGAAGCTAGGAAACAAGGAGGACCCTAAGAGAGACATACATGGTCCCTTGGAGAAGAGGAAAGGGTCAAGATCCCCTGAGCAAATTGAGAGCACGGGAAGAGGGGGGAGGGAGCTACATGAATGATAAGGGAAGAAGAGGAAGGATGCAGAGGTCATGAGGGAGCAGAAAGGTTGAGTCAGGGGAAGAACAGAAGAAAGGATATGTGATAGGTAGGGTTTTAGTTGGGGGGGTAGTAGGGGAGGACGGGAGGGAGAAGGGAACTGGGATTGTCATGTAAAACAATATTGTTTTTAATTCAAATTAAAAAATGATAATAAAAAAAAAAGAAAACTTGCTGGCACAGGAAGTTGGGGTCTTCCTTCAGATCTCCCTGAAGATAAAGGCTGATGAGAACTAAACTCAGCATGGAGAGCCACTCATGCTGGTAGGCTTGAAGCTATAGGATAGGAAGGCCGAGTTCAATAGCCAAGCCTAGGGCATCTCAGAATGTTTCCTGCAGGGTAAAAGGGGCAGCCAAAGAAATACACCCTGACCCTGAAACCAGAGCAAAAGAACACAGTTTGGCCCTGAAACCAGAGCCAAAGAAACACACCCTGACCCTGAGACCAGAACCAATTCACTGGCCCTGAGACCAGAGCCAAAAGGTTAAAAGGGGAGGAGAAGGGTTGACCAGTGAAAAAAGCACATCATGACCATGAAATCAGAGTCAAAGAAACACCCTCTACACCAACCAACTCAGCACAAAAACCAACCAATCCCTGAGCATAAAACCAACAATAATGGCCAGCAATGGCATAACCCTAAGGGTGCATCAGTGGCACTCCTATCTTGGCAGTAACCACCAGCTCTCTCATCGGACTTAAGGCCTACTCAACAAGACAAAAATCACACCTAGTACAGGAAACCTAGCCAACCAATGGGAAACCTGTGAGGTCATGGACCTAGGAGAAGAGCCTACAGCTAGCACTTTACCAAACAAAACTAATCCCTCACCACATTCTAAATATTTATCCTTATTCCCACAAGTAACTATAATTCTCACCCTTCAACAAAGAAACTTCTCTTTGCAATAGACAGAGACTATTACAGAAAACCACAATTGTTCAAAATTCAGAGAATAAATAATACCAGAGACATTATGTGCTTCTCTCTGAGTAGCCCCTGAACCTAGACACACCGCACTTCTTGGGGTGACGGGAGGAGGAAGTGTATGCTAGCTCTCCACCCACATGATCCTGATCCCATAAACACAGCCTGAGGAATGAGCACCAACATTTTTGTGAGACGGAAGAGGAGGGGAAGAACAGAAAGTGAGCCTCTGGGATTGCAGGTGATATTGAATTTCTCACTCACTGCCTGTCCGCAGAGCCATGGAAATCCCCAGGGGACCACTCTTTCCCTTAAGAGACAAACATGGAACAAAGCCAGCTTGAAACTGACCTATCTGACTCTAAACTTTGCACTGGTAGAGTCAGAACAGTAGTGCTCCTCAAATTCCTCCCTGCTCCCACAGAAAGAACTTCCAGGTAGACCCACAGAGGCTAGCATCAGAGTGTTGGGGGGATGGAAAACAAAGGGGTGACTCTGCCAGGACACAGAGGGGTAGCCATGCCAGCTGGGTGTGAGAGGGGGAATAAGAGACCCTCTATGCTGTCCATCCACACTTTGCTGCCCATAGATAGTTGAGCACAGAACATGGCTACAGTTCCCAGCAGGCCTCAGAGCTTACAGGTGCTACATGGGACAGTCACCTCCACTTTCTAAAGGATGATGGCAATGGTCTTTGCTTCTATTCACTTACACAACACACACAATGTGTGCACACACCTGCACGAACGTGGATGCACACAGCTTAGCGTGACTACTGCAGCCAAGCAGGAGCATCACCTGTTCATTTGGATCACTGAGTAGACAAGAATTAACAGCAGGAAGCAATCCAGATTGGGTCTGAACCTGGGTCCCCTCAGAGCCTCCTTTCCTTGGGGCTTGGTGAGCTTTCTCACAGGTCCTGTGTGTATCACACACAGAAAGGGCCCCATGCCTGCCCATCTGGACCTTGGGAGTCCATTTGCAGGATGATTACAAGGGAGAGGAAAGAACAACAGGCTGAATACTGGAGAAAATGGAGTCTTGTTTACTTTTAAAAGGGAAAAATGTTGCCAGTACCTCAGAGCCCCCATCTCCCTGAAGAATTCTTACTACAAATAATCTGTGATGAACTTCCAATGCCTCTCTTACAAGGCCTTCCAAATGCTTTTTTTTTTTAAATGTTCCAAAAGAGCATTCCAGCAAGGCAGCTGGGCCAAAGTGCTTGCTGCTGGATGTGGGGAGGGAAGGGGGTAGGAGGGACAGCAGCTGGTAGAGTCTACAAAAGTGTGTGGTTTTTGCATTCTTCAAGACATGCCATAGACTGGTCTAGGCAGACACAAATTCAACACTTGCCTTCACTAGCGCTCGTGCACCTAGGCACACAAGAATGCAAGCAGATTTGTGCATGACCACATCCCGGTGTGATGTTCAAAGACACCGCAGACATAAGGGAGCGAGCACATCCATGCTTTTCCATGGTTGGATTGCAGGTGTCAGCTGCTGAGCTTCCTGCCATGGCATGGGGAGTGTGGATCACACCCTCTACCTCTCACAGAGACCTACCCTCTAGCTTGAAGCAGAGAGACGATGGTGGCTCATCCTCTGAGCCCTCAGGGTGGGAAGCCACCTCTTTTTTTTTTTTTGGCTGTCATTTTTTTCAGATTTTTTTACTTAAATTAGAAACAAGCTTGTTTTACATGTTAATCCCAGTTCCCTCTCCCTCCCCTCCTCCCATGCCCCCCCTCCACCAACCCCCTATCCCATCCTCTTTCTGCTCCCCAGGGAGGGTGAGGTCTTCCATGGGGAGTCATTAAAGTCTGTCATATCATTTGGAGCAGGGCTTAAGCCCTCCCCCGTGTGTCTAGGCTGAGAGAGTATCCCTCTATGTGGAGTGGGCTCCCAAAGTCCATTCATATACTAGGGATAAACACTGATCCACTGCCAGAGGCCCCATAGATTGTCCAGGCCTCCTAACTGACACCATGATCAGGGGGTCAGGGTGGGTTCTCAGTTATCAATCTGGGGTCCATGAGCTCCCCCTTGTTCAGGTCATCTGTTTCTGTGGGTTTCTCCAGCCTGGTCTTGACCCCTTTGCTCATCACTCCTCCCTCTGCAACTGGATTTCAGGAGTTCTGTGCAGTGTTTAGTTGTGGGTGTCTGCTTCTGCTTCCATCAGCTACTGGATAAAGGCTCTAGAATGGCATATAAAGTAATCATGCTTAGATTGTTAGTTGGTGTCATCCTTGTAGATCTCTGGACATTTCCCTAGTGCCAGATTTCTCTTTAAACCTATAATGGCTCCCTCTATTATGGTATCTCTTTTCTTGCTCTCCTCTATTCTTCCCCTGACTCAAATTTCCTGATCCCTCATGTCCTCCTCTCCCCTTCTCTTCTCCCCTTCTCTTTCTCATAACTCCTTCTCTCCTCCCCACAACTCAAAAGACTCTTAGGACTCCATCGAGTATATGCCCCATGGGTCCCATCCCTGGAAAGCATACATTATTCAATGCCCCTAGACAGCCTTCAGAAACCCAAGCCTGTCAAAATGAAGAAAGCAGAAATTTTTGGAATCTCCAATATCCCTCATTGTAAGGTCAATAATTTTACAAGAGTTAAATTTAAAGTTTGAATGTCTCTCTGTTGGCACAAGCGGCAGGAGATGGCAACCGCAGATGCTGGGTCTCTCATTTTCATAGCATAGACACCTCCACTGCAAAGACTGTCAGTCAATATACCTAATAACCGAAGGACTTTCTGTAAGAAATGTGGCAAGCAGCTAGGCAGTGGTGGCGCACACGCCTTTAATCCCAGCACTCAGGAGGCAGAGGCAGGTGGATCTCTGAGGGTTGAAGGCCAGTGTGGTCGAGTTCCAGGATAGCCAGGACTATTACACAAAGAAACACTATCTCAAAGGGAAAAAAAAAAAACCTTGAATGTTATAGCAAGTGTGGAGTTGTGTGCCACTGATCCCAACACCTGGAAGGCTGAGGTAGGAGGACCCTGAATTCCAGACCAATCAGAGCTACCTAGTGAGACTGTCTCAAATAAATAAATAAATAAATAAATAAATAAATAAATAAATAACTTGGATGTATGACTTTGTGGAGTAAAATACTTTGTGTAGGGCATAATGGCAACTGCCATCCTCTGTTCCATGTTCCCTCTCTCTCTCCTGCAAGAAGGGAAGTCTGTGTCTCCTAGGGCCACCCCAGAAAGTCACAGCCTGTACAAGGAAAGGGCAGAGCATGAAGCAGAGGGGGACAGAGATGGTGGTGGCTGCTGGAATCCTTGCAGGCAGCCATTTGTCTTGGCCACTGCTGAATGTCAATACAGTCAAGTACAGAAAACTAAGGTATTCATTCAAATTTTTATGTCATGTCTCTGTGCTGGAAAATCAGGGATTTTCATGCACTGGAAGGTTCTTTTGACAGAAGAAAGGATGGGTACGAGTGAAAAAGCAGATGGACAAGGTGGGGCTGTCTCCCAAGAGCCCGGCATGTGCCATGCTGCAGCATGGCTCTGGCGATATGGCACAAATTCCTGCAGAAGGTGGCTCACAACCTCGAGGAGGGCCTACCTCCAGCCTGTGCTATGTCACAGAGCCTGCAGAGATGGCCTATTGCCATCCAGGAAGACACAGCAAGCCAGGCAGAGGTACCTCCCACCACCATACGCATCCTGCTCTATTTTAGGATGTGGGACCTAATATGGTCCATAGCCTAAAAGATGCCTCTCAAAACTAAATAGCAGAAAAATGAAACTGGAAGAGACGCATTCCATAATGCAGAATGAGCATGAAGCTTCTCAAATGTGTTTATCCTACAAGCTTAAATCCCAAATAAATCAAAGCAAAACTAGCCTTACAGATTCAAGATGTTCCTTTTCTCAAGATAATCACCATTAAACCTTAGAAAACCTTCCTGTGTTGTTACAAGTGGAAAGAGCAGGGATAAATGGTCCTAGTTTTCTTTGGGAAATATTTGCCGGATTTTAGGAAAGCACACTGAGCATCTCTCAATTATAGAGAATAACTCAATGAGACAGGAATCCATTTTCTTCAAAGCCTTAAAGACCAGCCTGAACCTTGTAAAGCCACCAGCAGAAAGCTCAGGGCAAGCAGTTCAAGATGTTGGTTTGGGAACAGATTTTCTGGTTAACAACCCAAAAGCAAACATGGACAGATGGTGTCACGCGAGGAGCTGCTGAGCTGCAAAGAGATGAAGCAGTGGAGAGTGGGCCCAGGGGCTGTGGAAAGGCTCATTGGATAGAGAGAGAACTGGGTGTGTGGTTCAGGGGTAGAGCACTTGCCTAGCAAGGCCCTGGATCTGATATCAAGGGCTCCAAGAAAAGAAGAAAAAATATAAAAGTAACTTTAAGTCAGTGGACCAAAAAAAGGTATATAATATAACCTCAAAATAGACCAAGGACATAGACAATTGTGAAGAGAAGAAATTCAAATGGTTAGTAAATTTATGGAAAATGTTCAGTTTTATTAGATGTCTGGGAAGTGCACATCCAAATGACAATGAGCTATCTAACTATAGTTTAAGGATAGGTAGCCATGGGGTCCCAACCACAGGGTGGTGCCTGGGCCATGGAGGAGTCCCGCAGCACTGGCAGCGACAGCAGCACAGGGAGTTAGAGGGCATGGCAGCCGTGCACGTCACTGGTGTGCAGCTATGACTCCAGAATCACAGGGAAATAGTCCCACCTCACGACCTATCCCAACCTTTCTACCATACAGGGACAGATTTGTCAGCTGACTGGACACAAGCAGGCTAAAAGCTAGCAACTAAACTCGTGCATGAGGCAGCGGGATTAATATCATTCACCATGTGTGTTATGAACACAGGAGCTTCAAATTCTTCTACCAATTAAGAAAGGACAATGAACCCAGCGGTGGTGGCCCACACCTTTAATCCCACCAGAGACAGGCTGTCTCTGTGAGTTTGAGGCCAAATTGGTCTACAGAGTGAGTTCTAGGGCATCCAGGGCTACATAGAGAAACCATGTCTCAGGAAAAAAGAAAGAAAGAAAGAAAGAAAGAAAGAAAGAAAGAAAGAAAGAAAGAAAGAGAAAGAGGGAGGGGAGGGAGAGGGAGGGAGGGAGGGAGGAGGGAGGGGAGGGAGAAAGAAAGAAAGAAAGAAAGAAAGAAAGAAAGAAAGAAAGAAAGAAAGAGAAAGAGGGAGGGGAGGGAGAGGAGGGAGGGGAAGGAGGGGAGGGAGAAAGAAAGAAAGAAAGAAAGAAAGAAAGAAAGAAAGAAAGAAAGAAAGAAAGAAAGAAAGAAAGAGAGAAATAAAAAGACAGAGGCACCAGCACCCTCCTACTGGCAGGAGTGTCCACCTTGTTGACTCTGTGACAAGTGCTGTTATTTATGAATGAATTGAACCACATTCACAGCTCTCCTGGGATGCAGGCAGCCCATAGACCACGGATTAGACATACTTGCAACTAGACTTTGAAGTGAAAGTTTCATTAAATGATAGAGGGTGTATGAGAAGCTGATGAGCCCTAAAAACAAACACCTGAAGCTCAGGGAAGAGGAAGGGGCCAAATGTCAGCAGAGTTTGTGGCATCAGAATTCATGGATTCAGGAATGAATTGAGGCAGTTTTGCCACCAGCTTACAGAGTACACCACACACTGACCAACTTTGTTGGTCAGCAGCTGTCTCCACCAGTTCAGAATGAATTTCCAGTGTAGACAAACTCGGGAGTTGCTGAATAAAAAGTTCCTTCCTCCCCTGAATGCAGGTGACAGTGGGTGACTTGGGCAGTGGGACCAAATCTATCCCTAAGGCATAAACTGGCTTTTTGGAGCCCATTTCCTATGGAGAGATACCTTGCTCAGCCTGGACAAGGGGGATGGGGGTTGGTCCTACCTCAACAAGGTGATACACAGACTTCATTGACTCTCCATGGGAGACCTTACCCTCTCTGAGGAACAAAGCGGGGGTGATCAGAAAGTAGGGGGAGCAGGAGGACAGGAGGGAGGAGAACTGGGATTAGTATGTAAAAATAAATAAAAAATAAAAAGCCCCCTCCTCCACGGATGTTGGTAGTGCACGCCTTTAATCCCAGCACTCGGGAGACAGAGGCAGGCAAATCTCTGTGAGTTCGAGGCCAGCCTGGTCTCCAGAGTGAGTGCCAGGATAGGCTCCAAAGCTACACAGAGAAACCCTGTCTCAAAAAACAAAACAAAACAAAAAAAAAAAAAAGTCCCCTCCTCTCAGGAAATTCATAACAGTCCCTTCTGCCTGGAAAAGCAGAGCTGTGACAGTTGGGAAGCTACTGGTTTTGTGTCAGCCAGAAACAGTGAGGAGATTAAGTCCATGGTGTAAAAGAGCAGCATGAACAGCTGCCACAACAGTGGCTATTTCAGCTGGAACCAGATGTTCAAGAAGGTCCCATCAGCCCTATGCAAAGCAACCCCATATTCAAGCCCATTAGCCCTGTGCAGAGAACTCCTGTGTTCAAGCCAATGAGTCCCATCAGACTGTGTAGAGCAACACTGCATTCAAACAACAAGACCCATCAGCCCTGTGCAGAGCAACCCCGAGTTCAAGCCAATGGGACCCATCGCCTGCCTCTGGGAACTCCTGACCCCAGGAATTCCTTACACAAGAAAGACATGCATGAGTGACGATGATGTGGTTGGTTGGGAAATTGCGGTGTGAAGAAGGAAGCCATGCCGCATCCAGGCCTTGGGCCCCAGAGACCCTACAGCCACAGTGGAATGAAAGTCTGCCTGCTTCTCAATGGATAGACTTAAAATGCTTCCTGGAAACTAATTGACCTTGGGCAATCTCATTCTGGCTAATTCACAGACAGCTGGCAACAAAATGACTCAGCCAGCCACGACTTCCATGTAAATAAGTGACACGGACATAGCAATCTTTTCTCCTTCCATACACATCTTGAGTTTCCCTCACTTTTTGAATGGGAAAGAATTGGTCTCACAGACACAGATAGAAGGGAAAGAGAGAGAGAAGGAAAGGGAGAGGGGGAGGGGAGAGGGGGGAAGAGACAGACAGTAGAAAAGCAGGGGTTTCCTGCTTGATGGAATTGGTTTCTAGTTGTAGTTCTCATTCATTGTTTTCTTACTTTGAAGAAAGTCATTGAAACTAGCCTCCAGCCAAAATAGCAGCATGCTTACATGCTTAAAATGTCCTTTTTAGGAGTTGTTAAGTTGTTACACTTCATACTTTCAAGTCAGGAAGAGTGGTGTGCACCTGTTTGTCCCAGCTACTCTGGAGGCTGAGGCAGGAGGACCACTGGAGCTCTAGTGTTTGGGGACAGACTAGACAGAGAGGTTAGACTCCATCTCAAGAGAGAAGAGAGAGAGAGAGAGAGAGAGAGAGAGAGAGAGAGAGAGAGAGAGAGAGAGAGAGAGAAACTTTCAAGAAATTAGCATGAAACTATTTGATAGAAAGTCTAGATTTCTCTAGTCTAGATTTCAAATTAAGTTAGTATCCATAGGAATGTGGCTTGCTACCCCCATTTCTAAAAGGCTCTAAAGTGTTCAGTGCCGCTGAAACATGACCAGCATTGACTTGTAAGCTGACATGTTTTAATTGTTGCATTGGGAAAAAAATAAAAACAAAAAACCAAAGCATCATGTGCAGTGGGCAGGGCCATGGGCAGGGCCATGGGCAGGGATATAGTATCTCTAACTGTTTGCCCCATTTCATCACAGTCTTCCAAGACAGATGTCATAACCCTCACTTTCCAGATGTAGGAAACAAGTCCAAGCAAGATTAAAAGTGTTCTGGAAATTCAAACACCTGTGGGAACTATTATGGAATACATCACACATTTGTTTCATTCTAAAGTCTACAATTTTTGCCTCTGTCCCCAACAGTTTCCCCATGAAGAGACTTTATACTGAGGACTGGAAACCCTGGGAGGGCACTTTGGAACCTGAGCCCTATGTGGCCCAGATGTGAATTGTTTTACTTCACAATGTGCTCTTGCCAAGACCTATGATCATTGAGTGGAACAGGAGTGTCCAGCCCACAGGCTGCTTGCCTCCCAGGACAGCTGTGGGTGAGACCCAACACATTTGTAGATGAAATCATACGGCAATGTCAAAGGTTGGATACTGTTGACTAGAAGCCCCAAACTGTGAGGCACTTAACCCTTTTCTATTTATGGGCTTATTATCTCTAGCATTTCATTGCAGAAATGAAAAGTGTTTAGCACAGGTGGCCTCATGCGTATGTTCTGAAGTTGGCCAAGGCTTTGGACTGAATTGCCATAGGTCTAGCTAACATAAATTCAAACAGGATAAAACTGAAAGTACAAGATGTTTATACTTTTCCTTTTTGTTTATTTTGTTTGGTTGGTTGGTTGGGTTGGTTTGGTTTGGTTTGGGGTTTCTGGTTTTAGGGTTTGGGATTTTGGTTTTATTCAAGGCAAGGTTTCATTGTGTAGCTCTAGATGTCCTGGAACTCACTGTGCAGAGCAAGCTGACCTTGAGCGCACAGAGATCCACCTGCCTCTGCCTCCCAAGTACTAGAAATAAATGTGTCACCTTTTTCCTTTTACTTGGAGGTTTCACCCCTTTTTGCATCACTTTGTGACACACAGTACATTATAAAGCAAGCACAGAATCCAGGAGAAGAGAAACAGATGCCACCTCTCAAATGGCACGAATTTCAAAGCAGTGTGGCCATTTTTAGCCCACACAAAGTAGGGAGCCATCGTCTATTGAGCACAGGCCCAGAGGGTTACCTAGTTATTAAAAGCTTTGGGCTGTGCAGATACTGAGTAGCCACTGGGTAGAACTGTATTAATGATTTATAAATAAACCTGTTTCTAATAAAAACCTCCAAGTCAGAGGATACTAAGATGACATTGCTACAAGGAGTCATGTGGAAGACAGTTTAATCACTTCATCGGAATAATGAGGAGTCTGAGGTGTGGAATGACCGTGTGTCATGTCCAAACTCATGAAGCTTGTTGGGTAAGAACTTGAGGCAAATGCAATCTCCTGCCTTCCAGCCGTATGGCTTTGATGATCAGCTTCCTGCAGCAGAAGTCAAGAAGCCAAAACAGACCCTTGATTATGGGATACCCACAAAATGAATGAGGTTCCATATACCCTTATGAAGATGAGAGAATGGAGTCTCAATTAAATCCAATCTTGAGTCGTTAAATAATAACATGAAAACAGTTAAGTGTTAAACATAGTTTCATAGTTGTCCTGGTTCAAAATTAAAAAAAAAAAACTTGGCTCCCTTGTACATTCTTGCACGGACTTGTACAAGGCTGCCCTATTCACTAGGAAATGGGAGCAATCTAGATGCCCATCAACAGATGAATGGATAAGAAAAACATGGTACTTGTGCACAATGGAATATTACTGGGCAGTAAAGAAAAATGAAATCACAAAATTTGCAGGTGAAAGGATAGAACTGGAAAAAAGTTAAACTAGATGAGTTTTTTTACTTAGATCCAGAAAAATAAACGCCGTATGCTTGCTATTGTATGCAGATCTCAACTTCTAACCTTTATTTTGTGTTTAATTTGAAGCTGGAAAACTAGAAAGGGGCCTTCAGTGGGGGACACATTAAGCAGATTGCAGGTCAACCAAAAGTATGGAGGAAGAATACTAGGGGCAGAAAGGCTTAAGCAGGAAGGAGGTTAAGTATGAGGGAAATCATGGGAGGAAGTGTAGAGCTAACCCAAAGGAAGCGTGTTACAATAAATCTTTCCGCCAAAAGCCGCCCGAGCCCTACCGCCACGTGGGTACTTTCCACCAGCCTCCTGAGTTCTGCCCGCCGAGTTAGGGCCCCAAATAATACACAGAGACTTATATTAGGTACAAATGCTGCTTGGCCAATGACTAGGATTCTCATCTGTTAGCTCATTCTTAATTATCATAAATCTATATATTTTATAAGACTTATCTTATCAGACACCTGCCATTGGCGTCCTCATCCCGGGATCACATGGTGACTCTGGAGGAAGAGAGAAGGGGCCCACTTCCTTCTTCCCTTGTTTATGTATGAGTCTCCCTGCTATGTCATTTCCTGCCTGGATCATCACTTCTTTACTACATTTCCCAGAATCCTCCTTGACTCCTAGTCCCGCCTAACTTGCTGCCTCATTGGCCAAACAGTACTTTACTCACCAATCAATAAGATGAACATACACAGAAGTACATTCCCCATCAGAAGGGGATATGAAAAACCATGTGGACGTATTCTCTCAAAGCTGAACTTTAAAAAGTAGCTGGAGGGATAGGAAGCACACATAAAATGAAAGAAGATGGGGATACTGAGGATTCAGAGAAGAAATGGGGATCAGGCAGAAGGATGGGAAAAGGAGGAGTAGTGGGTAGGTTATCCCAAAACTGGGGATTATGTAAAAGTCCTATGGAAACCCACCAGTCAGTGAGCTAGTTTCAAAATATAACATTAAATAAGAGCATTACTGCCCAGCGTGGGTGGATAACTGCTTCCAGAATTCATAATAATTAAATGAACATTGCAATACAGAGCACGGGAGATCTCCCTACAAAGTTTTGCTCATGGAAGCAATGGGGTCTCCAGAGCTATCACCATTGTCCTTAGTTAATCACCGTAACTATGCCATAAGACTCTATTGCTGGGGCTGGAGAGATGGCTCAGCAGTTAAGAGCCCTGGTTCAATTCCCAGCCTCTACATTAGGCAGCTCACAGCTGCCTGTCAACTCCACCAGTTCCAGAGGATTCAACGCCCCCTTCTGGCTCTTATGGGCATTGCACACATGTGGTGCACATACAAGGAGGTACACAAATACACACAAATAATCACCATTAAGAATAAAGAGGTCATCTGGGCATTGGTGGCTCACACCTTTAATCCCAGCACTCGGAGGCAGATCTCTGTGAGTCCAAGACCAGCCTGGTCTACAAGAGCTAGTTCCAGGACAGCCTCCAAAGCCAGAGGGAAACCCTGTCTCAGGAAAAAAAAAGAATAGAGAGGTCAGGCAGTGGTAGCACACACCTTTCATCCCAGCACTTGGGAAGCAGGGCTAGGTGAATCTCTGTGAGTTGGAGGCCAGCCTGGTCTACAGAGCAAGTTCCAGGACAGCCTCTAAAGATGCACAGAGAAACCCTGTCTCAAAACAAACAAACAAACAAAAAGAATGGAGAGAGAAAAAGAATGACTGTCCCCTAAGAAATTAGTTCTAGAGAACAAGCAGACAGCCTCTGGCTTGGAGAGAAGGTTCCACCCATAGTAATAATTTAGAACTTCAGGTCTCCACTACAACTTTCCTACACTTGGCTAAAGAACCACTGATCCACACTGCAGAGCAGAACACTGACGTGGTCCCATAGCCATGAGGACTGCGGTATGTAAGTTATTCTGGTGCACACATGGGGGTCTAGAGATCTGGGAGTGCTCTGTCTCAACCCTTTTATCTATCACAGCAACTGTTGGCTCCATTCCCAATGCTCCTGTCTCCTCCTTAAGGCAAACCCTTCACCAATCTCCCCCAATTCCTGTTGGAATTTGGTCACAAAGAGTCACTTACAGCTGCATTGATGTCCCCAGAATCCCATCCTCTTTTCAGGTCAGCCACACACTCTTTATTTCCTCTGAGAATAAGATAGCTCAGTGTGACCTTGCCGGGTGTTTATAACACAGCTTCCTCACAGTGACCTTCCTGCTGATACTTCCTAACTATTGGACACTGCTAAAGAGCTGTCGTGTGTGTGTGTGTATGTGTGTGTGTGTGTGTGTGTGTGTGTGTGTGTGTGTGTGTGTGTAAGGCAGCTAGAAAGTCAGCAAGAAAAGATGGAGGACAGGTCTGAGATCTGGGATGGTAGATGCTGTCATTTGGGATCCAAGATAGTAGATGCTAGATAGAGTAGAGTGTGCCCTGCCCTGCTTCCAGCTTCTTTCCTTATCACCAAAAGGCTGACTGGAAATCATATTCACCAGTTTTGCAGGCAAGAAGCAGCAGTTGGTGAGACGAGGGGGCATCTCCAGAGAATTAAAACTCAGCAGGCCAGGATTAGGAAATGGGATTAGAAAGGGTGAACCTGGAAAAGCATTCGGGGGAGGGGGAGGGGAGCATGGAGCTCACAAACTGTGCCCCACTGTGCTTTCTGCAGCTGGGACAAACACTGTGATCAAAAGCAGCCTGGTGGAGGAAGGGCTTTATCCCACCTTACAGCTTATAGTCCATTATGAAGGGAATCAGGGCAGCCACAGAAGCGAAGACCATGAAGAAACACTGACTTGTCCCTGTCCCTTGCTCAGTTTGCTTCCTTATACAACCCAGGACACCTGCCCAGGGATGGCACTGCACACAGTGCACTGGGCTCTCACACATCAAACACTAATCTAGAAAATGACCTAAAGAGTCACCTACAGGCCAACCTGATGGAGAACTCCAGGTTGTGTCATGTTGACACCCTCTGCACGCCCAGCACCTTGCTTCCCTGTTCGGATTGGAACAACTCCCCAGTCCAGACTCTGGGTCCCACTGCTGCTTCATACAGTCAGAGGCCTGCAGCTGCCAGGAATCATCTCCTCACATGAAATTATTTATTCAGTCTGGTCAGGCCAACTAATCACAGGTGGTCCAGGATGACGTCAAAATTGCTTCCACTTACAATAACAGCAAGTCTGATAACATCACCTAACTTGTTAGTGTCACAGGTTAACATCCATAGAGGCCCCTTATTGAATGTAACTTTCATCTTAATAAACATGGCTTGAGATAAAGGCATATTTTCCTAGACATTAAGTCACTCCACGACCATCCAGGAATGTGTGACCTTCAGTGTTCAGAGACTTGCCGACTATAGCTATGAACATTCGTGAGAGGTGACAGGGCATGAGGCACTCAAGTCTAGTCTACTCAGCCCAGGTAGTACATAAAGATGCCATCCAAGAAGGGACATGAGCAGGGATGAGTTAGCAGGTGAAGATTTGCAGGGCAGAGAGGACCTAGGAACTGGCTTTTGTGCCTGGCCAAGAGTTCAAAGAATTAAATTAAGGAATTAGCAATATAAATAAAGATTGGTTAAGGGACTGTGAATCCCAAAGACCTTCCACAATGGAGGTTCAAGCAGAGGCATTAGCATGACACCCTGGAAGGTGGTGTCAGTGACACTGCCAGTGGGACAGAAAGGGAAGTGCCCTCTACCCTGACCCTGCAGGATGTCCTCTACTGTGCCAGGGGATGGAGTCTGTCGTGAAAGTCCCTGAATGTGAGTGACGCAGAGGAGCATCTGTGGAGAGAGCTGTGCAGGGCGTAGAGTAAGTGTCGTTTGCCAAGAAGGGAGACCTGCTTGCCAAGACGGATGAAGAAGAAACTTGCAAGACCTACAAAAGAGGGAGTAAAACCGAGACCTTCGGACTTTGCAAGCGTCTGATGGTGGGTGAAGAACAAAGTTTATCCTGGGTGCCACCTGCTCCCCTGCAACACCCGTCCATCGTCCCCAATACTCTGAATTAGTCACTGTCTTCCCTATTTGAAAGATGAGAAAAGTGAGCTTCTGGGCCAGTATGTCAGAAGTCCAAAGTCACATGACTATCCCCTGGTGGAGCTGTCATTCAGACTGACCCTCAAACACAGGCTTCTTCCACTGTGTGTGGCAGCACCAGGACTGCCACAGAAGAACGAACAGGTCATACCTCCAGGATCTGGCAAGACATCCGGTATCTCTAATGATGGAGAGGGAGTTTGGGGGAGGAGAGTAGGAATGAGACTCCAGTCTAACAGAGGAAGGCTTGTGGCTGAATCTCTTGCCAGCAGCTCCACCATGGGCTTGAGCTTGAAGCAGGCATCAACACAGTCTTTGTAACAAGAGCAATTGCTACTGTTAGCATTCTAAGCCTTGCTTGCCCATCATCTGCAGAGAAGGAGTCGAGGAAGAGAGCACGGAGTTTGAGAAAGCAAGAGGTTAAACAGAAAAGAATATGTATCTAATGGGGCGGGGGGGGGGTGTCAAGGTCTCGGCAGGAGAGATGATCCCTGGGTATGGTGGTGTCTTTGTCTCGGAGCCAAAGAGAGCAGGAAAGGGCATTCCTGGAAGCAGAGCCAGAAAGATGACACATATAGCACTAAGAAGACTTGAGAGCAGATGCCAAGATGGAGGAGGCAGACAGAGTCAGGGAGAATATT
The DNA here is from genome assembly GCF_003668045.3 of Cricetulus griseus. Taxonomy (NCBI): domain Eukaryota; kingdom Metazoa; phylum Chordata; class Mammalia; order Rodentia; family Cricetidae; genus Cricetulus; species Cricetulus griseus. The sequence goes on along the minus strand of NC_048601.1, from coordinate 27,115,773 downwards.
AACAGGAAGATGTCAGACCCAGTCCTGTGTGCAGCAGAGCTTCAAGGCCACATGCTGGCCACTGAAACCGCAACATAGCTCTCCTCTCTTCTGGACCAGCCCTCAGCAGCAGGTGAACAAGAGCGGAAAGCAGACGGCTCTAGTGAGTCACAGCGAGACACTGGCAGAAGGTCAAGGGGAAGAGGGGTCAGCGGAGACTGGAGTGACCTTGAGAAGACATTTACAAGAAGGGATTCATGTTGCAATGTGTGTTGTCTTGGGACTTGTCTTGGGACTTGGCAAGACCTCTGTATTATCAGGGTCCTGTTTTCAATAGATTAGTTCTCCGATAGTTTGGTCTAAAGGTTCCCCGATCATATCCTCCACCCACATCTTTTTCAACACATCATAAATACTAAGGAGACATCTTCCAAGTCAGCCTCAGAAACAGAAAACAAAGTTGAGGAAGTAATCAAAGACTCTTGGAGAGTTTGTGAAATGTCCACGTCCACAGGAAGTTCCCGGTGCCCTCACACGGCCCCAGGTCCCTGGCAACTCTCTCAGGAGTACTGATGATTCCCTGCCAGAATTAGGAACCCTGTCCTTTGGGGACTCGGCTTCCTTGAAACCCTCTTTGTTCCTAACCCTCTGAAAATGAGTTTTGTTCTCTTATCTAAGTGTTGCCCTGTCCCTTCCTGGTCCAATAGTTCCCATGTGCTGTGCAGCCTGGGTGGGCAGCTCTCTGCCTGGACACTGCTGCTGTGGGTTTGCCACCTGATTCATCTGTCTTACACTGGGAGAATTGGTTGCTTTCTCCCTATCCATCAAACATATAAATTCCCAGAAAATTGCAGTTTTCCCAAGACACAAATGAGCATGAAGGCAGGCAATCAATTGCCTGTAGGAGCAGCTTGCTGGGCCCGTGAGGAACAGATGCCTGCTGAGTCAGGAGCATCATCCCAGGTCTGTCTCGCTGCTGTCCCAAAGTACCCACATCCCCCAAGTCAAGGGAGGTTTCTGCTCCAAAAGTGGAAACCTGATTCAGGGTGCTATCCAACAGGCAAGTGCAGAAGGCAGCTCTTGGTGCCCCCTGCTCTTCCAGAGGTCGGTATGGTGGAAAATCTGGGAACCTCATCTGGGATACTCCTCTAAGCTGACAGATGAACTCGCTTCCCCCTGAACTGAGTCGTGCAAAGCATGACAGAATGAACTAAGCAAGAGGCAAAAAGGGCGATCTCAGAAGAGCTGCCTGAATCCTGAGATGAGTGAGGACCACAGAGACAATGAAGGTCTTGAGTCCACTCCCTAAAAGTATTTCAAAGACAACTCAGTAAGAAGGCTTGCCCATTGCATGGATGCTGCCAAGAGGCCTGAGGTGGAATGTTCCACCAGGCCACCATCTTGAGCCTGCATCCCATTGTGATGGAGGGAGGTGTGTGAGGGGGGAAGACAACTGGCTTCTCCTCCTTCCTCCTCCTCCATGACTTAGGCCTGGACTGGAGCCTGTGGAGCTGATGCAGATGGACTTTGTCTCTGAAGAAGCTCAAGGGGCCTGGTGATGCTCACCCCATCCCCCAGACCTCCATCCTTTTCCTAACCTGGCCTGACACACACACCCAAGCTCCTACAAATGTGTGAGCACAAAACTTGGTATTAAATTGCAGCAAACTCTCCCTCACTGGGAGCTTCATTCCACAGATGGACCTCTGTCCCTTGTCCCTCCAGAAATCCTCCCCAGCTTGAACCACATGATCTTTTGAGTCAATCCCTTTATTGTGCTCTTGGTGACCCAGCACCCTCAGCTGATGCTACCGTGGGACACTGACTAGTGAGCATGCACACCTTCAAGGGGACCCAGGACTGTCAGGAAATAACTTCTGTGAAGTCCTTGACCTTTCACTACCACCGCCATCGAAGCTGTCCTTGGCAGTTCTCCATACCAGTCTTATCTCCATCTCCCAGCGCATCTTGGCCCTGGGATGATATCTTCCTTTGTATCTCCCTGAGAAAACAGAGAAGGAGAAGATCCCTACCTGCTCTCTGAGGCATGGAGGCCTTAGCTGTTCACTCTCCCCGCAAGACCCTCTCTGCCCTCCCACTTGCCATCCTTTACTGAACTCTCTCCATGAAGCCCAAATACAGTAGGACTTATGCACCTTGAACAGACCCTTACGAGCCCACGGCCCTCACAACCATGGTCCTCTTCCAGCTCATTTATTGTTCCCCCTTCGCACGCCACCACACTCAACTCTACCACCCCATCAAGACCATTTGACGATGCCATTACAATACTCACTTTTTCTACCCTCTTGCTGGATAAAGTTAACTATGCACTTTTTTGTTCTTGTTGTGTATTTTTGTTTTTGTTTTGTTTTGAGACAAGATTTCTCTGTATAATCCTGGCTGTCCTAGAACTCACTCTGCCGACCAGGCTAGCCTCGAACTCACAGAGATCTGCCTGCCTCTGCCTTCCAAGTGCTTGGATTAAAAGCATATGCCGCCGCCACCACCTGCATCGCTTTTCTATTTTTTTAATTGCATTTCTTTGTTGTGAGAGGTGTGTCATGTGCTTTTGTGCACCACAGTGGATGAACAAAGATCAGAGAACAGCTGGCAAAAGCCAGTTTCCTCCCTCTGCCATGTGGTCCTGGAGACTGAATTCAGGTCTCGGTAGAAAGCACCTTTACCCAATGAGCCATCTTGCTGGCCCCATTCACTCCTTTTCATGCTCACCTTACACTCTTCATTTCTCCTTGTCTCTCCCTCAACTTCCTGTTCTCTATCCACCTGCCAACATCAGCCATTGGCATGGATCACCCAATGTCAGTCTCCAATCTCCACTCCTCTATTTTCAGTCACCCACTTTTATTTCATGCATCATCATTGTTTGACACACTTGTCTACAAATGATTCACAAAGGCAGATTCCTCCCAGCCACATCCTCCCACCAACTCCACAATGGCATTTCAAATCATCTACCAAACAGCTCCTCCCAGATGTTGACTCTTACACTGAAAATCAGAAAGTAAAATCTCCTTTTTTTTTCCAAGACAGGGTTTCTCTGTGGCTCTGGAGGCTGTCCTGGAACTAGCTCTTGAAGACCAGGTTGGTCTCAAACTCACAGAGATCTGCCTGCCTCTGCCTCCCAAGTGCTGGGATTAAAGGCATGCGCCACCACTGTCTAGCCAAAAAGTAAAATCTTCATGTCCCACTAAGAAACAAAGAAGGAAGGAGATAGGGAAGGAGGAAGGAAGAGGAGAGAGGGAGGGGCTAGTTTCAAGAGTCTTTTCCTGGGGAAATGGCTGCTCCGAATGGCTTTTGTCTTTGGCCATCCTGTTCTTCCTGCACCACAAAGCTGTCAACCAATCCCGTTGGACTTGTTTTTAAAGTAATTCTAGAAAAATGACCTCTTTGCCTCCACTATCAACCCAGAGCAAGTCACCCCACTGGTCCCCACAGTCACGCCACGTCCAAGTGGGCGTGGTCAGCGTTACCTCTAATCAGGATTTCTCCCTATAATGCCTTACCCTCTCAAAGTCCTTAAAATAATCTCAGCGGTTCGCCATGATCTGCAGTCCCTCCCCATGGACTCCTACACAAGAACATATGCCGGCTCCATCCACACACGCTTAGGAATCTCAGGGTCTTCACTCACAGCTTGGCTCGGAATGAATCCCAGGTCTCCTCATAGCTGGCTACCTTTACCCTTTATCCCTTCAGCTCCTTAACGAAAGCTCCCTTCACAGCAAACATTTGGGGGCCACATTATTTAAGAACGCCAGCTAGTGGGGCTGGAGAGGTGACTCAAAGATTAAACACACTGGTTGCTCTTGAAATGACCCAGTTTGGTTCCCAGAATCAAAACTATCTTAACTCCAATTCCAGACCATCCCACACCCTCTTCCAGCCTCCGTGGACAGCAGCCATATGCATAGTGCACATACACGCATGCAGGCAAAGTACTCATTCAAATAAAATCCAGCGCTTACGGTCCACCACCGTAGTCTGATTAATCCCTAGATTCTGCCTGGTACGTCCCTGGAATTTCACCTACTACTGCCAAGCCCCACCCTCAGGCATCGTCTCTGCCCCACAGGCTGTAGGCAAGCCTGCTATGAAGCAGCCTAGAATCTCACATCAAACACACAACCAAGGTAAGAAGTCCACGTTCCCAGGTCTCGTAACAAAAACACAAGCAATATGGAAGGCCAAAATAGCTATTTCCCCAAAATGGTAGTAGCAATAAACACCTGAGTTTGCCAGGTGGTGGCAGTACACACCTTTAATCCCAGCACTCGGGAGGCAGAGGCAGGCGGATCTCTGTGAGTGTGAGGCCAGCCTGGTCTACAAAGTGAGTTCCAGGACATCCAGGGCTGTTATGCAGAGAAACCCTGACTCAAAAAAACAAAAAAAAGAAAAAAGAAATAAAAAGACACCACACCCTTTGGACACAAGACTGATTTGAAATAATGTTTTTTATACATGAAACTGAACCTGTGAAATCTTAACAATTCGGATGCCTAAACAAGACCGGGAAATTGACAATACCAATTGGCTTGCCAAAGTGAATTCTCATAAGGATCCACCCCTAAATAAAGAGCTACAGCAATTAGTGGCTTCCAGGAGAGAGAGAATCAGTCTTCCAAGCCCCTGAAGGTTATTCGATTACAAAAGCTCTGTCCTAAACTCATATACATATGAGCAACACTAAATGGATTATCAGGTTGTCTTTATACAGGTTGTCTTTATAAATGTATATGTATAAATATGTGTATCAATAACAATTAAATATTAAGCCAAGAATTTGAGGAGTGGGGGACATAGGAAGAATTGGAGGAAGGAAGGAGGGTGGAGGCGTGATGTAAATACAGTACTCACGTATGAAATGCTCGAAAAATTAAAAACAATTTTTAAAGATTTATGAATTATATATACAGTGTTCTGCCTGCACACCAGAAGAGGGCACCAGATCTCATTACAGATGGTTGTGAGCCATCTGGGAATTGAACTCAGAACCTCTGGAAGAGCAGCTAGTGCTCTTAACCTCTGAGCCATCTCTCCAGACCCTAAAAATAAATTTTTAAATGAAAACAAGTGGCTACAAATGCTGGCAAGGATTGGACTTGAGGCCCCACTAGATGAACGTTCATCTGACACTGTAAATCTCATCAAAGCTGGTGAGACCACAGACTTCATAGAGGGAAACCTACTACTACTGTTGAGTTAACTAGCCATGTTATCATGATGCCCTCTAGATATTTGTGGGTAGCTTTAGACTATCAAAACGCTCTCTAGATGTCTGTGCATAGCTTTAGATTATCAAGATGCTCTCTAGATGTCTGTGAAACTTTTTAGATTCCTGCTTGTTTCAATCTCCCTCAAAGAGGCTTTTCTCTGCAGTGAGCAACAGTTAATCCAGTGACTTAGCTGGTCAAAATAATGCCGGAAGTGACTGTTGAGTGCGCAACCCTAAATGGGACATCAATATTGTCCCCCTCTAAAGCCTAGGGAACATCACAGAAGAGAGAGCAGAAAGGATGTAGGAGGTGCTATGAAAACTATCTTCTGTAACTAACATGGCCACCATAGTTCTGAACTCACAGCAGTGTGGTTACCTGCACAAGACCTGGCCAAGCTTGCCAGTCAGTATGTCATCTTTGATAGGGGATGGATTCTTGATGCCCATTCATCTGCTCCCTAAGCAACTATTGGAAGTTAATGGTTGCTGAAGGAGGGGAGTTATTTTCTTCAGTGGTATAGCTGTAAGGTTTCAGGCATTATGCTGGCCTGCCCGTCACCTGGCAGAATGCACTCAGGCAGTACTCTGGTCAGCCCAGGGTTCCATGAGTACTAGTCTGAGCACAGGTGCAAAGGACCCCTTTAGAAGAAAGACTTCCGCCCACTTTCTGGCTCCTCTCTCTCTCTCTCTGCTCTCTTCTCTTTCTGCTCTTTTCCAGCTCTCTCTGCTCTTTTCTTCCCGCTGTGTCTTCCCACTGTTCCCCTGGGGAGACAGGACTTTGCCTGTCTCCCGATAGGACTTTGCCTGTCTCCCTCTTCTCTTCTGTCCTCTCTCTCATCTCTGTGTCTCTTTACCTCTTTTCTCTTTCCTTCCCGCCCCATTTCTAATAAAGCCTCTCTCTTAAACTCTGTCTGCCTGGCGTGTTTGTCCCTCCGCCTCGGTCACCCTCGCCCACCATGGAATCTGCCATGGTCCCCCACGCAAGGTTCCCTTCGAGGATCCAGCTTTACCCTAACAGTAACCACTGGCAAAATGTCATGATGCAGTCAATAATCCACCACTCCCTCTTACCCAAACTCTAATTACATTCAGGTCAGGAGGTCGCACACACAAGACTGAAAGGAGAACTTCTTGGGAAGACGACTGAGTTTAATGGGAGTGAGAAGGGGATTAACGAAGTATGGTTGGATATGATCAAAGTACATTATATACAGGCATGGAGTTGTCAAAATAAGAAAAATTTAAAATCAAACAACTCTGAGTCTATGAACAACTTCTATACCGTATATATGAGAATGAAAGTAACTCGGAATGGGAGACTGAGCAAATGTGTCAGGCACATGACATCATAGGAACTTCTCTCGATACAATACTGCAACAAGTATCTGAGGCTAAATACTTATAAAGAGCAGGAACTTATTTCTTAGCAATTCTGAAGCCTGAGAAACCCAAGGCCAAACCACTGCTGTACAGAGAAAACCTTTTTACTGACTCATCTCATAGGGGAAGTGAAGGGATAACAAGAGAGGAACCGGGAGAGAGGAAGAGGAGGAGGAAGGGAGAGAGGAGGAGGCCACTCCCACAGCAACAGCATCCTTACTGTGTAAGAGTCTCCCAGCTGGTGCTGGTTTGGTTTTGAAGGCATGACGGGGTCATAGGGAGCAGCTGAGGCCTGGAACTGGGACTCAAGACTAGAAGAGGCCATTGGTGAAGATGTAGCCTGGTTGCAGCAAAAGACCCCAACATTTGGAGATGCCAGTACCATGGGACAACTGACCATCAAGAGCAGCAACAGCGGTGGAGTGGAGCCAGCCTGAACTTAGAAGACAAGGTATGTGTGCAGCAGAGGGCGGAGCCAGAGAAGTGATCCAGGCCCTTTGGAGGAGCCCAGAAGACTGCTAGTGGATCCCAGACACTGAATTCTGAGTTATTTAGAGTTGGAGTTTGGTTTTGCTTTGATTTGATTGTGACTGTGCCCTGGTTCTTCCCTCTTAAAGTAAGAAAGCATTGAACTTGATTTTACAGAAGTCACAGCTGAGAGACTTTGAACTTTTAAAAGACATTCTGAGTTTTTTGTTTTGGGGGGGATTTTTTTCTGGGGGGGTCAAGGCAGGGTTTCTCCTTGACTTTGAAAGCTGTCCTGGAACTAGCTTTTGTAGACCAGGCTGGCCTCGAACTCACAGAGATCCACCTGCATTTGCCTCCCGAGTGCTGGGGATAAAGGCATGCACCATCACTGCCCTGCCGACATTCTAGGTTTTTTAAAATATTGAACTTCTACTCTGTTTGGCTTTGTAAAGGCTATGGAGCTTTTTAAATTATGTTTTAAAATGTGATTTTAATATTAATGTGCCATCTTGGGGATAAATGAGAAAGGAAAGGTTCCAGTTGAAAAGTGATGTATGTGTGTGTCAAGTTGACCAGGGGTCAGTTGTACTGGCTAGTTTTATGTCAACTTGACACACACTAAAGTCATCTGAGAGGAGGGAAACTCAAATAAGAAATTGCCTCCATAAGATTAGGATGTAGACAAGCCTGTAGGGCATTTTCTTAATTAGGGAATGATGGGGGCGGGCCCAGGCCATCGTGGATGATGCCACCCTTGGGCTGGTGGTCCTGGGTTCTATAAGAAAGCAGACTGAGAAATCCATGGGAAGCAAGCCAGTAAGCTGCCCCCCTCCGTGGCCTCTGCATCAGCTCCTGCCTTCAGATTGCTGCCATTCAAGTTTCTGTCCTGACTTCTTTCAGAGACGGACAATAGTGTAGAAGCATAAGCCAAATAAACCCTCTTCTCCTCAACTTGCTTTTGGTCATGGTATTTCCTCATAGCAATAGCATCCCTCACTATGTCAGTCGTCATGGTCCAGCCACCTTTTAAATGTCCTCTCTCTGTCTAAGCACTGCCACAATGACAATTGCCTGTCAAGGTGAGCTTTGGAGGAGACCAGTATTTCAAACCTTCAAAGAAGCAAGGAGAAGCCCTCTGGGGTCCCTGCCCCTCAGCAGACCTCCCTTCACCCATTCCACCACAAGCCCAGGGCAGTGAGTCCTACCTACCATGTCCCCACAGGCTTGAAGACACAGCAGCACAGAAAGATGGGGACCTGGGGGAGTCCCAGACAAAGCCTGACCGCCAATACCTCCTGTTCCCAAGCTCTACAGCAGGACTCCAGCCAATGCCTCTCCAAGGCTCAGCTTTCAGCAATTAAAACATTTGTCAAAGAAGATTTAACCCAGCATTGTGAAGTGCTCTGTCAAACAGATTTGGCTCAGTGCTTTTTAAAGTTCTATGAAATGGCTACTCCCAAAAGTAATTCAATTATGTTACCATGGCTTTAAACAAAAACAGTAACTAGAAAGATGTTGATGGACCAGGAAAAATCATTTTGAGCCACAGTCATTACTTCTGGGGAATAAAAAGAAAAGAAAACTTACTTCTAAACTGTAGGATGGATCTCTAACATGAAGACTCTGAAAACCCAGAAGTCAAAGAAGGGACAAGGCCAAAAAAAAAAAAAAAAAAAAAAAAAAAAAGGTACCCTTGGCAGTAACCACGGCAACACCAAACTGTGGAAGAGGGCACAGGTTTCAAACCAGCATCCATAAGCAGCAGCATCTGCATTTCTGCTCGTCATACCTTGCCCTTTGAATCAGAGCCTGAACGTGCTTATGTAAACCCACTGGGGTGAGTCCAGACCCACTGTGTAAGCTGGATGCACCCGCTGCTCTAAGACTGACTGACCTTGGCTGAAAGCAGCGGAACAGTAAAATCAAAGTATAAATGTATATATGTGTGCAAGTGTCATAAGGGAACCCTTGCTTTGTATGCAGACTTTATTTTTGTTAATGGTGGCCTGAGGAGGAGTGGAGGCAGACGGCTCACAGTAAACTGAGAAGGGCTTGGGAGATCCTGCACTATGAGCATGGGAGTGCTGTGAGGACAGCCCAGGTGGGAGGAGAGGAAGAGAGCAGGAGAGGGTGTGAGGGTGAGGAGGGAGGGGGAGTAGGGGTGCAGAGAGGACGGAGAAACTGAAGGTGAGGAACTGGTGGGAGACCAGTCAGGGAGAACAGCCTGGTCCAGCAAAGTAGACAGAGTGCTTGGCTGAGTCACCAGAACAGATAGGTCCAGAAGCAGCCAGAAGAGAGGCAAGGAGAACACTGAGAGCCAGCGTGAAAATGGAGAGGTGAGTTCACTGAGGGTGGTGAGCAGGGAGGCACAGCCTGAACTGGGGCCTGGATGGAGACAGACTGGTGAGGAGTGGTGGGAATTTGGAGAACCAGATGACAGGCTCAGCCCAAACCAGGCACACAGGGACCAAGACTGTTAGAGAACCTGGCTCCTAATGAGTTGGTAACTGAAGACCTCACAAGCCAGCCCTCCGCCAAAGGATCTGGAAGGCACTGTCTCCTAGACATCACCTCATGCCTCTCACACCAGGGCCTAGAATGGAACCTTCCACACGAGACTTCCCTGAGGCGCCACTGCTCTCCTGTCCCTGGGGAGGCATCAACATTACCTCAGCATCTGGGCTAGCTGAGGCCTGTGCTCTCCCTCCTGTCATTTCTCTTCATTGATGACTAATAAAGAATAAACTTAAACAATCTTTTAAAGAATATTTTAATGAAGCCAAACTGTGCCTTTTTTTCTTGGTCTCAAGTCAACCCAGAAAGTTTTTTTCACTTGGAAGGATGGAATTAAGAATCTTCAATAGGCCGGGCAATGGTGGCACACACCTTTAATCCCAGCACTTGGGAGGCAAAGGCAAGCTGATCTCTGTGAGTTCAAGGCCAGCCTGGTCTAGAGAGTTCTAGGACAGCCAGGGCTGTTCAACACAGAGAAATCCCATCTTGAGAAACAAACAAACAAAAAAGTATCTTCAGTAGGGGGCTAGAAAGATGGCTCAGAGGTTAAGAGCACCAGCTGTTCCTCCAGAGGTCCTGACTTCAATTCCTAGCAAACACATGGTGGCTCACAACCATCTATAATGAGATCTAGTGCCCTCTTCTGGCATGTAGGGATACATGCAAGCAGAACACTATAAACATAATTAATAATAAATTTTTTAAAAAGAATCTTCAGTAGATTTTGGAGGGCTGGAAAGATGATTAAGAGAACTGACAGCTCTTTCTAGAATACCAGAGTTCAAGTCCCAGCATCCACATCTGGAAATACAGGACTGCCTATAACTCTAGCTCCAAAAGACCCGATGAACTCTTCTGACTTTGGTGGGCACCCACATGCATGTGCACATATTCAGATATAGAAGCAAAACATATACATAAGTAATTGTTTAAAGACCCCAGTAGACTTTTGCTATAGCCCTGAGTGGGCAAGATGATCAGACAGGACAAAGCGAAGTTGGTTATCCTCACCAACAACTGCCTAGCTTTTAGGAAATCTGAAATCAAATACTATACCATGTTAGCTAAAACCGGTGTCCATCACTACAGTGGCAATAAAATTGAATTGGGCACAGCATGTGGAAAATACTACAGAGTATGCACACTGGCTATCATTGACCCAGGTGACTCTGATATCATTAGAAGCATGCCAGAACAGACTAGTGAGAAGTAATAAACCAGAAAAGCCTTCCTTTAATAAAACCACCAGGACTCTTTAAAAAAGAAAGACAGGAAGAAAGAAAGGAAAGAAAGGGAAGGAAGGAAGAGAAAGAAAGAAAGGGAAAGGGAAGGAAGGAAGAGAAAGAAAGAAAGAAAGAAAGAAAGAAAGAAAGAAAGAAAGAAAGAATTGCAAAGAAACAAAGACCCTGTGGAGATTTGAATGAAAATGACCTCCATGGGTTTATAGAATTGAATGCTTGGGTCCCCAGTTGGTGGAACTGTTTGGGAAGGACTAGGAGGTGGGCCTTTCCGGAGGGTGTGTGTCATTGGAATTCACATCATTCCCAGTTAGCTCTGCTCTCTGCCTCCTGCCTGTGGATCAGATGTGAGCTTTCAGCTCGCACCCTCCATGCCTGCCTGCTGCCCTGCTCCCAGCCATGACAGTCATGAATACACACTCTGAAGCTACAGGCCCCACATAAACTCTTATAAGTTGCCTTGGTCATGGTGCTTTATCACAGCAGTAGAAAGGTAACTATGACAGATGCCATGGTTGAAGACACAGCAGAGGGAACATTCAATCTTCATTGTTGTTTCAGACTCCCATAGAATAAAAAGCCAACACATGAGTCCTGCAGGAGCCATGAGAAGAGTGAAAAGCCTGAGACCCTTCGTGTATATAGGAACAAACAGCTACAAAATACTCATTTTTGACAGTATCTGCCCTCAGTTCAGACTATTCCAGAGTCAGTTAATCATGAGTGCAATCATGAAGGAACGTTAGTTCCTAACTCTCCTCAGAAAACTTATCTCAGCTTCCTCTAGAGAGACCAGAGGAAGCCTGTGAAGTGTCCAGGCCCAGGATCAAACTGAGGCTGCTGGAGTCCTGTCTGGGCATCTGTGCCTACCTTCTTCAAAATGCCAAGTAGCCATTCTGTCCTTGGAGCCTTACGGTAATTACTGCAAAGTAAGAGGCACACATGGTCAAGATAGTGCCCAGCAGGCAGGAGGATTACCATACACAGCTGTTACTGTTGCCTCTGCTGTGTGGTCTTAGATTTAAAGACAGGATTGAGGGTTGAAGAGTTGGCTCAACAGTCACGAGCACTTGTTGCTCTTGCAGAGGACCCAGTTTTGATTCCCAGAACCCACATGGAAGCTCACAAGCATCTGTGACTCCAGCCCCAGGGATCTGACACCCTCTTCTAACTTCTGTAGGCACTGTATGCACAAGGTACACATACATGCAGGCAAAACACTCATACATTAAAAAAAAATACCTCTAAAGAAACTTCTAAAATAAAAACACAGCTGGGCATTGGTGGCGCACGCCTTTAATCCCAGCACTCGGGAGGCAGAGGCAGGCGGATCTCTGTGAGTTCGAGGCCAGCCTGGTCTCCAGAGTGAGTGCCAGGATAGGCTCCAAAGCTACACAGAGAAACCCTGTCTCGGAAAAAAAAAAAAACAGAATTGAAAAAGAAAGCAGGCGTACACTCAGTGGTAAACATGATTAGCATATACAAGACCTAGAGTTCTAGCACCAACATGTGTGAGTGGATGCATTCGTGAGAGTGTGTGTGTGTGTGTGTGTGTGTGTGTGTGTGTGTGTGTGTGTGTGTGTGTGTTTTCAAAAGGAAGCAATTTAAAGGGACAGATTTGTACATTCAGGGTCATAAGTGAGGGGACATACATGAAAACAGAAATAGAAGAAATATTTTGTTCTCTTCTGTTTTTGAAGTAGGGTTGTGTTATAACCCAGACTATCCTGGAACTCGCTGTTCTCCTATCTTGCCCACTCCAACAGCTGGGATTACAGGTGTGCAGCACTGTGCCCAAATAGAGAAAACCTAGAAAATTACAGAAGCTAAGTCTCACTATGTATTACTCAGGATCTTTCGCAGTACACATAAAGGTATGTCCAGATCAACCTGGTCTAAACACAAATAGAACACATAGAATTTCAAGAGTCAAAAGGAATTCAGATATGACTGGCCCAGGAGTTCCCTGTATCATAAAGCTAAAAATTTCTTTCTCTGTGCCCCGGTAGTAACTCCAACTCTTCCACTAAAAGAACTGGGATAGGTCCTCGTTTTCATCTCAACCAGTAAACAGCAGAGAACTGGAGAAATTCAAGAAAACGTGTAGGCAAGAATAACTGATGAACAGTTGACCATTGGTGGTTGCTGACTCCCTGAGTGTGGCTTTAAGAGCCCAGTCATGGCCACCAGACAGTTAACTTTGTCAGATACAATGTCCTTGCCTTATACATGAAGGTGATCAGTGAAGAGGATGTGAGGATCTAAGTGTCCAACTTTAACTAGCTGGGTTCTCGTGAGAGCATCTTTCAACCAAGGGCTTGGATGCCAAGTGTTGAAGAGCCAGGCTGATGGCTCCAGTGGACTCAAGCAAAGGATGGGATTCAGAAGGCTGTGTCCTCACTGGGACTAAGAGGGGGTGGTCAAGAGGCCACACACTAATGTCCATCAAAATTACTCCCTCATATCAGCCATCCCCATCCAGATTTCACAAGTTACCCAGCTGACTAAATTCTTCTGAAATCCTGACAAAACATTTTTTTATCCAAGTCTGGTTTGTTTCCAAAGGTGAAAAAGTCTAAATTATAAAATATTGCAGTGTCTCAATGAAAGTAAACATGGGAGAATTAGGTGAAATATCATGGACGTTTATAAAAACTCCTTCATGGAATGAAGAATTTCCCAAGAGCATTTCGTCTGGTTTGAATTAATAACTTATGCTATGATTAGAACCTTGTTTGTATGACTCCTCTAGTTACTCTACATCATGAGAAAGATTGAAGTGTGGCTGTGTGTGTTGACAGCTTGGGGCCCTGCTACCCTGCTCCACTCGGAATGAGAGCTCTCCTGCCTCACCTGAGGCTCTGAGCCGTCTGTGCGTGCCTCTTGGAATCTTGAGAAACTTCAACTCCATTTCTGCCCTGGATTGAAAGTTAGTATGGATTTGTATTGTGTTCTTATGCACAAAGTGAGAAGAAACATGGAGAGGTCAGGGTGGGAACATTGGAGTGGGGACGGGATGTAGGTTAGAGGACAACTTTGTGAGTCAGCTCTCTCCTTCAACTATGAGATTTCTCGGGACCTAACTTGGGTCATCAGGCTTACACCGAGCGCTGGGTGAATCACTGGCTACAAAGTGTGTTTTTATGTTTTGTTTTGCTTTTGGTGGTACTAAAGAATGAACCTCAGGACTTGTACATGCTAGGCAAATACTACATCACCAAGTCCTATCCCTAGCCTGTTCCTAGCCCTATGCCTTTATCTTCAGAATACCCAAGACAATTAGATGAAGACAGAGTAAGATGTCTCATAACTGACTAAGCAGAATCTCTTAGAATTTGCCCTCTGGGTCATTGAAGGGCTATGGGCACAACTTTTTACTAGTATAGGGTTACTTTGCCAAGTGCTTCCTTTAGTGATGACTCTCAGGGAAGGAGTTTGTAGTCTCTCAATACACTTCCCTTTTTTAATAGAGTATCTTTTATTTATTCTTTGATAATGTACTTCTTTCTGTTGCATGTCCTCTGCTTTTTTTGTTTTCCGTTCTGTCCAGTTAGTGCTGCCTGCTAGAATGTTGGCTGATCTTGTTCAGGTCTTATGCAGACAACCAGTTACAGTGAGTTGCCGAGTGCAACAGTCATGTGATGTCCAGGAAACAGCATTTCACAGCACTCCTCATTCTTCCACTCTTCCATTCTTTCTGCCCTCTCTTCCTAAATGTTCCCTGAGTCTTGGGTGGGATGTGTTGATACAGATTGTAGAAGGACATTTTCTCCTTGCCTCAGTCCCAATGAACAGTTTTTTTTCTCCACCCACCAGGTCCGGAAGCTGCTTAGTGAAATAACCACTCTGAGACTTAATATTAGTCACAATTGTTTAGCCAATGGCTTAAGCTTCTTACTGGCTAGCTCTCTCTTAATTATTAACCCATTACTATTAATCTGCGTATCTCCATGAGGCTGTGGCTTACCTAGGTGATGCCCTTCTGTATGCCGTGAATATATGTTTCTCTTATTGGTTGGTGAATAAAGCTGTTTTGACCAATGGACAGGCAGAATTTAGCTAGGCAGGAATTCTGAACAAAGAGGCAGGGAAAGGCAGAGAAAGGACAGTCTCCATGTAGCCGTCAGAGAGTCAGGATCCCCGGAAATCACCGGTAAGCAAAGGCCATGTGGAGACACATAAATTAATAAAAATGGATTAATAATTAAGAGAAAGCTAGCCAGTAAAAAGCCTAAGCCAATGGCCAAACAGTTACAACTATATATTAAATCTCTGAATGGTTATTTTTAAGTGACTGTGGGACCCAGTAGGCAGAGAAAAACCACTCCAGTGGGACGAAGATAGATGGAGAAAATCTCCTTCTACAATAGACATCCCATTCAGAGCTGAACACTCAATATTCATTTCTTCTCTGAACTTTGACCTCTCTGTACTGACTGCTACCCCTCGAGGGAGAAGCTCTCTGGCCTAGCTTGAGAACAGCACTAATCTGTCTGTATAAGCATAGACATTTAGAAGGTAGTCAACAACATGCCAGTCTAGGAAGACAACAGTAGTAAGGCCTATGACCTCCAGCCATGGCCCAGCATGAATTCCCTTCTGTGGAACAGGCCTCAAACCCAAACCTGATTATCAACCCCATTCACCTTCACGTCTACTTTTGTGCCAGTCCCCCACACACACACTCACACCACCACTCAGCAGATTCGTCTCTACTTGGTTTCTGCTTCCAGCCAACATTAACAGGTTTTCTTTTGTTGGCTGTAGTTGCATGGCTCAGACAAACAGTTCTCCATCAAGATGCAGCTCTGCAAAGACTCGCTTATTTGATTTGCTCAGAATTAAACTGAGATCCTCACATCTTTAATTTGAATGAAATTAACCTGTATAATTTCCTTTTCTCCGGGCTCTTTTTCTCTGGTGTGGACCATGGATATCTAAATCAATAGGACACGTGAGGGAAGTTTTCTTTTTCTTTCAGGGGAGGGGGTTATTTCAGTTTGTTTCTTGTGGTTTGGGTTTTTCTTTTTTATTTGTTCTGATGTTTCTGGAACAGTGTAAATAACAGACATTAACAATTCTTTTAAAGGCGACAAGTTTCTAGTGACCATGTCAGTTCCTACTACTATAACAAGTCACCTAAATAATCAACTAAAAGGTACAAAAGCTTATTTGGGTTCACAGGTTCTTCCATTTCAGCCCGTAGACATTTGGCCCATTGCCTCTGGGGCCGGGCCAGCACAGTCTCTCGTGGTGGATACATGTAGCAAGGAAGCTTCTCACTTGGTGATGGGCAGAAAGAAAGGGAGAAAGGGGAAGGGCCGGTGCCCCAGTGTCCTCTTCCGGCATGCTCCACAAAGCCCTGCCTTTTTTTTTTTTTCTTTCTAGTAGAATCCACTTCATAATAATACAATAGTATAATGGGCTAGAGACCAAGATTCTTAATCATGGAGACATCAATGATAGATCTAATGATGGGTCGTCCAAGTAGGGACCTTGCTGTTTATTGAGTATTGCCCCTCATGAGACTCTGATCTCAGCTGTGTTTGCAAGGCCCACACTAGTTGAGTAACACTGACTGTCCCTCCCTGCTCATCACGTCACTGAAGTTGGAGAAGAGAAAAGAGTAAAACCCTAGGACTCCAAAGATAATGCAGTTTCGCAAGATCCACCTGACCCTGCAGCTCTGGAGCCCCAAGACACAGTGCTCTCCCCTGTGGAAATCCATTCTTATACCAGGACCAAGACTAGGATAAAGGATATGTGAAGGGAAGAAAGAGCCTCAGGTATGCTGGTGCCAGATTGGGAAGTTCCTGCAGTCTGTCCTAAAGGAAATGGAAAGCCACTAAAGATGAAGCAGAGGGGGGCAAATTAACACCAGGTTGTCAGGAAGGATAGCATCATCGATTTTAATTGAAAGAGACTGAGAAACCTGCTAGTCTTTGGGAGTTGGTGCCAAATTCGATGGTTTCGCAAGACAGGAGACTGCTACACACTGCCAGGAAGGGTCTCCACTATACGGTGGCTGTGTTCATCCTCTGGAAAAACTTGACAACAGACCCATCTCGAACATCCTGACCATCTTGAAAATTCTCCGACCCTGCCACACTGTCCTTTGACAGGTGATTTTGGTTCATCTTTCCATGAGTTTCTAAGGAGGAAATAATAGGCACTGCCACTAACACACAGATGTCTATCAAGTATATCTGTTACTTGTAAGTGATAGGATATTTCCTGGCCAGATGTAAGCCATGGTAGTATTAAAGTAAGCATTCAAATTCACAGTAAATGTTTCTATTCCAACCATGCAAGCTATGTGCTCATATACTCTGTCACATAAAAAATAATATTACTTCCATTTGGTGTGCCAAATAAAATGAAATAGGCCAAAATATTATACTTGTCATGGTTGTCATGCTGAAGTAGGCTGGTTTTAATGAAATAAACCAACCCACAGCACTGCAGTCTTTAACACAGTTCTTGAAGCTATCCACATCAAGTTGCCAACATTTCCCAGGCTTGAAGATCAGAGTCTTTACCATGATTTAATTACAGCTACACTCAGAATGGGTGGTGTTTACAGAGTAGCCAGGTTCATTTCATAAGTTACTTTCCAATACAACCCTGCCAAGCGATTCTTTAGCTTATTACACTGATAAGAAAGCCCACATTTTAGGTGAGCTTTGTCAGTCATTTAAATATGCCATCTCAAGGATGCCAGCTAGGAATAAAAATAATACCCAGCCTGAAAATGCCACAAAGAAACATCATTTTATGTTTACTTTTAATATGTGTATCTATATATGTAAAATCTGTGAGTGGACACACAAGCACATATCATATGTGTATAGTTTGAATTAAGTTATGCCCTTGGTGCCCCCAAGAGCCATAGACCATGTAGAAAGAAAGGAAAAAAAAAAAAAAAACAGTTCCAGGCATGGGAAACTTCTCTTCAAGTTGCTGGCCAGGGAAGTCAAGAGACTCTCAAAATAGAAAGAACTTCTGCCATTGCCCTTGGTTGCTTCCCAGAACTTGATGTTCAGACCTTATTACTGAGGACTCCACAAACTTCTAACACAGGACGTGGAGGAATCAAGCAGGAACTAGTCTAGAAGCCTCCTTCTTGAGGACTAGATCTCATGATATCAGAAGATGCTGTGTAAGCTGCCAAGGGAAAAGAGCAATCAACAGCCCTACCCAAGTGCAAAGCCTACAAATTACAATGACCAGCATAGCAAGAGATCCCCAAAGATACAATAGTGGTACTTCTATCCTGGACGCCACCAACAACCATCTAATTGGACTTAAGGCCCACTCAAGTAAAGGGGAATTCATGCCTGGAACTGTAAATCTAGCCAAATACCCATCTGTGGATGGTGAGTTCATGGACCTTAGAGGAAAATCTATACTAACACTCTCCTAAACCTATTTTCCCAACTACATTCAGAACACTCACCCTCATACCCACATATAGGTCTAGCCCTCACCCCTCATCAAAGAAGCTCCTTTTTGCAGCACTCAGAGATTACAGAAAGCCAACACCAACTGGTATATCTACAACACAACCCCTATGCCTAAGGCTCAGGGAACATCATGGAAGGAGAGGGAGGGAGGGGTGCTGTAAGAGCCAGGGGACCAGGAAGGACATCTGCTGTGTGACAGTGTCTTCTATATATGATAGGGAAGCTGTACCTATGAAATCTCAATTCGATCACCTAAATAAGAGCTACACAAGACAAGACCAGTTGGCATGTGTATAGGGGAGATCTCACAAGGCACCACCCTCAGAAGAAGTGCTCTAGCCAATTAGTGGCTGCTGAGAGACAGTCAGTCTTTTTCAGGGATGAGTGTCCTGACAGATTAGTCCCAAGTGGTCAGTCCTAAACAATACACAAACCAGTGACACTAAACGGACTCAGCAGACTGCATTTTTATACGTGTGTGACAATAATAATTGAAGACTATGAGGTCCTGAATTTAAAAGGAAGTGAGGAGGACACAGAAAGAGATGGAGGGATAAAGGGAAGATAAATAATGTAAATACATACCTATGTATGAAATCCTCAAAAAAAAAAAAACAGATCTTAAAAATAAGCATCAGTAAATAAGAATATATTTAACATTTACAAAAACCAATACCCAGCCTTTTTTAGATAATTTGCTGATTTATGTCTTGCCTTTTAAGAATCACTTTATTATTCACTCAATAAATACATGGTGAGCACCTGTTATGTGACAGACATTGTCCTAAGCGCCTCGGGATAGCTGATATGTGAACTGAATGGTCCTCAGAAGTCACACTGCCATTGTGGAAGGCAGTCAGTGAGCAATGAATGATAAGCAAACAAGTAAGATCTGTCAGCGGGGATAAATGTCATAGTATAAGAAACAGAGCAGCCTGGGGTAGGGGAGTAAAGGACAAATTGTAACATTAAAGAGGGTGGGGATTGCCCCCAAGAAGAAAAACGACTTCTGAGCAAAGAGTTGAAGGAGAATATCTAAGAGCAGTGTCCCAGATGGGCATCCAACCATGTGATGATCTCAATGGCATGCCTGGTGCTCCAGCAGGCCATTGGGACCAGACAGTAATGGGGTTGGGGGTAGGGGAGCATCCAAGCACCAGAGGTCAGAGAGAGGTGGAGATAGTGTGGACAACTGAGGTCTCCAGACTTTGCTTTCAGAGAGTCTAAGACCTTACAAGATCCTGAGTAAACGGAGACCATAAGCTCATGAGCACACCAGAGATCACACCAGGCCTGATGAGGGCAGGCTACAAATGGGAGAAGGCCAACACAGACAATGCTGCTAAGAAGCACTTTGGCACTCCTTAGTAGCAAGGCCGTAGTGTCTTTGAACAGCAAAGGAGGAGGAGGAGGAGGTTAGGTTCTGGACATCTTTTAAAAAGAAGAGCAATGGTAGTTCCTAATAGACGGAAATTTCATCAGTTGCCATGGTTGTATCACAAAACATGTGCAGGCTATCAACCCATTCTGCTATGGAGATAACCTCCTCTGAGTTTGTCTGTTGAGAATTGCTTCTATGGAGAACTAAGTACCGCTGCCCAGGGGTTGCAAGCACAGGATTTCAGGATATAGTGAACCCTTGTTTAAGTTCACTACCTATTATCCAAACTGCCAGGAAGTATTTCCCTTACATAATTTTTAATCGGCGGAGATTTTTTTTAATTAACGTATAAAATATTACATGTTTGTGAAACACAAATGTATTATGTAATGTTCTAATCGATGCCAGCTTGGCAGGAATTTTAGACACAGTTAAGATATTAGGAGATGCTCAACTTGTCACTAGAGGAGTTTGAGAGGTCAAGAACATTCTTTTAATTCCAGGGTAAAAGTCAGTACATGAACCGAGACCCTTGGGGGGTCTGAGCAAGAACACAGCCTTGGAAACAACCACAGTTCCTGCCTGACAGAACCTAGCATTCTCAAGGATGCTGTCTGGATAGGGACTGAAAGAAAAGGGTCCATCACTGCCATCCCCCAGGGTTCTCAGGGACCTACAGTACACCAGCAACCCTTAGTACGTGCCAAAAAATATCCTAACACTTTGCAAGTCAACAGAAGTCCTTGGCAACTGACCCAGCGGTTTGTAGCATATTTCTGTAAATAGCAGGAGAGAAAATGCTTTAGGCTTTTGCTCATGCAACATCTGCCACCATTTCTCAGCCTTGCCATTGTATGGTAGACACAGGAAAGATAAATGAAAAATAAATGAGCACAATTGTATTGAAATAAATATTTATGAACACAGAAACTTGATTTTTTGTATCATCTTCAGCTGACACAAAATGTGATTTATTATTATTTTCAATCACATAAAATGTAAAAACATGGAGACATGGCTAAGCAATCAACAGCATTTACTGCTATTGCTGCAGACTCAGGTCGGTTCCCAGCACCCATATCAATCAGCTCACATCTGCCTGCAACTCCAGTTCGGGGCATCAGTTGCCCTATTTCAACCTCTGGAGGAACTGGTATACATAAGTTAAAAAAAATAGATATTTGTTGTCAGGAGAGGTGGCACAGGCTTTAATCCCATCACTCAGAAGGCAGAGGCAGGTGGATCACTGTGAATTTGAGGCCAACCTAGTCTACAGACTGAGTTCTAGGACAGTCAGAGATGTTAGAGAGAAACCCTGTCTTGAAAAAAAACTAATATTCATGTAAAAATCATAAATCATTCTGGTCTTGCTGCAAAACACAAACAGTGCATAGATCTGGTTCTTTGGAGGTAGTTTAAGGACCCCCTGAACTAAACCCTGAGCTCCAGTTAACTAGGTGGGAAGGGAAACTCCTGCACCCTGCTCCTTTGCTCTCTGGAGACAACCTAGCTAGGCACAGAGCTTTCTGTAAGGCTGGATGTGCCATCAGTAATAACAGTTGTAAATCAATTGTGCCAGAGATGCCGCCCAAATCACAAGGCACCTCTGTTTCGTGGCTCTTTGCTGCCATCTGCTGGACCACCATTATAATGTTATCAGCCTCAGCATCTACCAAGTTTGAATCCCATCCCTTAGAGTTTTGTGATGGTTCAACTGTTCAATTTAAACTCTGGCCCTCTCCATCCAGGAAATGCAAAAGAAAAGCAAATCAAGTCACTGGAGTCCCAAAAGTCACTGTGTAAATTAATTAAGGATCTTCATTCCATCACTTGCTAGTACTTGGGGGCAAGGGGCTGGACAAGGGAAGAAAGGAAGGAAGCGGTGACTCAATGTCTCCTCAGAGTTAGGTGGGCTGTGTGGACACAAGAGGTGTTCTGTCAACAGGTGTTGTTCCCTGCTACTGGAAAACCCACAATCATGCTTTAACCAGATGTTAGCACAGGCAGAGCAATGCAAGCTACGTGCAATGTAGGTGAGGGCAAGCTCATGCACCAGTGTGGTCAACACAGTGCTAGCTTCTCTTGACCCTGAAAACATGGCTAGGAAAGCCAGAAGCACCCAAGAGGCTCAACTTCCCTCCCACATAGCTTTAGGCCAGCACCTGCCATCCCCCTGCCTTGGCTTTCTCTGGCCCTTCGTGGGAAGCATGTGATAGACGCTGCTGCCTTGTAGGGGCTGTGCTGTCATAATTCAGATCCGAAGTCCTGTAGCAAGAATGCTGGAGATATAAAACAGGAGGTGAAGGGCCAGCAGGGGCAGTAGCGTGTAACAGGCGAGCTCCACAGAGGGTCAGTAGGATCAGACTTCCTGGACCTCACATCAAATCCCCAGTGTCAAAATGATGGGGGGGGGGTGTTCAGGACGGAGACCAAACAAGATTTACAATGCTATAAAAAGCTGCGGGGCCTACTGTCCTTTAAAACCAGCTTACCATTCATGAGGGAGTCAGGGAAGGCAGGCATGGGGCTGTCCTGCCTCCTCTCTGGACATTCTAGCACTTACAGGCAGGCAGGAAAGGAGCAAGTCAAGGTCCACAGCTAAATCGGTGTGACCTCCGGAAGGTCAGGAGGCCGTGGTGCTGAGATTCACACAGCTCTGTGTCAGACCTGGGGTCTGGGAAGGGAAGAGCAGCATATTGCAAACATCAGACCCAGTTCTAACACAAAACTATCCTGAAGAGCAGCAGGTCCCAGTGTTGCTCCTCAAGACACTAGCTGTACACTCTGAAAAAAGGTGTCTTTATGGAACAAAAGACAAAGTGGCTTCCTTCAGAGCCTCTCATTCCAAACAGTGCTCTCCAGGTGTGAGGACAAAGACTTGGAAGATGACGACAGAAGGATCAAAGGTTGGGCTGTTCACTATCCTGTGCACATGTGTGACCTGAGAAACCAGGCATGTCTTTATCTTTCTAACTCTGTGTGTATGTCTACACTTGTGTCCCATAGGCGTGTCTGTCTATATATTTGTGCATACCTCCATCTGTAAATAAAAATCTGTGTGTCATGTGCCCCCATGTCTCTGTGTGTCTCTAAATGTCTCTACGTCTGTGTGCATTGTAAGCTCTCCTGTGTCTCTCCATCTCTTTATGTGCCTCTGTGTACAACTCTCAGTGTGCCCATCTGTGTGTCTAGTGGCTATGTCTCCGAGTGTATGCCACTGTGTGTCTGTGTGTCTATGTCTCCATCTGTGTGTTTGTGCCTATGTGTTTGTGTATGGCTACCTGTGTCTATATGTGTTCTTGTCTGTGTATATCTATAATGTGCTTGTGTGAGTCCAGCTCTGCCTGCTTGTGTGCATCTCCAAATATGTCTCTTCATGTATCTTTGTGAATGTCTGATTCTGTCAGTATCTCCGTTTCTGAGTATCTGTGTGTGCATGTCTCTGTGTCTTCATATCTGATCTCCCAAGGCCCGTCTCTGTGGGTGGGGCCCTGTAGATGAGGAGGGATGAACTGAGTGGGGAAGCCTGAGCCAGGGCCCACTCTGTGGGCTAGCCTCTTCCTACAATTACTTGGACAGAGTATGACAGGCCTGTGATATACACACTGGTCCCATCATGAGGGTGCAGAGTGTGTCTAGACACAACAGAGAGCTCCCAAAGAATGTTTCATTGGTCTCAG
Source organism: Cricetulus griseus (assembly GCF_003668045.3). Taxonomy (NCBI): domain Eukaryota; kingdom Metazoa; phylum Chordata; class Mammalia; order Rodentia; family Cricetidae; genus Cricetulus; species Cricetulus griseus. The sequence continues at coordinate 27,092,431 of NC_048601.1, read as the reverse complement.
GGTACAGCAGAGAAACCAGAGGACCCCCACAGCAGCCCTCCCTCCACCAGACAGACATAGAAGGGCAGCCCTAAGTTCAAGGTGACTGAGAAGCTAGGCACCACAGGGTGTCTATGATGTAATTTTTAAAAAGCAGCAACCGAGAGAAAGATGCCATGGGACAGAGTTCAAGTGGAGGAGTTTCTCTTTTTTGGGGGGGGAGGAGGGGTGGCATTGAGATAGGGTTTCTCTGTGACTTTGGAGACTCTAGCTCTTGTAGACCAAGCTGGTCTCTAACTCACAGAGATCCGCCTGCCTCTGCCTCCCGAGTTCTGGGACTAAAGGTGTGTGCCACCACCGCCCAACGTGAAGGGCTTTCTTATTAGGGAAAGAGACCATAAAAGAGGGAAAGGGGAGGGAGGAGACTGGCCTCCAAGGACAGGAGAAATGGGAGAGGACAGAGAGGCAAAGAGAGGGAGAGAAAGAGGAGGATGGGAGGTGGGCAGGGTCCTTTTAAAAAGGAACGTAGTGAATGTGCACAGGTGGTACTCTTGGTGGCTACAGCTGAGGACATACCCTGTCAGAACCCCAAGGACAGGCCAATACAGATGCCTGAATACTAAGTCTAGACAGTACTGAAACTGGACTGCATGATTATCATCGTGGGAGGAGCCCTTGGGACCTCTCCACAGAGGTTTAGAGGTGTCCATGCCATCCTTGCCACAGCACATCTTTGTGCAAGTCACCCAGGGACTCCAAGGCCCATGAACACCATTCCAGAACCTTCCCAGACCTCTGCAAAAGCCCAGAGGCTGCCAAAGATGAGAGGGAAATAGGCAGGGCAACAGAGGCCTGCAGACACCAAGGCCTAAGAAGAGTGCAGTCATCGCCGGGCTCCAGGTAGACACTCTGTGGAGCCTGGAACTCCCCTGGAAAAATCCATCCAAAGAATAGGTGAGAAGCAGCCATAAAAGTTGATCTCAACATACCTAACTAATCACAGGAGTGGAAGAGTTGGCCCTAAATTGGCTGACTGACCGCTCTCAGGCACAAAGGAAAAGCTAGTGTAGAATTACTGAGACAGCGGAGGTCACATTTCTTGATACCCAAGTCCCACTGGGGTCACTGGCCCAGCAAGGGCGTCTCTTGGTCTGTTTACCAGGATGGTAATTACTTCTCCCTTCACCTGGGGAAGAGCCACATTCCTGCCAGCTTCCGGCAAACTCTTCCTCACCCGTGCTGGTGTGACAGATAGCCAAGAAAACGGACGAAGAATGTGCCATCCTTCTTCCTTTATAATCTATGCTCCAGGTTGGAATCAAAGTCCAAACCTGAGAGCCTATGATCCCACTGTTTTGCCTCACAAACACGGCGGCGAGCAGAGCGTCTGTGGGCGAGCCCGCAGCGCCCCCTGCTGCCGTAAAGACGCAAAGGCTTCTTGCTTGTGAAAGGTTTCAGCCTCCTGGAACCCTTGCTAGGGCATCTTCTCTCTAAGAAACTTGGAAAGGACCGCGTGCCACCCGCAGACTCACGTACAGAAGCCCAAGCACAAACCAGCCAGATCAGCTGCGGGCACCCGGGATGGACCAATACGAAGCTTGAGAAAGTGGCCTGCGTCTCAATATGGAGATACGGAGACACAGTGTCTGGTTGTTCCGGCTCCACCCTACCCCATCCTCTGTGATGGTGATCGGCTCCATCCTCGGGTACATCCGTGAAGGAGCCTTAACAAGCAGAAGTTGGCTTTTGGGGAGCTCCAGGAAGTGGCAAGCTTGTGAAGGGGTCCCAAAACGTTCTACGTGGGTAAAAGCACCTCTGAAGAATGGAAGCGGGGACAGCACCCCGACTTCACCCAGCGACTTCAGAAAGGCACCCAGTGTTAAATTCAAATTATTTGTTAGTCATAAAATCAGCTGTGGGATTATTATGATTATGTCGTTTACCAAGAAGTACATTAACTCTTCTGAAACACAGTTGGGGCTTCTATAAACCCTTTGAAACAGCCGTCTGTGTTTTGCCTATTTCAGAATAAAAATCATTATTCTTACTTCAGTAAAAACAAATGAAAACAAAGCTAATTTCAATCTTGTTTGGTAAGGAAAAATGACAAAAAACAGAGAAGGAAGGAGTCACTTGTATGCACTTATAGAGTGACCTTACACTTTCAACATCGTTACTACCATCACCTTTAAATTTCATAAATGCAAATATAAGAAATTGGGCTGGAGAGATGGCTCAGTGGTTAAGAGCACTGACTGCTTTTCCAGAGGACCTGGGTTCAATTCCCAGCACCCACATGGCAGCTCACAACCATCTGTAACTCCAGTTCCAAGGACATACACGCAGGCAAAAACACGCATGTACATGAAATAAAGAATAAATCATTTTTAAAAATCATAAGAAATTAAAGAGAAACAACTGTATGAAATGTGGGACCCTGAGTTGATTCTTGGAACATAAAATCAACCTTACAAAGAAAACTAAGTAAATTTAAATAGTCTGAAACTGATGCTTAAATTAGTCTGGCCTGTTGTCGCAATGTCCCCTATGTTGCAATTCTGTGTGTTTTCACCATTAGAAGAAGGAAAAGGGCTGGTGTAAATTCCGTGTTGCCTTTACAAACCTTTGGCAAGTCTAGAATCATTTCAAAATGTTTTTTAAAAATTAAACAACTATATTTTAAATAACCTATCTTTACTAAAAGATTCTCTGAGAAAATTATGGTGTCCTGCTGCTATAATAAAAAAAAAGTAAAATAAAGTATAGAAATGGATTTGCCTGGTGGCTTCTGGAGGCTGGGAAGTTGAAAAGCCTGAAACTAACACCTGGTGTTCAACTTCTGGTTGCTCCTTAACATGGCAGACGGCATCACCTGGTTCAAGCATGCCAACTGGGGTCTCTCTTCCTCTTACAAAGCCACTAGGGTCATCACGGGGCCCCACCTCATGATCTCATTTAATCTGTTACCTCATCTGCTGGCTAGTTTTTATAGCAACTTGACAAAAGATTGAGTCGTTTTTTTGGAAGAGGAAAGCTCAGTTGAGAAAATGTCCCCACCAGACTGGCTTATGGGAAAAAGCTCATTTTCTTGATTGGTATGGGTCAGCCTACCACATAGGGGGTCATGCCACCCCTGGATGGATGGTTCTGGGTGGTATTAGAAAGCAAACTGAGTAAGCTATAAGAGCAAGTCAGTAAGCAGTGCTCCTCCATAGCCTCTTCATCAGTTCCTACCTGCTGGATTCCAGCCTGAAGTTTCTGCCGATTTCCTCAGATAGTGAACTACAAGTTATACGACAAAATAAACCCTTTGTCCACAAGTTGATTTTGGTCTTGGTATTTTATCACAACAACAGAAAGGTAACTAAAATACCTCCCAAAGGTATCTATTTGACCAAATTTGACATTAGGGGTTCAGTTTCCAACATATGAACTTTGGGGAAACACATTCAAACATTAGCAATTGTGTTAATCATTTTGAGGCTCAGCAGATCCTTAACAAAAGCTATAGACACCTAACTACAGATCCTCCAAGTCCATCTCTGCAATTTCGTGAATCCATAGATCCACACAGAGCTATCTGTGATCCTCAGAGAAAATCCTGGCTCCAAGGGTCCAAACTGAGGTCTCAGGTATGGAGGAATTAGCATTTAGCTGTTGGGGGATATTTGATCACACTGTATGCACTGGTATTTTCTGCCATGGGTGTTAGATCCCCTGGAACAGGAGTTTCAGACAGTTGTGAGCTGCCATGTGGGTGCTGGGAATTGAACCCAGGTCCTCTAGGAAGAGCAGTCAGTGCCCTTAACCACTGAGCCATCTCTCCAGCCCCTCAATCACACTGTGAACCCTGAATTGGCATTTGCATTAATTAAATAAAATTAACCTTGAGTCAAAGGTTGAGTTAGCAATTAGTTGACAGAAAGTAATCAGAGAGCATGAGAGGGCATCTGAAAAAGAGACACACTAGAAGTAATAGGAAGGGATTTGCAGTGGCACAGCTTTTTGTTTGTTTCTTTGGCAGAGCAGAAGGATGCTCTTTCTGATACACACCAGCAAGAAGAGAAGGTTAACGAGGTGATATTCTGAAGTGCAACCCTCATTAGTTATAACAATAAAAACCCGGAGTCAGATATTGAGGTAAATGCTGAAGAAAGATCAAGGAAGCAAAGGAGCAGCCACAGTCACTTCTTACCACTCCAACTCCTCTGGCCAAAAGGGCCGGGATCCTGTCTATGCCCCTTTTTCACTTCCTGTCTTCTCTCTGTACAGACCTCCAGACCTCTATGGTGAACTAGTGGCTAGCTCCACCCTCTGATCTCCAGGCAAGCTTTATTTGTCAGAACAATATCACAACACTACTCAACCTCTCTGAGCTAGCAGGTTTTCACTCCAGCCTTTGAAGCTCCAGTATTATAAATAGAATGATAGAGATTTAGTTAAAGCTACCTTTAGTGGCAGATCCAGTGCCTCGGAAACAGAATTCCCACCAGGTTGCAGCCTGACAAACAGGCTGGCAACTGTGAAGTCACAAATGCTGGCTGAAATAGCAGCAGATTAAGGCACAGCCACTGTGCTGAAGATAAAACAACATTCAGCAGAGAATCTGAAGAGCTACATACAGTGACCACATCTAAACTTTAGTCACACTATGTATGTCTTCATTTGTAAGAGGCTGTCTTAATTTGGATTTCTATTGCTGTGAAGAGACACCATGACCACAGCAACTCATATAAAAGAAAACATTTAATTAGGGTTGCCTTACAGTTTCAGAGGTTTAGTTCATTATTATCATGACAGGAAGCATGGCAGTGCTCAGGCAGACATGATGCTGGAGAAGGTGCTGATCTGAAGGCAGCCCAAGAAGACTGTCACACTGGGCATGGCTTGAGCATGTATGTGGCCTCAAAGCCCACCTCCACAGTGACGCATTTCTTCCAACAAGGCCACACCTCCCAATAGGTCCACTCCCTATGGGCCAAGCATTCAAACACATGAGTCAATGGGTGCCATTCCTATTCAAACCACCACAGAGGCCTTCCTACAAAATGGGTGGCAGAAGTGCAGGACTCTGCTCGTGAGTCCCCATAAGGTTCATTTTTAAGAGGACAACAATGACATAACAAAAGGCACCACCTGTTTGTAAGCCAAGTACCCTAAGTACATCTTGAAAGGATCCTAACTACAGTCCAACTTATTGACATCAACCAGGACATTCAGGTCTGGATGATAAAGCCCAAGCAAGAAGTGATGGGCTGGCCCATATCCTTGGGAAGAGACACAAACATGAACTTGTCACTACCCTACACTTCCACTGACACCTTCTGCTTTATAAGCAGCTCCATCAGGAGGCTGAAGAAGAAGATCGTGGCTAGTTACAGGGAAGAAACAAATGGCAAGAATGAAAATATGTCTGAAGCCTACACAATAGTTTTGATTCAAATAGTTTGGAGAGTTCTGGGGAGATAACCAGTGATGAACACCTAGGCCGGTGAAGCTAAAATAGCAGAGGGAGTTAGTGAGCTCAAACACAATACACTTCTGCATGAAGGAACAGAGTGGTAGCTTCAGAAAACTAGACTGTTTGTGGACATGAGTTCAGCCTGAAGAAATAGATAACAGATAAAAGACACTGCATGGCCCTAACCCAGAGTTTCATGAGCCTTTACAGAGAATGTCACCAAAGCATACGTCCTGCTTTCCAGGCGAGCCCAGCTGCTCTAGGCAGCCACTGAGCAGGGAGGGGCATGGGAAAGCCAACTCTATCCTAAGCCCAGGCCTCCATGATATATGAAACAGTTTGGAAAACTGGGAAGAAACTTCTGGAGTAGTCACTGCATTCACAGGAACCAAGAGTCCTTTCTGAGCCAATTACTTACTTCAGAAATATAAACCCTGGTGTTTTCATTTCATTAGTATACACTTATCTAATTTTCCTCCCTGAAGAAAATAATTTGAATGTAATATATATATGTATATATATATATATGTATGTATATATATATATGTATATATATATATGTTTGAAGAACCTTGAAGAACTTAGATAAATATTAAAAAACATCACATTAGAATTATAGAGACCAAGGCCAAAAATAAAGGCAATTTTCCCATATTTTAACTGCCTGGCCCCTATTGACTGTGGTGTCCTACCCAGACATCTGATACCTGAACAAAATACCCAGGCTCCCTATTAGCGTCTACCCAGATGTAGATGCCACATGCTTGGCACACAAGGTGAGACCCACTGATAATCCCTCCAACTACTTTAATAGACTCCCACCCTCTCTTCAGCTGTGTGGCTTCTCTGGTGATGGGCCCTCGGCCCCTTTCTATGTATTTCAGTAAATTTTCTTTGTTTTTGTCTGTTTGTTTGTTCTGGATAGGTTATCATTACTTCCTGAATCTCCTGCTTTCCCCCTGGCACTTTGAACAGAATGTTGTGGCCCCTGCTGGAGATTAAAGGAGACCCCCTCAAGGAAACAACAAGTGACCATATTCTGCAACTCAAATATACCTCATCTCTTATTTTTGCTTCTCATTTAATTGTTACTTCTGCCTCTCTTTTCTGGTAACTGAACCAAAAATACCACACCCCAAAATTGTTTAAAGCACCCCATTGCCTTAAGCTTCAGTGCCTACCCTTTGATTAATCTTCTTCTGGGAGGGGTTTGATCTCCAGATTTTATCTCTCTGCCCTATCTCAGCTCTGTAATCACCTTGCTTTCTGCTCATTCTCTATGGGAGAAGGAAAAGGTCTCCATTCCTTTCTCCTAATTGTCCCCTCCCAAACTCCCATCCATGGGTGATAAGGGTGAGAAATGGAAGGCACACAAAATCCCATTCTTTCTTATGTCCTCAGATCATGTGTCTCCGTGGCTGATTGTACTCACTGGTTTTGTGTGACAGCTTGACACAGGCTAGAGTCATCAGAGAAGAAGGAGCCTCAGTTGAGAAAATGCTTCCATGAGACCCAGCTGTAAGGCATTTGATCAATTAGTGATTAATGGGGGAGGGCCCACAGCCCTTAGTGGGTGGAGCCATCCCTTAGTTGGTGTTCCTGGGTTCTATAAGAAAGCAGGCTGGTTAATCCCAGCACTCGGAAGGCAGGGGCAGGTGGTTCCCTGTGAGTTTGAGACCAGCCTGGTCTACAAGCGCTAATTCCAGGACAGCCTCCAAAGCCACAGAGAAACGCTGTCTCGGAAAAAAAAAAAGAAAAGAAAGAAAGCAGGCTGAGCAAGCCACGGGGAGTAAGCCAGTAAACAGTACCCCTCTATGGCCTCTGCATCAGCTCCTGCCTCCAGGTTCCTGCCCTGTTTGATTTCCTGTCCTGACTTCCTTTGATAATGAACAGCAATATAATACAAATATAATAATATAAAATAAATATACCCTTTCCTCCCTGACTTGCTTTTTGGTCATGTTTCGGTGCAGCGATAGAAACCCTAAGACACTGATGATCATGAGGGAATGCCAATGGAAACCAACAGCTTACTCCTCTGCCTCCCTGATGCCAGGACTCCCTCTCTCTCCCTTCACCACTGTTCCAATGGAGCCAGAGAAAGACCCTTCCTTAAACTGAGTAAGCATTTATTATCAACATTGTTGATAGAATTGAATTCAAAATATGTTTATGACATAATGTAACAAACTTAAGCTTTCCTGTGTGATGATTGTCAACTTGATAAGAGTCTAGGAGACAAGTCTCCAGCCCTACCCTTTGAGAGAGTTTTTAGATTGGGCTAGACTCTGCTCATGCCTACGAGGGATCATCTTTATTAGGTTCACCGAGGCAGGAAACAATATATATATATATATTTTTTTATTTGTATGAGTGTTCTGCTTGTATGTGAGTGTTTACCACTTGTGTGTGCCCAGTGCCTGAGGAGGTCAGAAGAGGGCGCTGGATCCTCTGGAACTAGAATTACAGATGGCCATGACTGGGTTTTACTTTTCAATTGTGCTAGGATTTATTGGGTTATTTGTTTATTTATTTTGGTTGGAGGAGGTTTATACAACCAAGGGGAGGTCCTGTTTTGGTTGTTAGATACCAGAGTTAACCTTCCTATGAATCAGTCATGTATGTGCACCTGACTTTACCACTCTGTCTCATTCTTTCATCATTCAAGACAGGGCTTCTCTGTGTAGCCCTGGCTGTCCTGGAACTCACTTGTAGACAAAGCTGGCCTCAAACTCAGAGATCTGCCTGTCTCTGCCTCCCAAATGCTAGGATCAAAGGTGTGTGCATGCCACCTCTGCCTGTTCAATGTGGTTCTCTTAAAGTATGGGCTACAATGAACAATATATACAATCTCTGACTTAAGAGACAAAGGGTTTATCAGGTTTATGGAGATAGGCACTTGCATTTTCTGTTCTGTTTTTTAAGATTTATTTATTTATTATGTATACAGTGTTCTGCCTGCAAGTATGCCTGCATGCCAGAAGAAGGCACCAGATTTCATTATAGATGGTTGTGAGCTGCCATGTGGTTGCTGGGGATTGAACTCAGGACGCCTGGAAGTGTAGCCAGTGTTCTTAATCTCTAAGCCATCTCTCCAGCCCATTTTTCTGCTATTTATCAGACTTTTAATTACTTGTAAAAAATCTTAACAACATAGGGATTTTTCATTATTTTATTTTTTATTATCTTAATAATAATAATGACCACGTGAGCACCAGACATGCATGTGTTACACAGACACTCAGGCACATAAATCTTTTTAAAAATAAAGACAAAGGAGCCAAGAGACTCCTGAAAAGTCCCTAAGAGTAAGAGAACAGATCCTAAAGAATCTTAGTTGATCTTATCAGGAAAAAAAAGAAAAAAGAAAAAGAAAACTTTCTTGGAGCTAACTACAGGGTCTTAAACACCCAGCAAGAGCATATAACTGAAAATAAAATGATAGAGCCCTATTTTAAGAGCAAGAAAACCCTCCCCCAACTCTTATAAAGGAGTCCCCCTTGTGCAGTCCTCTCTCTAGAAACAAGTCCACAGTCTCCTTGCAGTATATTTCAATGGATTTTGTCTTTTGGGGCTCTGGGTAAATTCTTTTTACCACCCAAGTCACAAATCTTCCCTGGGGCATTTCATACAGTAAGAATAATTGTCTCAACTTACACGTGGATAAAATGTAAGTTTCCCTATTCCCTTTAGAGATGCCATTAAGTAATTGGGGGAAATTTCTGTGTCAGTTGGCTCTTTAATAAACAGTGAGTTTTGACATTTTCACCTATTTACTTTTGGTGTGTTGCTGTTGTATCTAATTAACATATTGTTTCTTTGTCTTATTGATTTACAATGGTGTTTGGTTTTTTTAAGATTTTATTTATTTATTATGTACACAACATTCTGCTTCCATGCACATCTGCACACCAGAAGAGGGCACCAGATCTCATAATGGATGGTTGTGAGCCACCATGTGGTTGCTGGGAATTGAACTCAGGACCTCTAGAAGAGCAGCTAGTTACATTTGCTTATGCTGTGGAACATTTGTTTTAATGAACTCTTAACCTCTGAGCCATCTCTCCAGCCCCTACAATGGTGTTTGTTACTAGGGTTTTTCCCCCTAGCTTTGTCATGAGTTGTTTCCATTTAGTGCTGTTGGCCAACGAAAGTGTTTATTTTAATATTTTCTTCATTACTTTTGTCTTTGTTATCATAGTTGCAAAAGAACTTGCCATCATTAAGATTATAAGAATACTAATTCAATTGTTCTTCTAGGTCTTTTATGGATCTGTGTTTTATATTCCAGATTTGATCCATCTAGAGAGTATCTTAGCATAGGAGTTCATAGAACATATTTCTTTTTCATCCAAATAGCGAGACTGCCATGACATCATTTTCTGAATTGTCTATCATTCCTTCCCCTGGTGTTCTAAAAATGCCAGGGGTAGGGATGTCTTTAACATGTATTTAAATCTACACGGTCCTTTAGCCCTCAGCGTCCTCCTTCCTGAGGAGCTAGCCTTAAGAAGCAGGTGGTGGCACACGCCTTTAGTGCCAACACTCGGGAGGCAGAGGCAGGTGGATCTCTGTGAGTTCGAGACCAGCCTGGTCTACAAGAGCTAGTTCCAGGATAGTCTCCAAAGCCACAGAGAAACCCTGTCTTGAAAAACCAAAAAGAAAACAAAAAATATTTTGGCAAGGAATAAATATCTGTCTAGGGAGCTGAGACTTAGTCTGAGTCTTTCAATCCCAGTCCTAACCACTCTATCAAATGAGTCTGGGCCAGTAAGGTGACTGGTAGGTAATAATTCCTGGTTGAAGGACAGACCCATTCATACAAACTGTTATTAGGTTTTCTTTTACTCTAGCCACAAACTGGAATGCCAAAATGTTTGTTTTTACTCTTTGGTTTTTTTGTCCTTTGGGGTGCCACCACCCAGGTCCCAAATAAATCACACACACACACACACACACACACACACACACACACACACACACACACACAGAGAGAGAGAGAGAGAGAGAGAGAGAGAGAGAGAGAGAGAGAGAGAGAGGAGGGGGGGACTCACTTATTCTCACTTATAAATGCCCATCCACCTTTTGCCTCTGGGCTTTTTCCTTTTCTTACTTCTTTAATCTTACTTTCACTCTTACTCTGTGGGTGGCTGGGTCCTGACATTCCTCATTTTTCTCTTGCTCCTTCTTCCTCCTCCCAGATTTCTCCTTCTATTTATTCTCTCTGTCTGCCAGCCCATCTATCCTTTCTCCTGGTCATTCAGCTCTTTATTATTTATTAGGTGGTTTTGTTTTTGGTTTGGTTTGGTTTGGTTTTTCGAGACAGGGTTTCTCTGTGGCTTTGGAGGCTGCCCTGGAACTAGCTCTTGCAGACCAGGCTGGTCTCGAACTCACAGAGATCTGCCTGCCTCTGCCTCCCGAGTGCTGGGACTAAAGGCATGTGCCACCATCGCCTGGCCATCAGGTGGTTTAGACAGGCAAAGAATCACAGCTTCGCAGAGTTAAAAAAAAAAAATGTAACATAAATGAATATAATACATCCTTCGATCATTAAAACAAATGTTCCACAGCATAAGCAAATGTAACACACCTTAAAACATTCCACAACAACAAACTGTTTTCTGACCTCTACAGGCACAGCAAGGCATCCCACTCTAAACAAAATGTGCAGGGCTGTGAGTTGCTATGCTTGCTGTGACCTGTGGTATTCTTTGACTCCTGAGTGCCAGAGTCCCTGTCCAACCGATCGGTCGTCACGCCCACACTCTGAACTCCCCCATAGGTGGGATTCTCACCCTGGATCACACAACTAGTCCAAGTGGCTCCTAAATTCCGAAGCCTGAAGGTGCCTCGTCCATCTTTGGGGTGAGAAATCTTATGAACCGACCAGCGGGTGTTCCTGATTCTTTTTCCGAAATTCTCCCTTCCGGGTTCTGAGCTCTACAGTGAACCCTGAGTCTTGCGTAGTTCAACAATGTCCTCGGCATCCCCAGACTTCAACCGCAGCTCCTCCACAGGACGGCACTCCCCTCCCCTAGAACCTGCCAACACCGGGCCAGCCTTCCACGTTTCTGCCGCAGCTCTGCAGCGGAGCTTCCCACAGTGCCCCGGGGCGCGCGCGGGCTCCTGGGAGTTGTAGTCCGGCGCCGCTCGTTGCTGCTGCAGCATCTACGGGCTCGGCGCCGGCTTTGTCTGCGGGCGCGCGCCGCTGCGGTGAGTGAGGCCCAGGCCGTGTCTGTGCGCCCGGGAGAGGGGGCTGTGTCGTGAGCCCGCCGGCCTGGCCAGGGCGCGTGAACAGGCCAGGCCGGCCGGAGCGCAGTCGTCAGCCTCTGACAAGGGTGGCTGCTTGAACATCGGGTGGGCCGCGGTCGGCTGCGGGAGGGCCCCGCTGCGATGTCCGGGCCCCTGGGGGGGGGGGCTGGGACCCCGGGAGCGTGGGAGGGGCCACAGGAAGGTCCAGCTAGGCCAGGAGGGTGCAGAGTCTGTCCGTGCCTACGGAGATGAGACGCCTTGCCTACGGCGTCCAGTGTGGGGGAACTCACCCTCACCCACAAGCTCCTGTTCGCTCCTTTTTAAACTGCCTCGTTAAAGATTTCCTCAGACCCCACAGGTCATCCTGTGTCTGTCCTCCAGCCCCTCTCGCCTGAGAATGCTCCATTTTAGGCCTTGAATTTGTAGGGTGTGTCTCAAATGTAAGCGATCCCTCACGTTCTGGTCATCAGTTCTTCCAAAAGCTAATGAGATGATGTGAACTTGTTTAGTAAGTGAAGAAACTAGAGTCGGGGTCTTAGGTTGCTTTGCTCCAGGTCAAACACCTAGGGAACCAAGGCAAAGAAGGATCCAAGCCTGTCAGAGCCAAATGCTGAGCCGTGATGGCATTTGTAATAGGAAAAGCGGTGTTTTGTGTAATGAAACCACTTTTCTCCTAGTGTCTTTGAGAATTTGATTGCTCTGACTTGAGATCATGGCTCTCCCTTAACAATTTCCTGTAGTCAGTTTCCTGTTTGGAGACACAGTTGGGGGGATATTTGTTGGATACCTCTTAGCAGGTGGAGAGTTTGAAGTATACTTTCTGCTCACTTATTCTGACTTGACCATGTTTTCTACATACTCCAAAAGTCCAACCCCAGGGAGGTGGTACCAAGAGCTTTTCTTTGTGAATGTGCAGGGGTTTTTGTTGGTTTTATTATTAATCAGTAATACCTTGTATTTCTAAACGAATGCATTTGCACCATTTCAGGGGAGCCCTTTGTATTTGGCGTTTATCAGCGAATGAGATAATATGACTGAATGGGTAGAAGGGTCAGCTACTTGGTTAATAAAACAGAATTATAACATCAGATTGCTAATTCATTAAGCTAGGAGTCCAGCATTTTGATTGGACATACTGAGATAAAGATGAGACTGTGTACCACTGCACAAATAAGTGCACAAATCCAGGAATTTGATCCTTACATAAGCATTCTAAAGAGAAAAGGTGATGGTTTGGATCTAGATCCTGCTAAGAATTGCCAGAAGGTAGCAAGAAGTCTTTCCTTAGGTCCTTGTAAACTCGGGGGAACTGGAAAGGAGGGCTGAAGCTCTGACTTTATACCAGTCAGGAAGGCCCTGATGTTGACTATTTGGATTTGAGGGATAAAATCAGCAACAGTGGCCTGGGAAGTAGAAGACCCCAATCTTAAGTCAAGACCAAAGTACAAACAGAAGTGACCCTTAACTGGGAACTAACAGGAAGAGGTCGGTGTTTATATGTCGTCTGCTTCCCACTTCTCTGTGCTCCAAGATTCATTTTTGTGAGGTCAGTCCTGATCTCTGTAGCCACCTTTGAAGTGATATCCCAAAGTGGACCTGTTGTTAACTTTCTCTTTCTCAATTATCAATCCTACCCTTTATTGTTTGTTCTTTGGTTTGGTTTGGTTTATTTTATTTTCTGTCCCTCAGGTACTCAAGACCAGCCCATGGAAGAATCATATGAAGAAGTGGTGATTAAAGTCATAGAGCAGGAGTGGACATGTTTGGGTTTCCAACAGCTACCCTGCTGGACTGTCACGGAAGATATGCCCAGAATGTAGCATTTTTCAGTGAGTGAGTCAGCCAGTTGCTGAGATACCTTCAGAGTCCCTGTTCTCAGTACTGAGAAGCAGAAGATGAATTCATTTGGTGAAGCTTGCTATTCTTCGGGGTTGCAGGGAAAGCCTGCAAGCTGGAATTAGAAATGATACTCAAAACAAAACAAGAAAACAATTGATATGGAGGCAGTTTAGAGGGTGTTTCAGGCCCAATGAGTGCCTTTAACTCTCAGCTCTGTCACTGAGTATGAAAACATTAGGGAAACAAGGAAGAAATGTCTCTAGGATGACTGCTAGAAAATGAATAGACTAGTTCAACTCTACTCTAGCTTAGTAGACTGAAAATTAGCATGAATTTTAAAAGAAGAAATTCCAATCACATTTGCATTATTAAAGGAGTTATATAACTTCCTTAAGCTTCAGGCTTTTCATCTGTATAATGAAATAGATAAGAAGCTGTATCTTGTAAGAATTTGAGGCACAGACAAAATACCTAAAATCTTGCTGTTTATTTTCTGAGATCATAAACTGTCAGGAGAGCAGACTAGAATTGGGTGACTTTCATGCAACATTCCTGGCTATTCTAGAACTCGCTCTGTAGACCAGGCTGGCCTCAAGCTCACAGAGATCTGCCTGCCTCCATCTCCCAGGTGCTGGGACCCACCCACCAGCCTCTATGAGCCTGCTTTTATTGCTTATAAAGTAATTGTCTCACTGCTGGAGCGATGGCTCAGTGGTTAAGAGCACTAGCTGCTCTTCCAGAGGACCTGGGTTCAATTCCCAACACCCCCCCAAAAAAAAATGATAATAATAATAATCGGGGTTTTTTGGGGGGGTTGTTTGTTTGGTTGTTTTTTGTGGGTTTTTTGTTTGTCTGTTTGTTTGTTTTTCATGACAGGGTTTCTCTGTGGCTTTGGAGACTGTCCTGGAACTAGCTCTTGTAGACCAGGCTGGTCTCGAGCTCACAGAGATCCGCCTTCCTCTGCCTCCCCAGTGCTGATAGTAATCGTTTTAAAGGCAGTACATAGCTATGGAGCATACTAATATTTGAATCCCAGATAAGACATCTATTAATAGTTATGTGTGACCTCCTATTTTCTTACCTGTAGCAATCGCAGGATGATTTTCAAGATTCTATTATGGCCGGGCATTGGTGGCACACACCTTTAATCCCAACACTCTGGAGGCAGAGGCAGGAGGTTCTCTGAGTTCGAGGCCATCAAGGCCAGCCTGGTCTACAGATCAAGTGTCAGGATAGGCTCCATAGCTACACAGAGAAACGGTGTCTCAACAATTAAAAAAAAATTTTTTAAAAATTTATGTATGCAAAGTTCATAATAAAATGCCTGGCACATAATAAGCACTCTAAGGGTTATGTTTCTTTTTCTCCTGTTCTTCTCACTCAGCATATTGGTGCATCTTACATGACTTCCCTCTCGTTTTATCAGATGTGATGACGGAAGCCCACAAGTATGATCATTCAGAGGCCACAGGATCGTCAAGCTGGGATTTCCAGAGTTCTTTCAGAAGAGAGAAGGTGGAACAAAAGTCCCCAGATTCAAAGACACTACAGGAAGACTCTCCTGGAGTGAGACAGAAGGTCTATGATTGCCAGGAATGTGGGAAATCTTTCCGGCAAAAAGGTAGTCTAACGTTGCATGAGAGAATCCACACTGGGCAGAAGCCCTTTGAATGCACCCAGTGTGGAAAAAGCTTCAGGGCCAAAGGCAACCTAGTTACACATCAGCGAATACACACAGGAGAGAAGCCCTATCAGTGCAAAGAGTGTGGCAAAAGCTTTAGTCAGAGAGGCAGTCTAGCTGTCCATGAGAGACTCCACACTGGACAGAAACCCTATGAATGTGCCATTTGCCAGAGAAGCTTCAGGAATCAAAGTAACCTTGCTGTTCACCGAAGAGTTCACAGTGGTGAGAAGCCCTATAGATGTGACCAGTGTGGAAAGGCTTTCAGTCAGAAAGGAAGCCTAATTGTCCACATCCGAGTTCACACAGGTCTGAAGCCCTATGCGTGTTCCCACTGCAGGAAGAGCTTCCACACCAGGGGAAATTGTATTCTGCATGGAAAAATCCACACAGGAGAGACACCCTATCTCTGTGGCCAGTGTGGAAAGAGTTTCACACAGAGAGGGAGCCTGGCTGTGCACCAAAGAAGCTGCTCCCAAAGGCTCACCCTGTAACCACTCTCGTCAAAGGAAGGTCTTAGGAATTAAGAATACAAAACCCTCTGTAACCAAGAAGTTTATCTAATTCTATAGGGTAAGTGGAAATTCTTCTGGAAGGACCAGCATTTGATAGGGCAAACTGACTTTTTCCCCTTCCCCCAAATGAATATGAAAAATAAATGTCTTGCTTTATCATTATCATGTATTTTTCATAATTTCTTTATTTGATATATCTTCCTAAGGTACACTCATTCATCTGTCATGTCACACTTGACCTTGATTTTAGTATAGCAGATACAGATTATATTTGTAGCATATACCATAAGCCCTTTAAAAAGTCCACTCCTGGGCTATAGGGAAGGCTCAGCCCTTAAAGGCTAAGCTCATCAGTCTCAAGGGCCTTTTGTTCTGTACATACTCAATTTGTTGGGTCCCCCCCCCAGACAGGGTTTCTCTGTGTAGCTTTGGAGGCTGTACTGGAACTCACTGTTAGACCAGGCTGGCCTTGAACTCACAGAGATCCATCTGAGTGCTGGAATGAAAGGTCTGCACCAAGCCTGGCAGTGATTGCGCACGCCTTTAGTCCCAGCACTCGGGAGGCAGTGCTGGGATTAAAGGCATGAGTCACCAACGCCCAGCCTTTACTAATGTTTTTATTGAACCTAAATAATGCATCAGCTCAGCCTTTAATCCCAGCACTCAGGAGGCAGAAGCAGGTGGTTCTCTGTGAGTTTGAGGCCAGCCTGGTGTCCAGAGTGAGTGCCAGGATAGACTCCAAAGCTACACAGAGAAACCCTGTCTCGAAAAACCAAAAAATAATAATAATAATCATAATGCATCAGCTCAGTAACCTAATAGACCACTAGTGTCTATAGCTGAAGCCCCAGCCTTATAAAACAAGTTTTCCTTACAAGTTTGCAAAGGTTTGGAGAATACACACTGATATTTTCTTCAGCCCTACTAATTATAACTATCTCATTTTTTTAAGAATCCTACATTTGTATGTTACTTTTCATCAAGGGAATTCCAAACTCCCTGAGAAACACAGTGGCCTTCACTCTTTTTTAAGTAATTCCTTTGAAGACAGAAGCATAGTGTTAAGGTTGAGAATACCTAGAAAGAAAAGACTCAATTTTCATTCTAACTGAGCTAACTAGTTTGTAGTCAGTTAATGATGTTCCACTCCTCGAGCAATACTGTGCTCCTCCTACACACTGATAATTTGGAAACATAACTCCCTCTTAACTCTATTTTTAACCTTCAAGGGATAAGATTTGAAGAGAGGAGAGGCTGGTTCTGTGGACAAATTTTCATGTTTTAATCTGAAGCCAGTATAATTCTTGTTGCTGAGCGTTTTTGTAAATAACTGATGAATGATGTATAGAAGTTTTCGTGTAAAGGTAGTGTCTTAGTTAGGATTACTATTTGTACAATGAAGCACCTTGACCAAAAGCAAGTTGGGTGGAAAGGGTTTATTAATCATCAAATGAAGTCAGGACAGGAACTCAAACAGGGCAGGAACCTGGAGGCGGGAGCTGATGCAGAAGCCATGGAGGGATGCTGTTTACTGGCTTGCTCCTCATGGCTTGCTCAGCCTACTTTCTTATGGAACCCAGGACCACCAGCTTAGGCATGGCACCATCCACAATGAGCTGGGCCCTCCCCCATCAATTACTAATTAAGAAAATGCCTTACAGGCTTTTTTTTTTTTTTTATGACAGGGTTTCTCTGTGCAACCGCTCTGACTGTCCTGGACCTCACTATGTAGACCAGGCTAGCCTTGAATTCAGAGATCCATTTGCCTCTGCCTCTAGAGTGCATGCAAGGATTAAAGGCATGTGCCACCAACACCAGTTTACAACCCTACTTTTTTTTTTTAAGTTTTATTGGGACACAGCTATAATCTTTCATTTGTTTTAAATTAATTTATTTTTTTATTTGATGTACATTGGTGTTTTGCCATGGGTGTCAGGTCCCGTGGAACTGGATTAGAGACAGGTACAAACTGCTATGTGAGTGCTAGGAATTGAACCCAAGTCCAAGAGCAGCCAGGCAGCCAGTGCTCTTAACTGCTGAGCCATCTTTCCAGGCCCCCTACAATCCTATCTTAACAGAGGTTTTTTTTGGGTTTTTTTTTTTTTTTTCCTGAGAAAGAAAGGGTTTCTTGTGTAGCCCTGGCTGTCCTGGAACTCTCTGTAGACCAGGCTAGCCTCAAGCTCATTGAGATCTGCTCTGCCTCTGCCTCTGCCTCTGCCTCTGCTCTCTGCCTCTCTCTCTGCCTCTCTCTCTCTCTCTCTCTCTCTCTCTCTCTCTCTCTCTCTCTCTCTGTCTCTCTCCTCTCTCTGCCTCTCTCTCTGCCTCTCTCTGCCTCTCTGCCTCTGCCTCTGCCTCTGCCTCTGCCTCTGCCTCTGCCTCTGCCTCTGCCTCTGCCTCTGGATTGCTGGGATTAAAGGTGTATGCCACCACCACACAGATCAGAGGTATTTTCTTATTGAGGTTCCCTCCTGTAGATGACTTTGACTGATACCCCGTTGACATACAACCATGTGGCACAGGTACCATTCTGTTCTTTGTCGTAGACCTTTTAAACTGTAACCTCCTTAATCCCAAAAGGCTCATGCTAGCAAATCATCATCTACAGGGTTAAATTATGTCAAAGGTCTTTGGGCATTCAAACTTTATGGATTTGATTAGTGAGAAAGGGTACTCCCAGAAATACCTAGATAACATTTGACAATGTATTCAAGACTATAACATTTCCATTTGTAATGACCATTTGTAATGATACACTAAAAATTGAAATTAAAAAAAAAAAAAAAACTGGGCTGGGCATTGGTGGCGCATGCCTTTAGTCCCAGCTCTCAGGAGGCAGCAGGTGGATTTCTGTGAGTTCAAAACCAGCCTGGTCTACAAGAGCTAGTTCCAGGACAGCCTCCAAAGCCACGGAGAACCCTGTCTCCAAAAACCAAAAAGAAAAAAAAAAAACTGGAATACTTATGCAGTGGAATTAAACCCAGCAATAAAATATGTCAACAAAACATGTACATGGATGATTGGACAATATTATGGATAAATCAGAAAATCTTACATTGTATCTGAACACAGATATATAGTGTATGACTCCCCTGTAATTCTTCATAGAACAAGAAGAGCTAATAACTGACTTGAAAGATCAGGAGAGAACTCTATGAAATGGAAAAATGGAGAAAAAGAATGTTCTATACAGTCAAGTGGTATATGCATGG
The DNA here is from genome assembly GCF_003668045.3 of Cricetulus griseus. NCBI lineage: Eukaryota > Metazoa > Chordata > Mammalia > Rodentia > Cricetidae > Cricetulus > Cricetulus griseus. Next base: position 27,073,495 of record NC_048601.1, on the reverse strand, counting down.
GTCCATATAGTCATTAACATCTGTTGAATTCATAGTTAAGATCTGTATATGTAAGGCATACCTCAATAACAATCAGGCAGTTCTAACATACTGCACACAAGTTCTTTGTTCTGTGTTCACAGGAGGAAACCTCAAACACAGGCTGATAAACTGGGTAAGTTAATAGAAAACAGAAATGATGCCACTTTATTTCCAATGGTAGGCATCAAAAACCCTGGCAAGGGCTTCAAAGTTTGCCTGCTTCTTTTGGAACACTTACTCTATGGGAAATCAGCTGCCATGCATTGAAAAAGAAGCCACTGCATTGTACAAGCTCCATGAATGCTCCAATTGATAGGTTCCGCTCAACAGACAGAATCAACCCTCTTAATTTTGTTTCTCTTGCAATGATAAAATTCCCTGAGAAAAGCAAGTTAGGGAAAAAAGTATATTTTTGTTTATAGTTCCGTGTCAAGGAAGGTATGGCTAAAGGAACATGAAGGCAGCTCAGCACAATGGATCAGCAGTCCAGAGGGGAGACAGGGCCGAGATACAGAACCTCAAAGCTTGCCCCAGGTGACATACATCCTCCAGCAAAGCTCCACCCCCTAATGGTTTCATAGCCTTTCCAGACAATGCCACTGGAAACACATGAGCCGATGAACATTTTGCAGTCAGACCACAACAGACGTCTAACCACAGTAATGAATCACTTCGATGTCCAGTCCATAGGTGCCTACAGTCTAAGATGACATCTGGTGAACCTGACCCCATAGTGTCAGCCAAGCCCTGTTCTTATCTGGATCCCCTCCTAAGCACCTTCAGGGGGTAGCAGGATGTACTTCCTTTTAGTTGTAGAGATGAGAACTCCAGCTTCTTACTGGATTATCTAAGGAGCCCTTCAAGTTTTCTGACACCATGTGGCCATTTTCTTGAAAGAGAAGCTGTCCTTGAAGTTGCTAAGTGCACAGGCCTATGATAATGTTATAGCAGAGACATCCCATCAAGTTTGCATAGTGTGCCAGTTGGAACCTGTTACTATGCAATTATGAAAAATGCAGAATTATTTGTAGTTAAGGCTACAGGTGGGGCATAGCCCAATTCTTGAGAAACAGAGGTTTAATCATGAACAGGTGTTAATCCTTAGATTCTGAAGAGAAACACCATAAATAAAAATGTAAACTGGCCTGGGCAGTGGTGGTGTGTCCCTTTAATAACAGCTTTCCAGGGGCATATGTGGGCTACCGGTTGGACATTCGTGACACAGCTTTACCTGAAGTCCCTTTTGGGAGAAGATAGAACACAATAGGAAAGCAGTCTTTAGTCCTTTTGGTAAGTGAAACCTAACTATGGATAATACTATCAATTCAATAGAACCTTGCTGATATTTTCTTTCAGAAATAATGGCAACAATCATTGTGCCTCTTTCATGCTAAAAAAATATATTTTCTGATTTGGGATTCCATTGACCTATGAAATCAAGCTTTTGGTCTACTTTTTTGTTCTTTATATCCACATATATTACTGTTGGCTTTATAAGGGTGTGTGTGTGTGTGTGTGTGTGTGTGTGTGTGTGTGTGTGTGTGTAGGTTTGTACACATGAACACAGGCACCTGAGGCCAGAAGATGGTGTTGGGTTCCTTAGCATTAGAATTACAGGCGGTTGTGAGCTGCACAATATGGATCTGAAAACTCTCCTCAGGAAATAAGAACATGAAATATCCAGCGATCATTTCTTTTCTTTCTTTTTAAAATTTTTGACATGGCCTTCTCGAACTCACAATCCTCTTGCCTCGGTCTCTCTGGTGATAAGATTACATGCGTGCACTACACTGCTCACTCGAAGAGGTTAGTAACAGGTTTAGAAGAATTTTAAGGTTGAAGACGATATTATACAGATTATTTCCCCTCCAGCAGTATTTTAAGATATGAAAAATACTTTGGGGGGGAGCGTTGGTGGTGTAAGCCTTTAATCCCAGCACTCGGGAGGCAAAGGCAGGCGGATCTCTGTGAGTTCAAGGACAGCCTGGTCTACAGAGTGAGTTCCAGGACAACCTCCAAAGCTACACAGAGAAACCCTGTCTCGAAAAACAAACAAAATTGGGAGGAATTATAAAAGTACTCTTATGTGTTTGCAATGAAAAGAGTAAAAAACAATTTGAACCACCACGCAGGACCCACCTCGGCCACAAATTGCTGGATCTCAAGAGCAGTGGTGGTCCACCATCCCCGGAAGTGGACTCGGAAGTAGAGCTTCACCGCCCGCGTGGCCTGCTGGGACTTGTAGTTCGAGTCCTCGACGATGCCCTGGAGTGCTGCGTTACCAGGTGTGGGTCTTACCTCCGCAAGAGGTGAGCAGGGCTGGGCTGCGTCAGGGGCGGACAGTGGTGTGCTGGTCCAGACGAAGGGGCGCAGCGACCCGGAGCCAGGCTCAGAGGCTTGGAACGCGCCCTGTGGCCGGGGCCCCACGTGCTAGCAGCCGCGGTACCCCGAATCACGCCCCGGGACAAGGCCACCCCACGGAGGCCAGGCTCCTGCGGCAGAACAAACCGCGGTTCCGAGGGCACCCTCCTCTTGCTCCGCCGAGCTCCGGCCTGGGCGGGTGTGGGGACGCTGTCGTTAGTTAGCCTTCTCGGCTCCTGTCGAGTGACTTGGCCTTTTTCCAAGGATGGTGTTGGTCAACATCAGAAGACCACGAGGGACTCCTGAGAGATCCCAAGGGGTACTGAGGTTTCGGCTGTGCAGCACGGCCACCTGCATTCTGCAAAACATAAGGTTAGGGAAGGGGTATTAGGTAGCTAGAATACACACTGAGAGAATACACAGAATCTGAGAAAGCTTCCTCCAGAACCTAAGGGCAAAATTGGGGAAGTCTGAGGAGATGGTACGCCCTAGAGAACTATCTTTCGAAGAATATGCCCCTGTCTGAGAATGTGGCCAAGCTCCTGGTGATTTGGAATTTCAGTAAAAATGCCCCATCTCTGAGCTAGACAGAGGTTTTCTTTCTTAGAACGAAGTAAGACATCAGCATCGAGTACCTGCCTTGAGTCTGGTTTTTACTCTATCGTCAAGCTTCGTTTTGAGATTGGGTATTCAGTGGAAGCTGAACAAGGGCATTGGGACATTAATATATTTATCAAATCGTATCAACGGGTTCTGTATAGGTGCCCTAGGACTGTGAAGTTCCACATGAGTTGTCTCTACACTCCCTTGCCACTGTGTGGAGCACTACTTAAAGCATCCAACCAGGTTCTTCTACTGAAAGACTGGAAGCATTTTTGCCCTGTCATCTGAAAGTTGGCTTTTTCCTATTAGACATTTCACTCATGTGTTTACATCTTCGTTGCTAAAACCAAAATATCTTAGGTAATGAATTTGTAAGGAGCAAATATTTACTTCTCACAGTTCAGTTGTTTTAATCTATCAGCACTTGACCTGATTTTGGACCTATAGTGTGGGATAGGACCTGGATCCCAATATCATTAAGGGCACTCCCCCAGTGACCTAAATTCTTCCTACTAGGCCCTACTGCCTAAGGATGCCTCCACACAATTAGTGCCACAAGTTGGCAACCAAGCCCTTTGGAAAAAAACAAATGTAGCTCCTTGGAGATCATTCAAAGTTTATATTTGCTAAATTTGATGCTAAGTGGCCTTGGGAAAACAAGATTATAAACTGAAGTTTATTGTCAGGCGGTGGTGGCAGAGGCAGGCAGATCTGTGAGTTCGAGGCCAGCCTGGTCTACAGAGTGAGTTCCAGAACAGCCAAGGCTGCATGGAGAAACCTTGTCTCGAGAAACAAACAAAAATCCTGAAGTTTTTCTTCAAAGAACTCATCCTTTTGATGAGATTTATGTGTCTACCAAAAAAATTGCATTTGAGGATTAGTGTTGACAACTGGATTGAATTGAGGGGTTCCTAGGAATTAGTAAAGCACACTTCTTGAGTTTGAGTCTTTCCAGGGAGTATCAGATCCTGAAGGCTTGAGCCCCATGAATGTTTCATTGGTGGATCTTTGAGACTATTGGAAGGTGGTGGAACTGTAGAAGGTAGAGCCTTGTCACTGGGTTGAGGCGTGTCCTTGGGAGTCGTATCTGCCCCTCACTCTTTCCTATTGTTCTGTTCCATTTATGCCTGCCCAGTTGAACAGCATGCTCCCACAGTCCCCACAATGATGGAGTGAAACCTCTAAACCCATGACTCACAGTAAATCTTTCTCCTTAGGTTGCTTTGTGGGCATTTTGCAACAAGAAAGCAATTGACCCATGTTGCTGTGACAGTGATGAGCATGAGGAACTTATGTTCCAACAGCAGCACAACAGTCACAGAATCATGCCTGAAAAGGTGCACGAAAGTCATGCTGGGGTTTTTTAAACTGAAGATTCCTAGCCCTGCCCCCAAAGGAGAACAGCATTCCTTTCCCATCCTCCTCCTTACCTCTCTGCACCCAGCATTTTATTGTGAAATACCTCTACGGATGCTTAGTGCCAAGTGTATCTAGTGGGAGGTAAGATGAGTTGCCTAACTAGATCTTTTCTGCTCTGTTTGCACTGTTCCCTTTCACCAACATGTCTGCATATTTAGTTACAATAAATTTTAAATTGAAAAGTAGTTGCCAGGTGTGGTGGCACACTCCTTTAATCCCAGCATTTGGGATGCCTGGGTAGGCAGATCTCTGTGAGTTCTAGACCAGCCAGGGAGTTCCAGGACAGTCAGAGCTACATAGTGAGACCCTTGTCTTTTTTCTAAAATAGTTTTTCAAGACAGGGTTTCTCTGTGAAACAGTCATGGTTGTCATGGAACTCCTGCTATAAACCAGGCTGGCCTCAAACTCAAGAGATCTGCCTGTCTCTGCCTCCCAAGTGCTGGGACTAAAGGCATACGCCACCACCACCCTGCAAGACACTATTTAAAAGAGTGAAAGATTACTAAACAGCAATTTTAAAAAAGTTCCCTCATTTTCTTGGGCTAGGGAGATGACTCAGTTAGTAAAGTGCTTGCTGTGTGAGCATGAGCACCTAAATTGGAGCCTCCGGAACCCATGAGAAGAGCCAGACTCAGCAGTGTACACACTGTAATCCTAGTGCTGCAGAGGCAAAGACAGTCCCTGGTGATTGCTGGCCAACCAGACTACCAACAAGCTCCAGTGTCCCTGAAGACCCTATGTCAAATAATAAGTAATAATAATAATAATAAGGCAGATGACAGAGGAAGGCTCTGTTGGTCCACCTAGCCTCCAGCCTCCACTCGCAGACGTATGCATCCAAACACACAGAGGTACACAGAAAAAATAGCTTCTTATCTTCTCCCTAAGTCCACACATAGTTACCTCAGGCTTGACTCTTAGCACCATAGAGTGCTTGGGTGGATGGGACCCCTGCTTTGCTCTAATGCTGACAGTGTGTGACACTTAAAGAACTGTGACTCTGAGCTGAAGGGAAGGGCCTTATGTCCTTGGTTGCAGAGAACAGCAGAGCCAGATTCTCAGAAGTAAGGCCATTCCTCGTAAGTAAGTAGGCCATCCAGGAGTGACGGCAAATGTCTGTCATGCCAGCATTGAGACGGCAGGATTCACACAAGTTCAAGGCCAGTCTGGGCTATACAATAAGACTCTAAGATTTCTTTTTAATTGAAGGATGTTACTTTCCCAGTACTCTTCTGTGTTCTAGAGTCTGTCCTTGATTTCTTCTGAAAGGCTAGTGTTCCAGTTTAACTTCCTTCTCTGTGCCCATGGGAAAGTAACTTTATCATCATGGACCTCGGTTTCCTCATCTGTGAAATGAGGCATTAGCTGGGATGATTTTTAGGTTCTCTTTTAGTTGTCTCGTCTCATTATTTTCTAAACTGAACATCTGTCAACTAGATTCCAAGTCATTTGTGCTAGTTGCTGGGCATTTAAAGCTTAACTGAGCATGACCCACACATTTAGAATTGTACAGCCAGTCATAATAAAGGTATGTCAGAGATGCTATGATGTCACAAAGGAGAAGTCCCAGTGCATCCTACCGATTCAGAAAGGGTCTTGTGAATTGGTCTGAGGCTGGGAGTTCTAGAGTGGATAGAAATGAATGAATGGCAGAAGCAATGTGGAAAGAACTAGGGCAGACTGTGCTGTCTTTAGATGACTCCAGAAACATGGCATCATGTTTCTTTGCTTCTGCATTACTGTTTCCCCCCCCCAACTGAATTGCTAGATATGTAAGAGAGACTCTGAAAAGGAAGCAGAAAGTCATATGACGACCCGGCTGTAGCTCCAAACAGTTTGGTACTTGTCCATTAGGAATAGGAGACTCCTATCCTGACCTTCCTCTACACTCGGCCTTAGGAGATTAATCCACATTCCCTCAGTAAGTTAGCTGCATCTCCTGCAGGCTGTTATGTTTCCTGAGTTGCTGCCTCAGCCTCAGGTGAGAACTGTTTTAGCCAGTCCAGGTTATAAAATAGCAGCACTTTAAAAAAAAAAAAAAAAAAAAAAAGGGGGGGGCTGGAGAGATGCCTCAGAGGTTAAGAGCACTGACTGCTCTTCCAGAGGTCCTGAGTTCAATTCCCAGCAACCACATGGCGGCTCACAACCATCTGTTATGCGACCTGGTACCCTCTTCTGGTGTGCAGATATACATGGAAGCAGAATGTTGTATACATAATAAATAAATAAAAACTTAAAAAAAAAAAAAAACCCAGCAGCACTGCCCTCCGAAGAGATAGCTGTTGAGCTCTTTCCTGACAGACATACTACTGAACTGAACTACTTTGGACTCCGTTTAGCTCCTATCATTCTTAACATAATCATTCACTCTGCTTTTTAAAGTGTGGCTTGTTGGCTAGTATCAGCCATGAAAGCATAAGCAATAGAAATTGAGAGTAAATGTTTATTAAATAACAAAATGGTTCTGCACCACAGGTAGGTAGAGAAATAATTGTGAGGCCTTGGGGAATAAATGTTGGTTTCTCTGTGCTGGAGAACTTTAATGGGGATGGAGTGAACGCAAGAACGTGAACAGACAAGATGAGCTCAGCCACAGGAAGAGGAAATTAAAACCAGAAAAAAAAAAAAGTGATAGTGCGTGCTCTCTGGATGTGATGGTCAAGGGAGAGCATCTTCTGGCAGGCAGCAGCTTGGCTGAGACCTGAATGACATGGAGCCAGGTGTGAGACGTGCAAAAAGAACGTTCTACTCAGTTTTCTGCTGTTTCTTGCCCAAGCAGAGGCAGCCACCCTCCTGGGTTGTTTTTTTTTTTCCCCTTCCAATAAATCTCTTGTGTGAAGTTTGTTATGCAGTGTGACTTGTGGTATTCCTTGGCTTCCGGCTGCCAGGATACCCTTCATCCAAGCTGTAACACTTACACTGTAGGTCTTATTTTCTTTCCTTATACTTTTTTTTTCCTGTTTTTATTTTCAGAACTCTTAAGACATGATGGTTTGAGTTTTAGTGCCCACAGTCCGTACATACAGCTGGTTGGTTTACAGTATATTGTATTATATATGTTTATAGGCTTTAATTTGGTATTATCATTGTTAGTGTATTTGTCTTTCATCCCAGAACTTGTGAGACAAAAAGATTTTTATTTGGTTTCTTATAGCGCTAACAGTTATGAAAGTAGTATACTGATTAAATGGACATTTAGTCAAAAATAAGTGAATGGAATGAAATGTTACTTGTGGCAAGGTAAAGTAATCATGGTCTTTCACAAGAAGAGTAAATGAATATCTTATCATCTCTGCTTAAAAGCAGAGAAGAAGGGGCTGGAGAGATGGCTCAGAGGTTAAGAGCACCAACTGCTCTTCCAGAGGTTCTGATTCAATTCCCAGCAACCACATGGTGGCTCCCAACCATCCGTAATGAGATCTGGTGCCCTCTTCTGGTGTGCAGATATATATAGAAGCAGAATGTTGTATACATAATAAATAAATAAAATTAAAAAAAAAAAGCAGAGAAGAAATGCCTGTCTTCTGAACCCAGGTTTCCCTCTCCCAGTGATAACCCGAAAGGTATAAACACAAACTAGGAGCTGAGGCTATATAGTACAGTGAGTATTTGACTAGCATGCATGAGATCCTTGGTTCAATACCAAGCACCACCCAAAAAAGGGGTGGGGGGATAGAGGAGAGAGAAGAAAGCAAGCTAGTTAAATTTGGGTTACCAAGTCTTGAGGTCTTAGATCCTCCTATTCTGGAATCCTTTCTTCTTATCTCTAAATTCTCTGTTTCCTAGGAAAGTCAAACACAAATTCTGTGGAGAACCTACAAGAGAAAGGCCTTCGGGGAGCTGGAGAAATGACTCAGAGACTAAGAACACCTGTGGCTCTTACAAATTCAGTTCCCAGCACCCACATGGTGGCCCACAACCATCCATAACTCCAGTTCTAGGGGATCCAATGACCTCTTCTGACCTCCATAAGTACCAGCAGGCATGTGGTGGACAGACATACATGCAGGCAAAACACTTATACAAATGAAATAAAAATATTGAGGGGGGATTTCAGATTTATCATAGTAGCTTTCCTAGTGGCAAATTTTGGAAGAGATGGCCAGTCAGTACCTGGAAATTGAATTTATATTGTGAATCTTCAAGAAGTACTCACAGACGTTGAAATAGATTCCTGTCAGTGATTTCACTAACACTGGAAGTGAAAAAATATTTATCTTTGAAGTCCCAAGCCAAATGGCCGGACAGGACTCCTCCGTGAAGCTGTGTAAGGAGCCTCAGAGGAAAAGAGTTCTCTGTGTTGCTGAAGAAAGAACTGGGAAAAGGAGTAAGGGGGGTGTCATCCCATAGTCCACTGTTCAGAGAATCACACCTGATGTAACAGAACCAACCACTATCTCCATCGTTCCCTAGTGAGACAGCTTGCTAAAATGTCCAGTTCAAAGACTCTTTAGTTCCCTTTGACTGTGACAATAAAGACATTTGTAGATGGGAACCACCATTAGTCACCTGCAGTCTTCAGAGAATCCACACAGAGGAGCCCTATAACTGGAATGACTCCAGAAAGGTGCCTAGCACAACCCAGATGGTCATCTCAAGAAAACGCCCACTTCAGAAACTATACAGATGTGGTCAGTGTGGTGAGAACTTGACTCAGAACGCAGAGCTAATGCTTCATCAGAGAGACCACCTGAAAGGAAAAGCCTGCGGGTGTGAGCATTGTGGGACCGGTTCACCCCCATGGATGAGAGACCTTACAAGTGTGACAAGTGTGGGAAGGGCTTCACCAGGAGCTCCAGTCTGCTCGTCCATCTTGCAGTCCATACGGGTGAGAAACCCTACAAGTGCAACAGGTGTGGGAAGGGCTTCAGTCAGAGCTCCAAGCTCCACATCCACCAGCGAGTCCACACTGGAGAGAAGCCGTATGGGTGTGAGGAGTGCGGCATGAGCTTCAGTCAGCGGTCAAACCTGCATATCCACCAGCGTGTCCACACGGGAGAGAGGCCCTACAAGTGTGGGGAGTGCGGAAAGGGCTTCAGCCAGAGCTCGAACCTCCACATCCACCGCTGTATCCACACGGGGGAGAAGCCCTACCAATGCTGTGAGTGTGGGAAGGGCTTCAGCCAGAGCTCAGACCTGCGAATCCACCTCAGGGTGCACACTGGAGAGAAGCCCTACCCCTGTGGCAAGTGTGGGAAGGGCTTCAGCCAGAGCTCCAAACTCCTCATTCATCAGAGAGTGCACACTGGAGAGAAGCCCTATGAGTGCAGCAAGTGTGGGAAGGGCTTCAGCCAGAGTTCCAACCTCCACATCCACCAGCGGGTTCACGGGAAGGACCTTCACTGACATTGGCTGGCTCAGCACTGCAGAATACTTTTATTGTAAAGATAAATACTTTTCATGGCTGAGGGCACAGGCCAGTGGTAGAGTGCCTGCCTCAAATGTATAAAGCCCTGGGTTTGCATTCCAGTACCCACCCCGCAACATTTCCAGCTTAATACCTTGTACTTGAAGGTGTGTGTGTGTGTGTGTGTGTGTGTGTGTGTGTGTGTGTGTGTGTGTGTGTTTATGTAGAGAGGAGTACACGTGCTGTGCAGGTATGTGCATGCCTGTGTGCACATGTGTGTGCAGGTCACAGGACATCTCAGGTGCTCAGATGCTCATGACCTTTTTGTTTGAGACTGGGGTCCCTCACTTGTGGTCTGGAATGTCACCCAGTAAGCTAGGCAGCGAGTTCCATGGATCTACCTGTCTCCACTTCCCAGCTCACCATGGCTAGGATTATGCCTGTGTGACACCACACCCAATTTGTTATGTGGATTCTGTCTCAAGCTTGCAAGACAAGAGCTTTACTGACTGAGCTATCGCCCCATGTCCTGGCTTAATACTTTTGACTCTTACCTTTGTATTTCTCAAAAGGAAAAGATAGAAAGGGTTATTCACCAGGAAAAAAGAAAATCAATCCTTCCTTATAAGTAGCTGAGCACTCAGCACATTTCATTCATGTTCAACAATGAATGGATGATTCTGGTTTCTTAGATGGGTAGAGTGTACATGGCAATTCTTCTAGTGTTGTTAGCAGTATATTCTGCCAAGCATTGGTGGCACACGCCTTTAATGCCAGCACTTGGGATGCAGAGGCAGGAGGATCTCTGTGAGTTCAGGGCCAGCCTGGTCTCCAAAGCGAGTGCCAGGATAGGTTCCAAAGCTACACAGAGAACCCTGTTTCAAAAAACCCAAAAAAAAAAAAAAAAAAAAAAAAAAAAAAAAAAAAAAAAAAAAAAGAAGTATATTCCACAATTTTACTTGCAGGAAATTTGTATTTTTCCAAGCACAGTATGCTTCCTTTGTTCATATTCTTTAAGAAATTGGAACTCATGTTTCCTTTCAAATTATGTGCCTAGTTTTTCATATTCCTTTTAAGTCCTAAATATCCCTCTATAAACTGTGAACGTACAATGTGTCCATTTGAGGGTGGGGTGGGAGCTGAAGGTATAAAAGACATGGAGAACTGTTAGGTTTAATTAAAAAACATACATCAGTTTATGGTCACACTACAGGAAGTGCTTCTCCATATACTACTGTGAGCCGGGTAGTGATGGTGCACGCCTTTAATCGCAGCACTCGGGAGGCAGAGGCAGGCAGATCTCTGTGAATTCAAGCCCAGCCTGGTTTTCAAAGAGAGTTCCAGGACAGTCTCCAAACCTACAGAGAAATCCTGTCTCAAAAACAAACAAAAAATGGTAGCTTTAAATCTTTTGAGATGAGCTATTCAGCCCAGGCTGGCCTTGATCCTCTTCCTCAGTCTGCACCACACCTGGCTTTTTCTAGTTTCTCTGGGAGAAACTGCTATGTATAGCCCGCCAGAATTTACCTTCCAGTAAAATATGGGATGTTTCTTCTGGCTTTCCAGATCCAACAGTAGAGCAGCTCTCCAGCTCTGATACACATAAAGTTTCAAAGTTACACATTAAGGGGAATAAAGGAATTTTAATAATATAATGTTTACAACTTAGGTAACAATTTCTGTTCATGGCACATACCAACAATTCAGTCAAGATATATTGAAAGCTATCTCCTTTTTTAAAACGGTTGGTGCTGAAGAGATAGCTCAGCAGTTAAGGGCACCTACTGTTCATGGAAAAGAGTACAGTTCAGTTCCCAGCACCTACATGGTGGTTCACAGCCACCCATGACACCAGTTACAAGTGATCCAATGCCATTATCTGATCTCCAGGAGCGCCAAGAATGCACATGGTACACACATACACATTCAAACAAAGCACATAAGATGAATAAATCTAATAAAGAATTAATATATTTATTTATTTTGTATGCATTCAAGCATCCAAAGGAAGGTGATAGATGGCTAAGGTTAAGGGTACTGGCTGCTCTTCTGGAGGACCCTGGTCCAATTCCCAGCACCCACCTGGCAACTCAACTGTCTGTAACTCCAGTTCCAGGGGATCTGATGCTCTCTTCTGGCTTCATGGGCACCAGGCATTCCCATAATGCACTTGCATGCATGCAAGCAAATCAGCCATCCACAAAATAATAATTTTTTAAGCAGTAACCATGTGTTCAGTTGTTAGTGTTTCTGTACATGTATGAGGCCCAGGGTTTGGTCACCAGCATGAAAGAGGAACAGAAAGAAGGAAAGAATTTGAATTCTATGTGAGATGGCAGACTACAAGCTGCCTCTGTGATCTGGTGAAGGAGATAGGATAAGAGAGAGAAGGGTTATTACAAAGAGAATGCCTTAGGTAATTCACAACAGAGTGATAATGACAACTGAAAACTACAAAGAAACAGAAAGGTGAAAAAGAGCCAGGCCAAACAATTCCAGGCACTGGTTCTGGCTTGGGGAGGGTAAGCAGATGCTTCATCCAAAAGGTAAGGCAGGTGGCTCTGGTGAAGAGAATAGCATACTACACACAGTATAAGCTCACAGCACTCAGAGGGCCTCAAATTCAGTTGCAGGTTTTGATAAGCTAGTGATTCCATTGATGGGCAGGTCAGGGATAGAAATCCCATTTGTCAATGTATAGGACAATGTCCAGGCACTACCTGGAAAAAGAACCTATTGTTCTTTTTGGGATATCGTAGAGACCAATAAATAAATAAATAAATAAATAAATACACACACAAGTTTGGGAGCCTGAATTTAACCTCCCACAGCCCCAGGTTGAAAAACAAATGGAGGAGGCAGTTTGGAGAGCAAGGTGGCCACCTGCTTGCAAGTCACAAAGTGCAGGTAGCATGAAGTTAGGTCAGGCATGGAAGTGAGTATCGAATGGTAGCTTTGTCCTAGATTGACCAGGAACAGACCACAATGGACAGTGAAGTCTGATCACCCCGAACCTGAAGTCAGCAGACAGGATCAAGCTCTGAAGCCACCTATCTGCCCTTCAGTGCTGGGGGGTACAAGTGCTGTGAAGCCTGGGCGACTGTGTAAGCCCACAGCTACGTCTAGCAAGGTGGTTAATACTTAGCAAGCTTTGCAGATGTGAAGATAGGCCCTATACAGATCTTTCATCAACACATTTGGGAGGCACTATGCAGCTAGAACATTAGCCACTATGGGAGGTATGAGCTAGGATGTCATGGGGGGAATAGGAGAATTTACCAAGGCCACAAACAAAACTAAGTGTGGCCAGCAGCACTCCTGATACTAAAGAAAGGAAGCTACTAAACTACAAACAGATATACTGGACATTGGACACAGGTCCAATACAGGCTAACACCAGCATAAATCATAAGAAAGGACAAGCTGGGGGGAAGGGAACAGGGAGGATACAACACAGACACCTTTAATCCCAGCACTCGGGAGGCAGAGGCTGGCAAATCTCTTGTGATTTCAAGGCCAGCCTGGTCTTCAGATGAGTCCTAGGATAGCCTCCAAAGCAACACAGAGAAACCCTGTCTCAAAAAACAAATAACAAAAAAGAATACACATTCTCAGAAGCCCATGGAAATTTCTCCTCAAATCAGCCACACATTAGGACACAAAACAAGTCTCAACAAATACAGGAAAATTGACCTAAAGTCCTTCATTCTATTTTACCACAACAGAATACATATGCATGGGTATCAACAGCAATAGAAAACAATAGAAAAAATAGAAAACAATAGAAAAAACAGCAATAGAAAAGTACGGTCTGGAGAGATGGCTCAGAGGTTAAGAGCACTGACTGCTCTTCCAGAGGTCCTGAGTTCAATTCCCAGCAACCACATGGTGGCTCACAACCATCCGTTATGAGATCTGGTGCCCTCTTCTGATGTGCAGATATACATGGAAGCAGAATGTTGTATACATAATAAAATAAAATCTTAAAAAAAAAAGAAAAAGAAAACACAAAGTACACAAACTCATGGATACCCTACTGAATAATGATTGGGTCAAAGAAAAAAGTCAAGAAGTCAATCATGCCTGGCGGTAGCAGTGGCAGTGGAGCACACCTTTAATCCCAGTACTAGGGAGGCAGAGGCAGATGGAGCTCTGTATGTTTGAGGCCAACATAGTGTAGAAAGCAAGTTCCAGGGCAGCTAAGGTTGTTACGTGCAAAAATCCTCTTTTGAAAAAAAAAAAAAAAAATACATTGTAAAATTTCTAGAACTGGATAAAAATAAAGACAGCATATTAATCTTTGAGAAACAATGAAGGCAGTCCTAACATGAAGGTTTATAGCACTAATTATCTAGCACTAATTGAGCTGGGCAGTGGTGGCTCATGCCTGTAATCCCAGCACTGGAGAGAGAGGCAAGTGAATCTCAGTGAGTTCAAGGTCAGCCTAGTCTACAGAGTGAGTTCCAGGACAGCCAGAGCTGTTACACAGAGAAACCTTGTCTTGAAAAAAAATTTTTTGAGCGATCTCAAATTAATAGTGTAATGATCCATCTGAAAACCTTGGAAAAACAAGAACAAATACCACCCCGCAGAAAAAAAAAGGTAGACGAGAAGAAATAAATCAAAATCAGGGCAGAAACTAATGAACTAGAAATGAAAAAAAAATAATGCAAAGAATAAATGACATGAAGAGATGTTTCTATTTGAAAAGACTGATGTGATTGACAAATTGACCAAATTAAACAAAAGAAAGAATCCAAATTAATACAATTGGGAGTTGAAAAAGAAGCCATTACAATAGACAACAAAGAAATGCAGCAAATCTTAAAAACATACTTTAAAATCCTATATTCCACCAAACTGAAAAATCTAAAAGAAGTGGTTGAATTTTTAGATAAATATGGCGTACAAAAGCTGAGTCAAAGCTGGCCTAAACAAGGGGGAATACATCGACCCCAGATGCTGTCTGGGAGGCCAGTACCAGACTGATCCAGACCCCTGAACATGGATGTCAATGGGGAAGCCTCTGCACTCTGGGGGGCCCCTGGTAGTGAATTAGTATTTTTCCCTGGTGTAAGAAGGAACTTTGAGAGCCCATCCCATGTGAAGGGATGCACTCTTGCCCTGGACACATGGGGAAGGGCCTAGGCCCAGCCCCGGATGATGTGGTGGACTTTGCAGAGCCCCAGTTGAGGGCCCTACCCTGCCTGGGGAGTGGAGGGTGGATGGGGTGGGGGGATAGGTTGGAGGTGGGGGAGGGAGAGGGAGAAAGGATTGACATGTGGAACAAGCTTGTTCCTAATTTGAACTAATAAAAAAAATTTTTTTTAAAAAATGAAAAGTACAGGGCTGGCGAGATGGCTCAGAGGTTAAGAGCACTGACTGCTCTTCCAGAGGTCCTGAGTTCAATTCCCAGCAACCACATGGTGGCTCACAATCATCTGTAATGAGATCTGGTGCCCACTTGTGGTGTGCAGATATACATGGAAGCAGAATGTTGTATACATAATAAATAAATAAAATATTTTAAAAAATGAAAAGTACAGTAAGAAAAAAAAAAAAAAAGCTGAGTCAAGAGGCTGGAGAGATGGTCTCAGTGGTTAAGAGTACTGTCTGCTTCTCCAGGTGACCCAGGTTCAATTGTCAATGTCCAGGCAACTCACAAGTGTCTGGAGCTCCAATACCCTCAAACAGTTATACACATAGGCAAAACATCAATACACATAAAGATAAATCATTAAAAAAAAATTTTTTTTAAAGCCAGGTGGTGGAGGCACATGCCTTTGATCCCAGCACTCTGGAGACAGAGGCAGGTGGATTTCTGTGAATTCGAGGCCAACCTAGTCTACAGAGAGTTCTAGGAAAGTGAAGTTTACACAGAGAAATTCTGTCTTGAAAAGCCAAAAGAAGCCGGGCATTGGTGGCACATGTCTTTAATCCCAGCACTCAGGAGGCAGAGGCAGGTGGATCTCTGTGAGTTAAAGACCAGCCTGGTCTACAAGAGCTATTTCCAGGACAGCCTCCAAAACCACAGAGAAACCCTGTCTCGAAAAACCAAAAAAAGAGAAGCCAAAAGAAAAAAAGAAAAAAAAATCTAAGTCAAGATGAAATAAATAAATAAACCCAATAACATTCAATAATATAGAACTTAGGGCCAGATAGATTCAGCAGAGAATTTTATCAGAACTTCAAAGAACTAACACTAATATTCCTCAAATTACTCAGCAAAATAGAAGCGAAAAGAACACTTCAAAACTCTTTTTACAATCAGCATTACTGTGATGCCCAAACCAGACAAAACCCAACAAAAGGAGAGAAGAGAAAATCATAGGCCAATAGCTCTAATGAACATGGATGCAAAAATTCTCAATAAAGTACTTGCAGCCTGGGGCTGGAGAGATGGCTCAGTAGTTACAAGTACTGGATGCTCTTCCAGTGGGCCCCGTTTTGATTCCCAGCACTCACATGGCAGCTCACACTGTTTACATTATTCCAGTTCCATGTGATCTTCTAGCACCAGGTACACATGTGGTACACAGACATACATGCAGACAAAACATTCATATATACAAATTTAAAAAAAAATCACTTGCAGGTGCTGGAGAGATGACTCAGACTGGCCGCTCTCTTCCAGAAGTCCTGAATTCAATTTCCAGCAACCACATGGTGGCTCACAACCATCCATTATGAGATCTGGTGCCCTCTTCTGGTGTGCAGATATACATGGGAGCAGAATGTTGTATACATAATAAATAAATAAAATCTTTTTTAAAAAATCACTTGCAAATTGAATTCAAGGACTCATCAAAAAGATTATGCAGGGTGGGCAGTGGTGGTGGTGTACACCTTTAAGCCCAGCAATTGGGAAGCAGAGGCAGGCAGATCTCCCATGAGTTTGAAGCCAGCATGGTCTAAAAATCAAGTTCTAGGACAGCCAGAGCTGTTACACAGAGAAAGCCAGTCTTGAAAAAGAAAGGAAAAAAAAGGAAAGAAAAGAAATTGAAGAATATACCAGAAGATAAAACCTTCTTATTAATTTTCGGTTGCTGTGTTAAGACACCATGACCAATGCAACTTGCAGTTGAGTTTATTTGGGGACTTACACTTTCAGAGCATTAGAGTCCATAATGGCTGAGTGAAGGTAACAGCGAGCAGGCAGCTGCAGCAGCAGCTGAGAACTAATATCTCAAACAAAACCTCAAGCAAGAGGCAGAGAAAGTTAACTTTTTTTTTTTTTTTTTTTTTTGGTTTTTCTGAGACAGGGTTTCCCTGTGGCTTTAGAGGCTGTCCTGGAACTAGCTCTTGTAGACCAGGCTGGTCTCGAACTCACAGAGATCCACCTGCCTCTGCCTCCCAAGTGCTGGGATTAAAGGCGAGCACCACCACCGCCCGGCGAAAGTTAACTTTCAAGCCTCAAAGCTCACCCCTATTTCTTCCAGCGAGATACCTCCTAATCCTCTCCAAACTCTCACCAACTGGGAGCCAAATATTCAAATGCCCAAGATTTACAGGTCACATCTCATACAAACCACTGTACTTCATATGCCCATGGATTGGCTGGATTAATGTTGTGAAAATGGCTACCTCACCAAAAGCAATCTATAGATGCAATGTGATTCACGTCAAAATTTCAATGCAATTATTCACAGAAATTGGGGGAAAAAAAAACCCTAAATTTCATATGGGAACACAAAGACCCAGGAAACCAAAATAATCCTGAATTTTAAAAAATTAATGACCTGAAAGGTTGTCATCTGACCTCTACTTGCCTGCCATGGCACATGTGCACCCTCATACATATATGCGCACACTCATACACATGAAATAAAATGTGTCAGCACATAACTGTAGCCCCAGCTCTAGGAAGGTAGAGGCAGAAGAATCCCTAGGGCTTGCTTGATAGCCGGTCTAGTTGGATCAGTAAGCAGCACTCAATTTATTTATTTATTTATTTATTTATTTATTTATTTATTTATTGGTTTTTCAAGACAGGGTTTCTTTGTGTAGCTTTGGAGCCTATCCTGGCACTCACTCTGGAGACCAGGCTGGCCTCGAACTCACAGAGATCCACCTAGCACTCAATTCAAAGACAGACCTTGTCTTAGAAAATAAATGAAAACCAATAGAGAGACCCAACATCTGCAGCCTCTGCATGCACTCACACACTTGCATGCACATACATGAACACATACATAGTACAATTAATAAGGTTGGAAGTGTCACTATACCTGATTTGAAGTTATACTACAGAGTTAAAAGGATAAAAACAGCGTGGTACTGATATAAAATAATTGTTTTGGTTTTCCTAGGTCTTTGTGTTCCTGGTTTTTCCAGACAGGGTTTCTCTGTATTGTTTTGGAGGCTGTCCTGGAACTTGCTCTGTAGGCCAGGCTGGCCCCAAACTCACAGAGATCCGCCTGCCTCTGCCTCCTGAGTGCTGGGATTAAAGGCGTGCACCACCAACACCTGGCGTGCATTGATATTTTATATGTATGTATGTATATCTGTGTGAGGATGTTAGATTTCCCAGAAGTGGGAGTTACAGGCAGTTGTGAGTTTCCATGTGGGTCCTAGGTCCTAGGAATTGAACCTGGGTCCTCTGGAAGAACACACAGTGCTCTTAATTGCCAAACCATTTCTCCAGCCCTGATGGCAAATACCTTTTTTTTTTAAGATTTTATTTATTTATTATGTATACAACATTCTACTTCCATGTATAATCTGCACACCAGAAGAGGGCTCATGCCTTTAATCCCAGCACTTCGGAGGCAGATCTCTGTGAGTTTGAGCCCAGCCTGGTCTACAGAGAAAAAAAGTAGCCAAGGCAATCTTAACGAATAAAGGCAGAGAACTAACACCTACAGATATGTACATTTATTTGTTTACTTATATATTTATTCATTGGGTTGGTTGGTATTTGTTTGTTGGTATTTCAAGACAGGGTTTCTCTGTGTAATCCTGGCTACCCTACCTGTAACCCTAAAGATGAGGCTGGCCTTGAACTCAGAGATCCACCTGCCTTGTCTCCCTAATGCTGGCATTAAAGGCATGTGCAACCACTCCTGGCTGATATATATATATTTTTTTTATGTTTTGTTTTCCAAGACAGGGTTTCTGTGTGTAGCTTTGAAGTCTGTCCTGTAACTCGATCTGTAGACCAAGCTGACCTCAAACTCACAGAGATCTGCCTGCCTCTGCCTCCTGATTGCTAGGATGAAAGGCATGTGTCGCCACTACCTGGATGACATGCACATTTCCTATGTGGACTAGGCACAAAGCTAGCTAGACAGAGACATCTGCAATCCAGATACACACACATGTTGTCACCTGACATCTTAATAGGACCCCCTCTAATAGTCTGATGGGTATGTGTTAATTCCAGCGATAGGAGAAAGACTACAGACCAAAATCATGGCCAAATTAATTAAAGCAAACATCTAGAACAAGTTCTTTTATTCATGTACACAGCTGCCTCCCTCTAAGGCAGGATTTGAGAGGTCAGCATTGGGTTACCTCTTTCATAGCTCAGGGATGAGGCTTTCCAAATGGGGGATTTGCCAGGCAAAATAGGAGGGGTTACAGGAGCAGAACATAAGCATAACAAGTTAGTCCCTCCTGAAACAAAGGCAAGGTGGGCATAACGAAGTAGTCATAGGTAGTCATAGAACCCTTTGAAACTAAGGTAGGGTTGCAAGATGTTTATAAGCAACTTTAAACAAAAACATGATTGCCATTCCTGGAACAAGCAGTACAGAACCATTTATGGTTAAGTTTATAGGTGGGGCAGAGTCAAATTGAAAAACAGGTTTAATCATAAACAGGAATGAACTTAGTTTGTCTTTACTGTAAGATGGTGGTTAAGCCTAAAATGGTTCTTCAAACAGTATTATTTCCATTTAAAGGTACCACAAGAACTAAACCATCACAGGTAATATTTTTAATGTGCATAGGAGCCCGTTCAACAGCGGGTTAGTGCTTGTCACAAGAAGGTGAGGATCAACTTCAAACTCCCAGTATGCAACTGAAGAGGAGGTTCTAGGGGCAGAGACCAGGTAATGACAGGCTATTGTGACAATAAAGCCCAAGGTTATTATGGTACAAGAGCCGTGTGTGTGTGTGTGTGTGTGTGTGTGTGTGTGTGTGTGTGTGTGTGTGTGTGTGTGAGAGAGAGAGAGAGAGAGAGAGAGAGAGAGAGAGAGAGAGCAATGACTCACGTGTAAATCTTTCAAGTCAAAGTATTTGAAATCTTTTTTTTTGGGGGGGGGGTTGAGACAGGGTTTCTCTGTGAGCTTTGGAGGCTGTCCTGGAACTAGCTCTTGTAGACCAGGCTGGCCTCGAACTCACAGAGGTCCCCTTGCCTCTGCCTCCGGAGTGCTGGGACTAAAGGCGTGCACCACCACAGGCCGGCTGAAATGTCTTCCTTGATTTATGACTTTGTCGTGTTATTTCAGACACTTCATCCAGCTGTTACTAGGTTAAACACGGAATTTGGGGTGACATCCCGGGCCACAGCCACTCAGATGGGGCTCCAGAATAAAGCCCCGCGTACCTTCTCTGTAGCGAGAATTATACTAGCATCGACACCTTAGAGTGGACTGGGGGGCACAGTGCGAGGGTCGCGGGCTCTCCATGCAACCCCAGGCTCTCGCGGCTGGACCAGCTACGCATCCACACACCCGCTTCTCTAAGTTTTCTGGGGACTACGACCGGGTTTGCCCGACTAGTAACTTGACGGACTGACCACTTCCGGGCGCCGCTCTGTGAACTTCCGGTATCCCGTTCGGGCGGGCTAGCTCGCACCAGGCCAGGCGGCCTCCATTATGAACTATGACTCAAAAGCCCAGAGACACCACAACCCGAGAAATACAAGCGCCTCAAGGTAGACAAGTCCACCCGGCGGCGGCAAACGGCGTGGCGCGGCCCGCGCGCGGCTTCCCGCAATCCCTGGAGACGCGCGCGCCCCGCGCACAGGCCCCGCTGCTCGTTGCGCAGCCCGCCGGGCGCGCCCTCCTCTCCTAGGCGCCAAACTGCGCTCCCGCGCTCCGGCCAGACCTGCACTGCGCGTGCGCGAGAGCGTCGCCCGGCGTCTCCGCGCTGCGCGCCAGGGGGCGAGCTGTGCCCTCCAGCGACCGGGTTGGCGGCGCTGCGCGTGCGCAAGAGCAGCCGCGCGCCCGAAGTCGCGGGGACGAAAACCCTTAGGGACAGCCGGGTGCTCAGAGGAGCCGGGCCACGTGGCGCTGGAGGTCGCGGCGGAAGTAGTGATGGCATTAGCATAGCATGACCTCCTGGCCTGGCAGAACTGCCCACCAGAATGCGTGCGTTAAAACGCAGCACTGTACAAGTGAAAGTGGCTGGCTGGAGTGCTCGCCTAGCACCCGGGAGGCACCGGGTTCCGTGCCCAGCACCTCAAGTTTAAATAAATAAATAAATAAATAAATAAATAAATAAATAAATAAATAAAAAGCACGGAGAAAATGACTCAGCCTCATCTCCCTTGGGTGACTTCTATGCAAACAAACAGGATTTGAGGTGCGGAACTCTACAAACTTCGTAGAGCGCATGCGTGTGCGAGCTCTCTCCTTTTCCCCGGTTGGATCCGGGAAAGCAGGATGAGTCATTCGGCCAGGGTTGTCGCTCTCTTTCGGCATCTGCTCAAAGCGTCAGGATCGCATCCGGAAATGCAGGCTGGACACGAGTGCGCAGTTTCTGCCCCTACAGATAGCGCGTGCTAGGTCTTGGTACATAAAAAACAAAACAAAACAAAAAAAGCAACTCACCTTCAGAAAACAAAGAGCCAAAAAAAATAATAAAGGCGAAACTGTTTTCCGAAAATAATATTAACGTTTCCTTGGCCTGCCTTGGTTGGAGCAGAGCTCAGAAGTGGGAGTACTTGCCAAGTAAGTGCAAGACCCCGAGTCGGATTCCAGAACCGCCCAAAATTATTAATAAATATTAGGATTAAAAAACAACTGGGTATTAAAATAGCACAAATTAGCAAACCACCCACGAAGATTTCTGAGCGCCCATAAAGTCTTTATAAGAGGCTGGAGGATGAAATAGAATTTTTTGTGTGCTAAAGAAAAGCGCTGTATAGTAATAACAATTTGGTATTCACTGGTTTTGAAATTGTAATACGAGATCAGCCTGGGCTACACAGACTGTTTCAAAAATAAAAATACAAAATAAAACTCAAAATATTAAACTGAATAATTGGAACTTAGGGAGTAAGATAAAACTTTTAAATGTTCACATTATTTGAATTTGCACAATTTCGGCTCCCATATATGACAGAATTGCAGCTGACATGCAAGGAGCGCCCGTTGATTATCAAGGTTTAGTTAGATAGCCCAGTAAAAACATGACCCAGATTCCTGGTTACTGAAGTACATTAACTGAGTAACCACAAAAGCACACACTTAGCTCCTGGCAATACAGTCTGCAAACATTTGTGCTAATCACAGATGAGCAATGACAGGCGCACCACTTCTTTCAAAGGGTTGGTGATAATTGTAAATGTATTATCAAATTCACATGGAGACAGAAACACTTCATTTTGTGAACTTCTTGCCTCGGTGATAAACTGCCAAGGTTACTGACAGTTGCAGAACTCTTTTTGTTTTGTTTTGTTTTTTGTTTTTCGAGACAGGATTTCTCTGTGGCTTTGGAGGCTGTCCTGGAACTAGCTCTTGTAGACCAGGCTGGTCTCGAACTCACAGAGATCCACCTGCCTCTGCCTCCCGAGTGCTGGGATTAAAGGCGTGCGCCACCACCATCTGGCTAGCTGCAGAACTCTTGACCTAACAACAACTCTGAACCTGTGCACTGAAACCACAGCGTAGCTCCTAGCACCATAAACTTTGGTCCAAAAGACTACTCTAGGCCCTCTTTAAAATGCCAGTCATACATTTGGAGTTGTGATTAACAACTGTAATCCCAGCACTCAGGAAGTAGAGGACAAAATATGACATTAAATAGTGTTTATGCCATTTGTACTTTTTGCCTAAGAGAATTAAAACTTGCTAACCGCACTCAGGAGATGGCTCTGTTCGTAGAGTACTTGCTGTGTAAACATGAAGTCCTGAATTAGAATCCTCAGCACCCACGATGAGGACACAGTGAGGTATGCCTGTATCTCTCTGAGATTAGCAGACAGAGAAGGGTTCCCGGAGGCTTGCTGGAGAGCTAACTGAGCGGAATTAACTTCAGGCATTCTGTGAGACTTTGAATCAATAGTGGAGAGTGACCGCTGCCACCACCCCCATCCGCCTACCCCCCACCCTCCCACACACACAGAGCAGGCCTGAGATATTACTTAGAAAGGTCTCTTTGCAAGGGGAACCCTTAGCTGGCTTTTAGGAACTTATGTAGTATATGGGTACCCTAACTGATACAAAACTCACCCTAGCCAGGTGGTGGTGATACAGCACACCTTTAATCACAGCACTTGGGAGGCAGAGGCAAGCTGGCCTAGTCAACAGAGCAAGCTCCAGGACAGCCAGGGCTACCCAGAGAAACCCTGTCTTGAAAAACCACACAAAACAAAGGTTAATGCATCCATACTCATCCATTACTCTGTTTCTTTACTACCGTGACCCCCCACCAAGATGCCCTATATCTTGAACTGTCAAGTAAAGTAAGACCTTTTCCCCTTAAGTTGCTCATCACAGCCACAAGGGACCTGCTCTCTTCCTAGGTATCTGGAAACTCATTGGCTATTGTCAATCACACCAATACTCTCTGCCTATTGAGCTAACTCCAAATGAGAAAATCTTGGATTGCCATCTTCAGGTGAGCTTGCCCAGAAGGCAACACTTCATACAAGTTTCCAGTTTGTAGCAGAGAATGAGCCCCATGTGATTCCATTGGGATGAGGTGGGGCAGCTCTGGAAGCTTGTGTTTGATTTTCTTTTCTTTTTAGCTTTTTGTTTGTTTGTTTTTGTTTTGTTTTGTTTTTCCAGACAGGGTTTCTCCGTGGCTTTGGAGGCTGTCCTGGAACTCACTCTTTAAACCAGGCTGGCCTCGAACTCACGAAGATCCGCCTGCCTCTGCCTCTCAAGTGCTGGGATTAAAGGCATGGGCCACAACCAACTGGCTCTTTTTAGCTTTCTTATTGTTTTCTTTATGGCTATTTGCTTGCTTTCCTTCCTTTCTTTTTTCTTTCAAACTGGCATCTGGTGTCCCACAACTTCTGATCCTCCTGGCTCCACTTTCAGAGGCTGGGATCAGGTTTTACCACCACACAGTTTTGCAACAGGTTTTCCTCAGACTTTATCCCATGCATAGTTTTCCCTTTTACTGATTCTGGTTTGCATCCTTATAGTGCAATACATCATAACCATGAGCATGACTATGCTCAAGTCTGGTTAAAAAAAATTGAGACAAAGTCTTAAAATAAATCCAGGCTAACCTAGAACTCCTGATTCTCCTGCCACCTCTTCCTAATTGCTGGCATCATAGACATGTACCACCTCATCAGGCTAATATATTTTCTCCCAGTTTTTTGAGACAAGGTTTCTCTTTAGCTTTGGAGCCTGTCCTGGAACTAGCTCTGTAGATCAGGCTGACCCTCAAACCTCTGTCTTCTGAGTGTTGGGGGTAAAAGTGTGCACCACCGCTTGGCTCAGCTAATAATTTTTTTTGTTTGGTTTTTGGTTTTGGTTTTTTGAGCCAAAGTTTCTTTGTGTAGCTTTGGAACCTGTCCAGGAACTTGCTCTGTAGACCAGGCTGGCCTCAAACTCACAGAGATCTGCCTGCCTCTGCCTCCCAAGTGATGGGATTAAAGGCGTGCACCACCAACGCCCAGCTATAGGGTGTTTTTTTTTTAGTTGGGGCAGTGTGGAAGGAGAGGGGCTTCCAGGGTGTGGGCTAAGAGAAAAAGTTAGCCGGTTGCCACGCTAACTCTCTGAGTGTGCAGGTTTTTATCTTAGGACTTTTACTAGAATAAAGATTTAGTTACAGATACCTTTAGCAGCAGCAACAGAGCCACTAATGGGGAACAGAATTTCCCCCAGGCTATGTCCTTAGTAGCCAGGCTGCTAGTAGTTTAAAGGGCAGCCACTGAGAAAGGTAACACAGCAGTGGTGGCTGTAGAGACTCATAGCTGGTAAGTTTGCTGAGAATAAGTTTTGAGTAGACATCCCTAAACAGGTTCTCCAAATCAACACCTTCCAAGGCTCAGGGAACATCACGGAAGATGAAGTGGAAAGAACAGAAGAACAAGATGATGAGATAGAGTGACATAGAACACTATCTTCCAGGCACATTAAGCCATTGCATTCCTAATGTCTCAGCAACTGAAATTACTTGAGTAAGACCTGCAAAAGACTGAGCCCATCAACATTCCATGACGGAGGGGTAAGGGATCATAGAGGTTCATGTCCCTGAAGCTTACAATTGGCACTTACTAGAAAGAGGGATGCTCTTAGGATGCTCACACTTCCCTGAGGACCTACAGGGAGTTAATGAAAGAGAGAGACATTTACTTGAGTGTTAGAGTCACACAGGCACCTGTAAATAACCCCTCACTCATGTTAAGTAACTCTCGTTAAACTCATTCGTTCACTAGGAAAAAAAAGACATAAAATCAAAAGAGGGTCTAGGTGGGCAGAGAGAGCAACGGGTGTGGGAAGTGGGAAGAGAGCAATGGGACTGTGTGACCTAAATAATATTATACACATTTGTGAACATCTCACAACTAACCTAATATTACATATAGTTAATACATGCTAATAGAGGAAAAGTTGTTTTAAAAAGATTAAGGGGAGGTGGTTTAGCAGGAGAAGAGCCTGCTTCCAAGGCTGAGACCCGAGTCAATCCCTGGGACCCATATGGTGGAAGAAGAGAATCAACTTTCAAAAGTTGTCCACTGGCCGGGCATTGGTGGTACACGCCTTTAATCCCAGCACTCGGGAGGCAGAGGCAGGCGGATCTCTGTGAGTTCGAGACCAGCCTGGTCTACAAGAGCTAGTTCCAGGACAGCCTCCAAAAGCCACAGAGAAACCCTGTCTCGAAAAACCAAAATAAAAAAAAAAGTTGTCCACTGATTTCCACAGCACACCCTGACGTGCACAGCATCGTACGCACACATATACAAAACATTTAAAGGGAGAGTGCCCAATCAGATAACTCAGCAGGCAAAAGCACCTGCAGCCAACCCCCAAGACCTAGGTTCAATCCCTGGGACCCACATGATGGAAGGAGAGAAGTGATTCCCACAGGTTATCCTCTGACCTCTACATAAGCACAGACACAACAACACCATACTTATATTTTTTTTAATTTTAAGATTTATTTAATGTGTATGACTCTATTGTCTACATGAAGATATGTGTACCACATACATGCCTGCAGCATGTGGCAGTTAGGGTGTTGAGATCCCATTGAAATGAAGTTATAGACGGTTATAATCTACCATATGGGTGCTGGGAACTGAACTTTGGTCTTCTGCAAGAGCAACAAGTGCTCTTAACTGCTGAGCCATCTCTTCAGCTCCACAAAAAAAAAAAAAAAATTGAAATTAAAACAACAAAAAAATTTTGACATAGGGTTTCTCTATGTAACCTTGACTGTCCTGGAACTTGTTCTGTAAGACCAGGCTGGCCTCTAACTCACAGAGATCTGCCTGCCTCTGCCTCCTAAGTGCTGGGTTTAAAGGCGTGCACCACCTCGACTGGCCCTAAATTAAATATTTTCAAAAGGTTAAGCTATTGCTGGGCGGTGGTGGCACATGCCTTTAATCCCAGCACTCAGGAGACAGAGGCAGGCGGATCTCTGTGAGTTCGAGACCAGCCTGGTCTGCAAGAGCTAGTTCCAGGACAGCCTCCAAAGCCACAGAGAAACCCTGTCTCGAAAAAAAGAAAGAAAGAAAGAAAGAAAGAAAGAAAGAAAGAAAGAAAGGTTAAGCTATTATATTTTAATTTTCAAATTTAATTCTTTAAAAATCTTTTTTTTGGGGGGGGGGTTCCCGATACAGGGTTTCTCTGTGGCTTTGGAGGCTGTCCTGGAACTAGCTCTTGCAGACCAGGCTGGCCTCGAACTCACAGAGATCTGCCTCCGGAGTGCTGGGATTAAAGGCCTGTGCCAGCACCACCCAGCCACTTTAAAAATCTTAAATTTGGGCTAGGAATATGGCCCAATGATAGGACACTTGCATTGCATGGGAAAGGTCCTGTGTTCTATGCCCAGTTATAATAAACATACATATACAAATATAATACTATGATGATTTGAATGAGAATGCCCTGATCCTCCAGCAGGTACAGATGGGGAAAGGGCGGTCCAGCCAGTCTCTTCCCAGGGCTGAGCCGGATGAGTGTCAGATGACTCAGACCCTCCCCCATACTTGTTACGAGGGAGAAAATACACACTGAGTCCAGAGACTTGTTGAAGCAGAATCTCGATTTATTCCAATAAGAATGAACTTATATAGGGCTAAGGTAGGGGATGGAAATCAGGATAGGGTAAGGTGATGTGGGGAGTAAAGAACAATAATATTCCACCAAGCTAGCCGATAGCTAGGCAGGGGGGCAGTCTTGCTGAGTCATCCCCACATGGAGATTACAGGCCAGAGACAGGTCGCCAAACTCAAGCCCGCCTCAGGCGGTTACACTGGGCCTCACATTGGAGCCTTAAACTCAAGTCAGGCTCAGGAGGTTACATGGACCTCGAATTGGAGCCTTTTTTTGGTCCAACATATAGGCTCATATATTTGAATACTTGGTCCCCAGTTGATAGAACTGTTTGGGAAGGATTTTGGGGTGTGGCCTTGTTGGAGGAGCTGTGTCACTGGGGATGGGCTTTGAGGCTTCAAAAGGCCACACCATTCCTAGTCATCTCTCTCTCTGTGTTAACTGTAAACCCCTTTTTCTTCTTTAAGTTGCCTTCACACTTTCTTCACAGCAACAGAAAAGTAACAAGACACATACATACATACTGAGGGAATTAGAAGTGAAAAAAGTAAAGAGCATCTGTGGCAGTTTTAGTGTAATTGCCCACAGAATCTCACAGGGAGTGGGACTGTTGAGGTGTGACTCTGTTGGAGTGGGTGTAACCTTGGAGTGGGTATGGATTAAAGGCCTGAGCCACCATGCTTGGCTTTCATTTCTTTAACTTTCCTACACAGAATTTACATAAAGATGAAATGAACTCTTGATGTTCTGTTTTCCACTTCTGCAAAATGTGGGTTGACCATCAGCCACCTCATTAACCTTCCCCTCTGAAATAATTTTTACAAACTGGCAAAAATAAAAAAAATAAAAAATGTTTCAAAGATCCTGGATACCAGGCAACAAAGAGTATCCTTTGGAGGCAGGAAAGAAAGACGAGCCCGGCAAGTGTTGGGACAGGCTGCCTGGAGAGGTGTTTCCTTCCGCTGTGCCACTGGAAGATGCAGCCTGCGTGATTCCGTAAACAGAAGACACAGATTTTAGACTTTAGAGTTCACACAGATGGCAGAAGTGCTCTGAGAGGATTCTAGAGATCTGTAAAGCACAAGCATTCTACAGTTTGTTTTGATAATGGGTGTGCTGCATAGGTCTGTCTGTAATCTCGGTACTTGGGAGGAAGGAGCAGGAAGTTCAGGAGTTCAGGGTCATCATCAGCTAGCTACAAAGTGAGCTCAAGGCCAACCCCTGACAGGAGACAGCATTATTTTCAAGTCCATCACCTTAACTACTTGGCCATGACTACAAGAATGAGAGCCTTGTTTTCTTAAAAATGAATAGTAAAACGTTAAAACATTATGGGGCATGGTGGTGCATGCCTTTAATCCCAGCACTCGGGAGGCAGAGGCAGGCGGATTTCTGTGAGTTCGAGGCCAGCCTGGTCACCAGAGCGAGCGCCAGGATAGGTTCCAAAGCTACACAGAGAAACCCTGTCTGGAAAAACAAAACAAAACAAAAATCCAGCTTCCAATAAAAGTTTATCAAACCAAGTGTGGTAGGCCTCCCTTGCAGGAGGCAGGGGGACAATGAGTTTTGGGACAGCTTGGGCAACAAAAAAGACTTGAAGGCAAACAAAACAAAACTTACTAGGGGCTGGAGAGATGGCTTGGTGGTTAAGAACAAAGCTCAGTTCCTAGCATCCATATAACAACTGGGGTGTCTGCAGCATGTCTGTAAATCTAGCTGCTATTGGAGCAAAGACAAGAGGTTATTGGCTTAAAAAAAAAAAGTGATCCCAGGTTCATGTAAAGACCCTGATGCTAGTTCTAGGACAGGCAGCCAGGGCTGTTACAAAGAGAAACCCTGTCTCAAACAAACAAACAAAAAGAATAAAAATTTAGGCTGGAGTTGGTAGCACACAACTTTAATCTCAGTAATCCAGAGGCAGAGGCAGGCAGATGTCTGTGAGTTCCAGGCCAGCCTGATCTACAAAGTGAGTTATAGGACAGGCTCCAAAGAGAAACCCTGTCTCGAAAAAACAAAAACAAACAAACAAACAAAAAAACCCTAAACAAACAAAAAGACCCTAATACAAAGAACAGGTGAAGAGTGATAAAGGATGTGCTCTTCTGGTCTACACACAAAGCAAAAGACCACATGGCACCCCCTCCACACACTTACATAGACAGACAGACAGACAGACAGACAGACAGACAGACAGACAGACAGATAGATACAAACAGAGAGAAGGCTGGATCGATAGCTCAGCAATTAAGAGCATTGGCTGTTCTTGTAGGACCTGAGTTTGGTTCCCAAAACCCACATGACAGCTCACAACCATGTGCAACTCCAGATCCTGGGGATATGATGTCCTCTGGGAACCTCTGCTAGCACCAGGCACACACATAGTCTATAAACATATATGTTGAGAATGAGTGTGTGTTGAGCTGCACAAGTAGGAGGAACATGAAGTGGTGTCTACTCCATCTAGGTATTTTTAGGGTTTTGTTATTGTTATTGTTGCCTTTGATTTTTTGAGACAGGTTTGTGTGAGTGTGTGTATGTATGTATGTATGTATGTATGTATGTATGTATGTATGTATGTATGTATGTGTAGCCTTGGGTGTCCTGGAACTACCTCTGTAGACCAGGCTGACTTTGAACTCAGAGATCAGACTTCCTCTGTCTCCTAAATGCTGGAGTTAAAAGGTGTGCCACTACGTCCTGGCTACTCCATTTAGTCTTAACTGGAAGTTTGGCTTTCATTTATTTTGGTTGGGAGTGGAGGCAAGTTCATTATGCAGCCTAGTCTGCTCTCAAATTTGAAAGCCTCTTAAATGCTAGGATTACATATGTGTTGTTCTGCTCCTTGTGAGCAGATGTGGTAGGTAGAAAGGGGGTAGGAGGTTCTGTAAATGCTAGTCTGCAGCAACTTTCATTTTCCTAAGTGTCTGGCAGCAACAGACAGGAACAGCAGGTAGAAGTGGCCTCCTAGTATTACCACAGCTCTTCTAGTATTACCACCGCTGTGAGGGCCTTCATTACTAGAACCTTGGCCCTTGGCCATGAAGAGATGTCAGCTCTCTAGAACTCTTGTTGGAACCAGGACCTGCAGGTTCTTGCTTGGCCACTTAGTCTTTTATTATCTCTCTTCTTTCTTGTCATCTGTTTCCTTTTTTCTTCCTGCTCTGGCCTCTTGAGTTGTTTAGCAAGCAGCCTGTGCCTGGCTGGCTCTCCATAACTCAAGTGTAACAACTCAGGGTAGCTATCTCTGCCAGGATGTGAACCTTGGGGCCCCAAAGCACTCAGGACCCAGTGGGCCTGAGGGTAGGAGGTTCAGATCACCTACCTACCATGGACACTGCGATGGGAGGGCCCCAGGTCCTCCTCAGTTTCTTCAACAATTAAATGACAGTTGCCTACTTTGTGACCTCAGATGCCAGGACCTGAGCTTGCAAACTGGATACTAGTGACTAGCTGGGCTACTTGAGAGCCTAGCAGCAGACAGAGCAGACATGAGAAGCCTGACCTCTTCAGTTAGAAGAAATGGCTGCCCAAGCTCCACTCTGGAGACTGAAGCCCAAGGCTCACCTCGCTAAGCTTTGTAGTGGCTCCAGATAGGGGTGGGAAACCAGCCATGAATTGCTGAGCACCTCTGAGGCTGCCAGGACCTCCTCAGCTGTGAAACAGGAACACTGGCTCTCTTTAGCTACTAAACTGCCACCTCTTAAGCTGTCAAGCTACCTCAGCCTTGCATCCCATGGCTCTTAGCTGCCTCTTTAGTGTTATCAGTTCAGCCCACACTACTGAACGCAGATGAAACGCAGAGAAAGACCTCTGCAGAGCATCCCTTATCAGACTATTGCAACATCAGGGAGACACACAAAAGAATTTCTCAAGCCAATTCACTTTATGCTACACTGAATGCACACAACGCAAAAGACCAGGAGGCCAAGGAAACTAATAAGCCCCCAAACACTGTATACAAATTTAGCAGGCCAGGCATGCTCAGGTATGCCTGTAATCCTGCCACTCAGGGGACAGATGCAGGAGGGTAAGTACATTCAAAGTTTTCAGGACTACATAGCCTTCCAGGCAAATCAGGGCTGCACTGAAAGATCCTGCTCAAAAATAAAGTATGTCCAGAGGGTTTTTTTAAAAAAAAATTTTACGTAATACATGCAGAGGTTCTGACCTAGAACTAGAGTTACAGACACCTGACATGTTGAACTCGGATCCTCTAAGAGGAGCAGTGCAAGCTCTTAACCACCAAGCCATCTTTCCAGGCTCCCAAACCAAATTAAAAACAGAAACAAGCCAGGTGGTGTTAGCAAATGCCTTTTTTTTTTTTTTGTAATTTTTTTTTATTAGTTCAAATTAGGAATAAGCTTTTTTCACATGTCAATCCCTTCTCCCTCTCCCTCTCCTTCCCCTCCCCCTCCCTCCAACCTCCCACCTGCCCCCCACCCCACCCACACCCTCCACTCCCCAGGCAGGGTAGGGCCTTCAATGGGGGCTCCCCAAAGTCCACCCACATCATCCTGGGCCGGGCCTAGGCCCGGCAAATGCCTTTAATCCCAGCACTTGGGAGGCAGAGGCAGGTGGATCTTTGTGAGTTTGAGGCCAGCCTGATTTGCAGGCTAGTTTCAGGGCAACCAGGGCTAAACAGCAAAACCTCTGCCTCAGAAACCCCTCCCCCCAAAAAAAAGCAAGAAAAAAAAAAACAGAAACAAACTTAGAAGCTGATGAAAAGTTCGGAAAACAAGTTGCTCAGAGTAAAGTAAGTAATAAATTAGGGGTTTTTGATTTTTGTTTTTTGTTTTTTGTTTTCCTATTTCCTCTTTGCTTCTGAAATAGGGCTTCCCCATATACTCCTGGCTACCCTGGACTTCACTATGTATATCAGGCTGGCCTCCAACTCATATCTGTGGGCCTCTGCCACTCCCCTCCTCACTAGTGTTGGTAACTAAAGGCGTAGGCCACCATGCCCGGCCAAGATGACAATTTTTAAAAAGCCTTGTGCAAATTTCTGTTTCTGAGTACTGTGAATATGTTATCTATAATAGAACAGAACATGGAAAAAAAAAAAAACAAACCTATGGGCTGGGGATGACTCACAAGAAAGAAGGCTTGTTATGCAAGCAAGAGGACCTGAGTTCCAATCTAAGCTCCTATTTAAAAGCTGGACATGGTTGTAACCTCAGCTTTTGGGGCAGTGACAAGTAGATCATCCCAGGAGCTCGCTGGCCATCCAGCCCAGACAAAACTGCAAGCTTCAAGTTCAGGGGGAGAGGTCTCAAAAGGGAGTAAGGCGGGGCTAGAGCATCCGACATTCTCTTGGGGCCACCTTCCTTAGCAACCCTGCAAACACACCGAGCACTCGCAAAGAGCCTAAAGAGCCTCCTCCCATTACTACTCAACGCCCTTGAAGGTATCCTGCGCAAAGAACGTAGCCCCCTTGCCCTCTAAATCCTCACATGGATGGCCACATGTCCCTTGGCCAGTCTCTCTGCTAGGCGGAGCTTCCTCGGGATAAGTCCCTGGCTTCCCTCCTCTCCTTTCTCCAGGGCCAACCTATCGCTGTCTCGCTGGGGCCAATTACCTCTCCCTCTGCCAGGACTCTGCGGGACCACAAATCCCATGCCTGCGGTTCTGCATCCCGTGGGCACAGTTTGCAGCCCACCCGTTGGCGGCCCTCACCTCGGGCTCCTTGTCTCCTCCATGCTCCCACTCACAGCCGGAACCTCGCCCGCTCTCAGAGCACCCAGAGGAGGAACTTGGCTGTTGTAGCTGAGGCTGTTGAGGCTTGTTTACTGTCACTGTGGAAACCCCCAAGAGTCCGCTCCCGATGGGACCTGGTCTGAAATTCCCGGTGGTGTGTGTGGAGCCTTGGGAAGCCCCTGGTGATCCCGCTTATCCCAGCTTACCGCACACCTCAAAGCATCCGCAAACAAAATCTGCCTGAGTTTTGCTGAACTATGATGGTACCATTGTGCTCCTTCAAAGTGGTAGATAGGAAGAGGCAGGAGCATCAGTAATTATAGGCTAGCATGGGCTCTTCTAGCCAGTAAGGCTCTGTATTAAGTAAATAAAATAAGGGGAGACTCAATGGTGGGGTATGTGCTAGCATTCTTTTTGTTTGTTTGTTTTTGTATTTTTGTTTTTCGAGACAGGATTTCTCTGTTACCCTGGCTGGCCTGGAACGCTCTTTGTAGACCAGACTGGCCTCAAATTCAGAGATCCATGACTCTGCCTCCCAGGTGCTGGGACTAAAAGCATGTACCACCACTCCCATTTGTGCTTAGCAATCTTAACACTTTGGATGCAATCCCCAGAACCCAAACAATATTTAGAAATAAATAGATAAAACAGATCTCAAGATTGCAAAGTCTGGCCTCTGTTGAACTTGGTTTGTAGCTGAGGCTGACCTTAAACTTGAAGTTGGCTAGAACTCTTATTCTTTCTGAATGTAGCTGGATGTGGTACACTCCTCTAATCCCAGCTCTCTACAGATGCAGGTAAGAACAGGAATACAAAGTCACCCTCTGCTGCTTAATGAGTTTAAGGCCCAGGCTACATGAGACCTGAGACCCTGTCTCAAACAAGGACAACACAACAAAAATAAAGAGGAAAAGAAAATATGTCTGGCTTATCATCTCTCAGCTTGGCAGTAAGGCTTGAAACCCAAGGACAGAACAATTTCATCTCTTTGTCTTCTGTGCCAACAACTTTTCTAAGTATTTACTGAGTGGTGGAATTGCTTTCCTATAGGATGTTTTTGTTGTTGTTGTTGTTGTTGTTTTTTTGTTTTGTTTTTTTAAGATAGGGTCTTTCTAAAGCTGCCCTGGCTGTCTCATAATTCAGGCTGGCTTTAAACTCCAGAGATCACCTGCCGCTCTGTCTTCCAAGTGCTAGGATTAAAGGTTTAAAGGTGTGTAACATTATGGGACATATATATATATATATATATATATATATATATATGTATGTATATATTGGGGGAGGGTTTCAAGACAGGGTTACTCTGTGTAGCCCTGGCTGTCCTAGAACTCCCTCCCAGACCAGGCTGGCCTCGAACTCACAGAGATCCACCAGGCTCCCTCCTGAGTACTGGTATTAAAAGCATTCACCACCCGGCTGGGACATGTATATTTTAGTGAAAATACACTGTTGTATTTTGTTTTTCTGAGGCAGATCTTGATATGTTGTCTAGACCAATGGGCTCCCGAGATCCTCCTGTACCAGCCTCTTGAGTACTGGGACCACAGTACAAGGCTTTCTCTCTTTCTTGCTTCCTTTCTCTTTCTGACTCAATAAAGGTATTGCTTTCATTGCTCACCAGTAACCAAAGATAGGCACAAATTTAACTTAGTTATTGCTATGTCCATACCACCTGCCTTAGTCCCCTGCAGCAATAAAGAAATCAAGTAGTGCAGAATTCATAAAAAAAAAAAAAAATTCATGACTGGGCTGTGTGGTTGCGCACACCTTTAGTCACAGCACTCGGGAGGCAGAGGCAAGCAGAACTCACAGAGATCGAGGCCAGCCTGGTTTCCAGAGCAAGTGCCAGGATAGGCTCCAAAGCTACACAGAGGAAACCCTGTCTCGAAAAACCAAAAGAAAAAAGAAAAAAAAAGATCCAGCTGTAGGCCAGTCAGTGGTGGCGCACTCCTTTAGTCCCAGCACTCGGGAAGCAGAGGCAGGCGGATCTCTGAGTTCAAGACCAGCCTGGTCTACAGGAGCTAGTTCCAGGACAGTCTCCAAAGCCACAGAGAAACCCTGTCTTGAAAAACAAAATAAAGATGAAGCTGCTGGGTGTTGGTGGCACATGCCTTTAATCCCAGCACTCGGGAGGCAGAGGCAGGCGGATCTCTGTGAGTTCGAGGCCAGCCTGGTCTCCAGAGTGAGTGCCAGGATAGGCTCCAAAGCTACACAGAGGAAACCCTGTCTCGAGGAAAAAAAAAAAACAAAAACCAAAAACAAACAAACAAAAAAAACAAAAGATGAAGCTGTAGGACATTTTCTTAGTAATTGATAGGAGAGAGTTCACCTATTGTGGCTGGTGCTACCTCTGGGCTGATAGTCCAAGGTTCCGTAAGAAAGTAGAGTTAGCAAACCATGAGGAATAAGTCAATAAGCATCAGTCCTCCATGTCCTCTGCATCAGCTTCCACCTCTAGGAGCCTGCCCTGCTTGATTTCCTGACTTCCTTCAATGAGGCACAGCGGTGTGGACACATAAGCCAAACAAACCCTTTCCTCCCCAAGCTCTTTTGGTCATGGTGTTTCATCACAGCGATAGTAACTCTAGCTAAAAAAGTTATCAAAGAAAAACCTCAACTGCTACTGGTGGGAATGTAAGTTAGACCACCTACTATGGGATCAGTGTGGAGGTCCCTCAGAAACTAAACTTGAAACTACTCTATGCTCAGGACACAATTTCTGAGTATAATTGCTGAAACCCAAGTGGCTTGGGTCCTGGAACCCTGAGTAGTGATGTCGAAGGAATGACGAAAGGACAGGCACACAGACATATATACAGAAAAGCTGGAGTCAGGCGAGAGTGTGTATTAGATGGAGTAGCACCTGCCTCCATAGCTGGAACCTCAGCCTGACTGAGTTTCCAACATAAGCTCAGTTGGAGGATTTAGCTATTCTCCCCGAGGTCTCTGTGGGCCTGCAGTCTCAGGCTGTAAACACCCTGGAGGAAGAAGCTGCACAAGCTACTTGTACATGCTAGTCAATCCCTGGAACTTGAACCCTGGAAGAAGGCTTTGCCATTCCCTTGAGCCTCACCTAAAGAAGACTGTTGCTCTTTTCCATGGGTCCCATGCCTTGGTCCTTGTCGTGGCTGCGCCCATGTCTGTGATGCAGTCACTCAGGACTTCAATCACTGAGGATTTCCTATGTTTCCTACTTGGAACAAACCCAAATGAATCAAAGTCAACACACAACTCAGATTCCTGCACATGCATACTTATTGTAGCCAAATTATGGAATCATTTTAGGTACCCATAAGTAGAGGGATAAGGAAAAAGTGATATTTATACCCACCAGAGTTGCATGACAGCCCGGCTGCACAGAGAAACACTATCTCAAAAAACAATTCACTTTACACAGTTTCTAGTTGTGTTCACAGTTTCTTGTTTGTTTGTTTGTTTGTTTGTTTTGAGAGAGGGTTTCACTACCATACCCAGCAAATCCAAATTTTCCATAGATAATGTACTGCTACTATTTCCATTGCTATGATAAAATACCAAAAGCAGCTCGAGGAGGAAGGGGTTTATTTGGCTCACATGTCCTGATTGCAGCTGATCACTGAAGGAATTCAGGCAGGAACTGAAGCCAAAGCCATGGTGGAATGCTGCTTTCTAGCTTGCTCCCTAGGCTTGCTCCTCTTGCTTTTTATACAACTACCAGCTCAGGGGTGGTCACTCCCCTAGCAGGCTGGGCCCTCCGGCATCAATAATCCAGAATATGCCCACTCACCTATCTGGTGAAGACGTTTTCCCATTTAAGGGTCCCTCTTCCCAAATGACTCTAGCTTGTGTCAAGTGGCCGAAACTAACGAGCACAGACATCCTCCAAGTACTTTTAGATTTTTTTTTTTTTTTTTTTTTTTTTTTTTTGGTTTTCAAGACAGGGTTTCTCTGTGTAACAGCCATAACTGTCCTGGAACTAGCTCTGTAGACCAGGCTGGCCTCGAACTCACAGAGATCCATCTGCCTCTGCCTCTGCCTCCTGAGTGGTGGAATTAGAGGCGTGTGCCACCACCACCCTACATACTTTTAGATTCTTACTGACATAATTAAATACAGCAGTGGTTCTCACCTTTCCTAATGCTACATAGGACCCTTTAATATAGTTTATGTTGTGGTAACCCCCAACCATTATTTTTTCATAATTTTACTACTGTGACGAATTGTAATGTAAATATTTTTGGAGATTGAGGTTTGCCAAAGGGGTTTCTGACTCACAGGTTGAGAACCACTGGAATAGAGGACATGAGATACTTTATATAAATATGCTCATTCAACATTATCTTGCTCTTCTTACCTGAACCCTCTTGACACTATAGGAAGTGTATTTTCCCCCCAGCCCCCTGACTGGGAAAGGGACTATGTAACTACCTCAAAGGACCTTTGCCTTGTTTCCAGGGAGGGAAGGGACAGAGATGCTTTCATGATTAAAATATACAAGAAATCTTCATTTCGTTTGCAATAACATCTAGAACTTCAGGCAGTTCATTCCTGTGTGTCAGAATAAATATATTCTGTGAACAAGTAACATATTTAAATTATATTTATTGTTGTTCATTATTCGAGGAGGTGCAGCTGCTGTGCTGGAGATGGGAAAGGCCTTCAAGGCGAGGGCTTGCCACTGAGCTGCACCTATACATACACTTGGTGCTTGTTTTGTTTTGTGTGTCTGTGATTTAAGCTTCTTTCCTTCTGGTTCTCTTTGTCTGCTTTTCCTTTTTCCCTTGAGATGACCCCTCAGTGTTTGCCAGGCTGTCCTCAAATTTGCAGTCTTACTGTCTCAGACTGCTAACAATAAACTCATTGTTTTCTAAGGGTGTTCTTTCTATATGGAAGTGCAGATACACTGATGAGTTACACACATAAAGATAGCAGAAGTCCATAGCTCATGCTCTTTGGTAACATTTCCCCCAGTTCTTCAGAGGAGAGTAAGAACTTCTCTGAAGAACACACTGCTCTGCACATTCTGCAGGTGCCAAGGGGCACTGAGTGTTTGGTAAGGGCCACTAGAGACTTCTAAGAGTCAAGAGAGGCAATTTATTAGTGCTGGGTACACAAATGACCTGCAAATGAGTTTAGAGAAAAAGTGAAGGAGAAAGAGCCCTAATAACATGTCATTAGTCCAAAGAGTCCAAACAGAAAGAGCAGAACCAAAACCACTGTTGACATGTTTAGCCACAGCTTTCTAGAGCTCAAAAAATTATTTTATTATGCATGTGAATGTTTTACCTTCATGTATATTTATGCACCATGTGTGCATGCCTGGTAACCAGAGGCCAGAAAAGGGTCTTGGATTCTCTGAAACTAGAATTACAGATGGTTGTGAGCCAATACATGTGTGTTGGTTACTGCACTCGGGTCCTCTGTAATACAGCAAGTTCTCCCAGTCCATCTCTGTACCCTTTAGCTCTAGCTGTGCCTCCAAAATACAGACACACACATTAGTCCCAACACTAGGACACGACACTCCAGAAAAACACACACTCGAGTACTCTTTTTAAAAGTTAGCAGAATTAGCAGGGCATAGGTGGCTCATGACTTTAATCCCAGCACTCGGGAGGCAGAGGCAGGTGGATCTTTGTGAGTTCGAGACCAGCCTGGTCTAAAAGAGCTAGTTCCAGGACAGCCTCCAAAGCCACAGAGAAACCCTGTCTCGAAAAACAAACAAACAAAAAAAGTTAGCAAAATTGCTGCCTGGCAATGGTGGCGCAGGCCTTTAATTCCAGCACTCAGGAGGCAGAGGCAGAGGCAGAGGCAGAAGCAGAGGGATCTCTGTGAGTTCAGGGCCAGCCTGGTCTACAAAGCTAGTTCCAGGACAGCTAGGGCTGTTACAGAGAGATACCCTGTCTTGAAAAACAAACAACCAAAGTTAACAGAGTGTATTGGGTACAGTTCTGTCATCCCAGCATTTGAGAGGTGGAAGCAGGAAGTTCAGATCTCATGGTTAGCCCAGACCAGCCTGGACTACATGAAACCTATCTCAAAGAAAGACAGACAAACAACAGCTCACCAACCTTGAAGGCTTCCTGCTTCTGGAAAGGCACAGAGTCAACACTCGTTGGATGGTCACATTTACCTCTCAGCAGCTGCAAGAACTGAGAAGACAGTGGTGCGGCCCACCTAAGGCTCCTGCGCTTTGACTGAGGAAGTGGAGCAGGTCGATCACGAGTTTGAGGCCAGCTTGAGCTACATCTGACAATGCATGTAGAAGAAAGGGGGGAGGAAATGAAGTGGGGACTGGATGAGGAAGAGGAACCCCAGGTTCTCAGTGAGTCCCAGCTGCCAAATCCTGTGTGTCAACTTTTTAACCTAGTTCTGGCCTTTTGTTTATCGGTTAGGGTTCAAAGGGAGAAACGCCCACAGGAAATGTATGTAATGGGTTGTTAATGATTTGCCCTGACACAACAGAGGGAACAGAGCTAGTGAGCACACACACACACACACACACACACACACACACACACACACACACACACACACACACACACACACAGGCTCTTTTCTGGCTTTGGTAGTGGTGTGTAGAAGGCGGGCCTCCTACACCAAATGACTCACTCCCCTGCCCTGTGTTTCCAAGGAGTGGGCGTGGAAAAGGGGGGCACCAGGAGCCAAAACCTAAGTTAGAGGGTAGCAACCGCTTGAGGCCACAGACAGTGAGGAACAATCTGTCCATCTCCCAAATCTTGCCCAGTCTCTGCAACTTCATCTCCATGCTGGCTGTTGCTGTTCAGGAAGTGCTCTGGAGAAAGCTCTGTAGTGACTGAAATATCCAGGCTGCTTCCATCTAGAGATGGCCTGAGGGCAAGGCTCAGGGGCTCCTGAGCAGGCATTCCGCTATGTTTCTTTTTTGTTGTTGTTTTTTGTTTTTTGTTTGGTTGGTTGGTTTTTTTGTTTTGTTTTGTTTTGTTTTGTTTTTGGAGACAGGGTTTCTCTGTGTAGCTTTGGAGCCTATCCTGGCACTTGCTCTGGAGACCAGGCTGGCCTCGAACTCACAGAGATCCATCCGCCTGCCTCTGCCTCCCGAGTGCTGGGATTAAAGGCGTGCGCCACCAACGCCCGGCTCGGCTATGTTTCTTAATAAAGTTGTTTTTTGGATCACAGTAGTTATCAATCCTATTTGTTTTT
The DNA here is from genome assembly GCF_003668045.3 of Cricetulus griseus. Classification (NCBI taxonomy): domain Eukaryota; kingdom Metazoa; phylum Chordata; class Mammalia; order Rodentia; family Cricetidae; genus Cricetulus; species Cricetulus griseus. The sequence continues at coordinate 27,033,481 of NC_048601.1, read as the reverse complement.
CTTTTTTTCCCCCTCTTTCCCTGTGGGGTAAGTGTGTGTGTGCGTTCCCATGTGTGTGTGTAGAAGCCACTGATCAATGTCAGCTAAGTTCCTGTGGCACTCTGCAGCTTAGTTCCTGAGATAGTCTCTCACTGAGCTTGGAGCTCCTGGATTTGGTTAGACTGGCTGACCAGCAAGCCCCAGATGTCCTCTGGTCTCCAAAGCCCCTGATCTGGGATAGAAATACTTACTGGGCCACTCTTTTTAAGTGGGTGCTGGGGATCCAAACTGAGATCCTCAGGATTGAACAACAAACACTTCACATACTGACCCATCTCATTAGCCCTGGTCCTGAGAATTGAACATGGCCTTGCATTTGCTAGGTGAATTTTTTTTAAATATTTTACTTATTTATTATGTATACAACATTCTGCTTCCATATATATCTGCACACTAGAAGAGGGAATCAGAACTCATAACGCATGGTTGTGAGCCACCAAATGGTTGCTGGGAATTGAACTCAGGACCTCTGGAAGAGCAGTCAGTGCTCTTAACCTCTGAGCCATCTGTCCAGCCCCTGATAGGTGAATCTTTTACAGTCTCCAACCCTCTTTTTACCTTAAAAACGATCATTTAATATTACTGTTATTATTATTTTGAGACAGACTCTTACTATATAGCTCTGATGGTCTGGTACTTGCTGTGTAGACCAAGCTGGTCTCTAACAGAGATTTGTTTGCTTTGTATTTTTTATTTGATTTAGCTTTTGTAATACAGTATCTCACTAAGTTGCCAAGGCTGTCTGGAATTCACTTTGTAATCCAAACAGACTGGGATTATAGGATTATGCCAACAGGTCCAGCTTTATTTATTCATTTTTTTGTTCTACAACTTGGCATTCTCCTGCATCAGCCTCCCAAGTTCTGGGATCAGCCCTGTCCTTTCTCTTTGCTATTCCTCCTCTGTCGTGGGTCAGAAAGCTCTGGGGACAACATTATTATATTATATGGATCTAAAATTTTCAGCATTCTTGCAGAATAAAATGTTGTTGGGTCTCAAATGCAGGGACAAATGGCTGAGTTGGTGCCTATTTAACATACCAAATATGACATAGCCACCAGGTTCTTTCAACATCCGTCAGTCTCTTCCTGTTACAGGGTGTAGCTGACATACCAGGCTTTCTACCTAAAACTTCTCCAGCCGCCCTCCCCCCCCCCATTGCCCTCTCTATATATCCCAGCCCTTTTTTCCTGCCCCTACTATCTATTCCTTAATCTCTGGGCTCTGTCTTCTCACCCCCATGCCTCACTTGACTAGCTCAGGGTTTTGTTGACTCTGGATTCTTCCAGATGTCACTGGTTATGTCTTCCCTCAGATCTACAATAAACCTCCTCCTCCAGGCCTACCAACAGTCATGTCCTTCCTTTTTATTTCTTATTTTTCTTTCAAAAGTGACTCCCCTACCGCCATACCAGGCTGTCTGCCACCACCACCTGGCCAAATGTGGCTTTCTTTTGTGAAGTAGAAAAAAAAAAAAAGTTGCTATTAATAAGGACATAATGCTGAATAAATGAATGTCAAGTCACAAAATGAGAATGTTTCCTGACAAAGGCATAAGTGAACCAGCCAATGGTGACAAGCTTCTGACCCTAACACCACAGTCTGCAGGCAGTGGGAGCACACCACCTTTAATCTCAGCATTCCAGAAAGCAAGAGGCAGATCTCTGAGTTGGAGACTAGCCTGATCTAGGATATCCAGGGCTACACAGAGAAACCCTGTCTTGAAAAACTAAATCAAACAAACAAAACAACAAAAAACTTAACACTAGCTGGGCGTTGGTGGCACACGCTTTTAATCCCAGCACTCGGGATGCAGAGACAGGAGGATCTCTGTGAGTTCGAGGCCAGCCTGGTCTCCATAGTGAGTGCCAGGATAGGCTGCAAAGCTACACAGAGAAAAAACAAAAACAAAAACAACAACAACAACAACAAAAAAACAACAAAAAAAACTTAACACTAGAGTCTAAGAGGCAAGAGGATCATGAGTTATTGATGTAGAGATAGACAAGAACTCAAAATTTTAGGTCTGAGGACTGAGGTCAGTGGTAGAGCATCTGTTTTTCATGGACATAGTTCTTTGTTCTACATCAGTACCAAAGGGGTGGGCTAAGTGCTTAGTCAGCTCTCACCAGGAGCCCTGGAATTTACCTCCGGGCCTGGCTGTGTCCTCTGGCTTTCTTTCCCAGAGGAGTAAGATTCAAGCACCATTAGCCAACTTTGGCCATCTCAATCTTTGTCCACTACCCCTGTCAGGGACTGGTGCTTAGCCTGAAATGTGGGGCTAATCAAGGACTCCAAGGGTGGTGTCCTTCTCACCTAGCCAACTGTGCCAGTTGTAAAATAGATGCTGCAGTCGAGACAGACACAATGACATACAACAATCCCAGCACTAGGATCAGGCAGGAGAAAAGGTGACACATAGGAAGATCTACTTCCAAACAAAACAAAACCACCAGCTGAGTGTGTTAATACCCACAATCCCATCTTTAGGGAAGCCCCACCAGAATCAGGTTAAGGTAGTAGTGAGTTTGAGATCAGCCTAGGGGCTGCTGAAGTCTTGTTTAAAAAAAACAAAAGAAGCTACAGTCGGGCTGGGTCAGTGATAAGAGTGAGTATTGCTCTTGCAGAGAACAAAGTTTGAGTCCCAGCACCCATATCAATTGGCTCACAACTGACTGTAACTCCAGCTCGAAGGAGCTAAGGCTTCCGGCCTCCTTGGGTGATGCTGAATGCATACACCAGAGATAAAAAGAAGCTGCAATAAAGGGAATTGCAGTTTTGTTTCAGGCTGGTTTTGTTTTGTTTTGTTTTGTTTTGTTTTTCCTGAGACAGGGTTTCTCTGTGGCTTTGGAGGCTGTCCTGGAACTTGCTCTGTAGACCAGGCTTGTCTCAAACTCACAGAGATCTGCCTGCCTCTGCCACCTGAGTGCTGGGACTAAAGGAATGAGCCACCACTGCCCAGCTTGTTTTTGTTTTGTCTTTGAGACAGGCTTTCACTAAGAGTTTGGCTGGCCTAGAATTTACTATGTAAATACAGAGATCCTACCTCTGTTCCTAAATGTTGGGATTAAAGACATGCATCACCTACCCCACCCTTTTATTTTTATTTTGAGACAATTGCCCAGGTAGGTCTTGACCTTGCAATCTATCTGCCCCATTCTTTTTTTTTTTTTTTTTTTTTGGTTTTTCGAGACAGGGTTTCTCTGTGTAGCTTTGGAGCCTATCCTGGCACTTGCTATAGAGACCAGGCTGGCCTTGAACTCACAGAGATCCACCTGCCTCTGTCTCTGGAGTGCTGGGATTAAAGGTGTACGCCACCAACGCCCAGCTTTTCCTGCCTCATTCTTGAGAGCAGCTAGAATCGTTGTCTGTGGTGTGCGATCAGGCCTGAGTATATGCTTTTTCTTACCATATATAGCCATAACAACAGTTAAAAATTAGACACAATAAAGATTAACAATAAATAATAATATAAAATTGTAACAATAGGGCTGGAGTGGCTCTGAGGTTAAGGGCACTGACTGCTCTTCCAGAGGTCCTGAGTTCAATTCCCAGCAACTTCATGGTGGCTCACAGCCATTTGTAATGAGAACTGGTGCTGTCTTCTGGCATGCATACAGACAGAACGCTGTATACATACTTTAAGGCGGTAGGTGGTGGTGAAAGACCCCCAGGCCCCAAAGGGCCTCAGGATCCGGGGGAGCCCCCAAGACTCAGAAACTAGACAAACAGCTGCAAAAGCAAGAGGGTTTATTGAACGAATGCGCATTCGGGTGTCAGCAATATCGGGAAAGCTGCACACCCCAGCATGGGGTGCAAGCTCCTTATTTAGGAAAAAAACCGCAGATCAGCATACAGGCAAGGGGCACAAAGTAATTGATTACAAAGTATGATCTCATGTTAGAGTGGTCACCCAGGTGTGACGTGCTTTTCTACAAAGGAAAAAACCACAGAACGTACCCTAGAAAGTCCTTGATTGTCTGTTGGCCAGTTGTGACCCAAAAAGGATCGTTTGTCTGTCCTCGGGTTGGGGCCAATTTCCTTGTCCTGGGCCAAGGCCTGTGAGAAATTTTTTCTCTCAGCAAACTAAAATCTTTCAGTGGCGCATGCCTTTAACCCGAGCACTCTGGAGGCAGAGGCAGACTGATCTCTGTGAGTTTGAGGCCAGCCTGGTCTACAGAGCCCATTCCAGGAAAGGCTCCAAAACAATACAAAGAAACTGTGTTTTGAAAAACCCAAAACAAACAAAAAACTTGTAACATAGCTGAGTGTAGTGGTACTTTCCTACAATCCCAGGACTCCAAAAGTTCATGGAGCAGGAAGGGAATCCAGAATTTAAGGCCAAACCTGGCTAAATACTAAATTCAAGGCCATTTGGGGCCTGTATAAAGAGATCCTGTCTCTTCAGGTATGGTGGCACATGTCTTTGATCCCAGCACTTAGGGCAGATGCAGGTGGCTCTCAAGACCAGCCTGGTCTACAAAGTGAGTTCCAGGACAGCCGGGCTACACACAGAGAAAACCTGTCTCAAAACAAACAAACAAACAAACAAAAACAACAAAAAAATAAAGGATGATTTAAGACCCAAGTGGAAGAAGGATGAAGTGAGATTTCACTGTTACACAAAACAAGGCATGATATAAAATTTGTGGTAATCTTTCTCTAAAATTTCCCAGTTCTGGACCATGGCTTGTCACAGGTAACTGAAACCAGGTACAACAAAACCAGGGATTAAGAGAGTGTGCCTAGCCTGGTGATGGTGGCATATGCCTTTAATTCCAGCCCTTAGGAGGCAGAGGCAGGCAGATCTCTGTGAGTTCCAGGCCAGCCAGGTCTACAGAGGGAGTGCCAGGACAGCCTCCAAAACAATATAGAGAAACCCTGTCTCAAAAAACAACAAACAAAAAACCACAAAAAAACAAAACCAAAACAAACAAAAGAGAGGGTGACTAATGTAGTTAGTTACTTGGGGGTGAACACAGCCCTCTGTGGCAGGGTTGCTTGGATAATTCAAGACGAACAAAGAAAAACCAGGTTTGCCATTAAACATGCCAGTGTGTGTTATCCCAGCACTCAGAAGGCAGGGAGATTTCTAGGCCAAGGGCAGTCTGGGTACGTAGTCAAGACACTATCTTGAAAAAAAGGGAAAAGAAAAAAGAAAAAAAAAAAAGAGGGAGAAGGAACAAGGGGGAGCTGTGGGCATGCATTATTATTGTTGCTGGGGGAAAATGGGGCTTAGGCAGGGCACTGCTTGAGGATTGGCTGATTTGAGTAAATTCTAGAGGCTTTGAGGCTCTCTCTAGTTGTCTGCTACCTGGCTCTCACACAATTAGGGGCAGGGAACATAATAGTCCACAGTATAGGAGCCCTGATAAAGGAGGTGGATGGGGCTGTGTGGAATTAATCAGAGGAACTGGGTGGCATCTAGCCAGGGCATAAAAACTGGGTCAAGGTGGCTTATAGCCACACACAAACTCTATTATCATCAGAAGCAGGATTCTGAAGAAATTTATGCAAATGGAGAAAGATTTTGTTAGTTCTCTGACCCTACAATGTTATTTATTAGTAGTAAGTATAATGGGTATGTTGTGGTTTGTGTGCAGGTCTGCACGTACTACAGACTATGTGGAGACAGAAGGCCACTTTCAGGAGGTAGTTCTCTCCTCCCACCGTTTTCAGATGGTGAATATTTTTTGACATGGTGCATATTCCAGACCTCTGAGCTTCCAGGCAATTCTGTCTTTACTTTCCATCTTGATACAGGATACAAATCTGAATCACCAAGTCTGGCTTATTAAAAAATGTGGATTCTGGGGTTGGAACTCATGTCATCAGAGCGGTGTGGCAAGTGCTTTTAACCACTGAACCGTGTGGATAACTCAGACCTAAAATTGTGTCTCCCCCACTTGCTGTATTGCAGTACATTATGTTCAAACTTTGCTTTTTATTTATTTATTTATTTTTTACTTTGAGACAGTGTCTTACCGTGTAACTCTCTGTCCTGGAGCTCTGCAAGTTGAACCAGACTGGCCTTCAGCTCAAGGAGATCCTCCTGCCTCTGCCTCCTAAGTGTATGGGACATTGTTCTAGTTCTTTTTTGTTGGTTTGGTTTCGTTTTCGAGACAGGGTTTCTCCGTGAAACAGACCTGGCTGTCCTGGAAGTCACTCTGTAGACCAGGCTGGCTTGAACTCGTACAGATTTGTCCATCTGCCTCTGCCTCACACATGCTGGGATTAAAGACCTGTGCTACCGCCACCTGGCTTTATTCCAGTTCTTATTTATTTTTGAGACATGTAGCGGAGCTATGTAGTCATGCCTAGCCTGGAACTCCATTTGTAGACCAGACTGGCCTAGAATTTACAGAGATCTGCAGCCTCTGCCTCAAGACTCCTGGGATTAAAGGTGTGCCCAGTCACACATGGTTTGTTTCTGAAATTTTAGAAAAAGTAATAAACAAAATACGGAGAAGAAAAGTCAAGAAAAAAGAGAAGTTACAATCTGTTCTGTTCCCTAGTACATCTTTCTTTTTTTTTTTTTTTTTTTTTGGTTTTTCGAGACAGGGTTTCTCTGTGTAGCTTTGGAGCCTATCCTGGCACTCACTCTGGAGACCAGGCTGGCCTCGAACTCACAGAGATCTGCCTGCCTTTGCCTCCTGAGTGCTGGGATTAAAGGCGTGCACCACCAACGCCCGGCGGGGAATGGACACTCTTAATCCCCAAGTAATTTTTCCACCATCCTGCCCACCCCTCAACATCTTGGGTTATCCTACTGTTCATTTGCCATCAGAGTTCCTGATTCCTAGGAAGAATGTGACATTTGGATATAGCCTTCTTATATTAATGCTGGATTGTTCAAATGGCTCTCTCCCCCTTCCTTCTCAAATGGGAGAGGGAGATGGAGAAGGGGTTTGAGATCCAGCTAGAAGCTTTGTTTCACACTAGGATGGAGAATGCAATGGTTAAAAACACAAGATACCTACCTTCATCCTAAAACCAACCAAACACAGGGCACAAGTTCCTCCTCCCCAAAACACTGACCCAACTAGGGATGATGGGTGACTAATAGTCCCCATGCCCCCACAGGAGGCTGAGACAGGAGGATCGCCTCAAGTTTGGGGCTAGGTTGGGCTACATGACAGTTCAAAGATAGAGTAAGAACCTGTTTCAAAAAGTTGAAGGAAGTAATAGTGTGTGGTGTTGGACCTGAAGAAATGGCCCAGCAGTTAAGAGGCTGGGCTGCCCTTTCAGATGATCCAAGTTCAGTACCCAGCACCATTTGGCAACAGACAACTGCCTATGATTCCAGCTCCAGAGAATTCCCACCTTTTTTTCTGGTCTCCACAAGCACCCCCATATGGTGAACACTCAACTGACCTGCATACACACAGACATCAATAAAAATAAATCTTAAAAAAAAATCAGAAGGGTATATGGTGAGATGGCCCAGAGGGTAAAGGTACTTACTGCCAAGCCTGACGACCTACGTTCTATGTCTGGGGCCCGCATGGTGAAAGGAGAGTATCAAATCCTGAAGGTTGTCCTCTGATATCCAGACATACACCATGATGCAACTAACAAGCAAAATAATCACACTAACCTAATACTAAAATAGTAGGATTGCTTAGGATTTGGAGGACAGCTTGGACAGGAGAGAGAGTTAGCAAATGAAATCTCTGGCTGTGAAAGTCTGATAACCTAAATTCGATCCCTGGAGCTCACATAAAGGTAAATAAAAAAACCAACACAGGAAAAGTTGCCCTCTGGCCTCCGTAAGGTTGGAAGGCACTTGCACCTGCCTCAACCAATAGTATAAACTTTAAAAATCAATAACAAACCCCGAAAGTCAGTGTGCGATGTCTTAGCAGTTAAAGGCACTTGCTGCATTAGCCTGCCAACCCGAGTTTAATCCAGGACCTCACCCATATAATTGGAGAGATAGATGCCCCAGAATTGACCTCTGACTTCCAAACCAGCAAGGTGATACATTCTGACTCCTCCACACTGAGCACACTAAGAATCTTAACTCACTGGGTGGTGGTCGAGCACTCCTTTAAACCTTTAATCCCAGCAGAGGCAGAGGGGCAGAGGGGTAGAGGGGTAGAGGGGCAGAGAGGCAAGGCCAGCCTGGTCTACAGAGCGGGTTCCATGACAGGCTTCAAAGCTACACAGAGAAATCCTGCCTCAAAAAACAAAACAAAAACAACAATAAAGAGAGAGAGAGAGAGAGAGAGAGAGAGAGAGAGAGAGAGAGAGATCCTAACGCTCTCCCTCCCCAGTACAAAGTGGTGCACAGTTTGGTAAAACTTGTGCTGAGTAACTGGACTTAATGTTCAATATACACATGAATACGTATTTAACTTTTGTAGGATTTGTTTTCTATCATTTGGCCTCTCTTTTTATTCTTGGAGACAGTTTCTCCTCTGAAAGTTAGTTTTCTCCTGTTATTTTTTTTTTTTTGAGTCAGCCTGGTGTGTTGTTTTTATGAACTTTTCCTTCATCGCTATCGTCCGCTTATAACCGGAGACTACTTTGTGAATTTCTCCATTGTTTAGACAGCGGCTGGCAACCATGCAGCCTGGACCCGCTCCCTGCAGAGATCACCAGCGCGCGTCTCCACGCCCGCCTAGGAGGCTCTGTGGTGTTGGTAATCTTAAACTCAGCCTGTATCTTGACATCTCACGAAGAAGCCTCGCAAATTATATATACATCGAAAAAATCTAACCCCTCCACTCCGGGAAGTGCTGACAGTCTGAAACTCAAAACCCTGACGCTGGGGGCTTGGAGCAACTTGGTACAAATCCCTCAAGACGGAGCCTCGGAGACGCCCTTAGGCGCTCTTTCTTTTTACGTAAGACTCGACGCTAGTTTTCCGCTCGCGCGCGGTTATTGAACCTTTGGGGCTCAAGTTTCCGGGTGCGGAAACGCGCGTGCACCACCCGGCGTCCTCCCACAGCCCACAAGTCGTGAGGCTCTCCATGGACCACCCTCCACCTTGCTCCCCTCTTCGCCCGCCCCCTCCCTTCCCTCCCCCCTCCCCCTCCTCCCCCTCCGCCGCTTGGCTCCCCCGAGGTGTGCGCATGCGCCGTCGCTGTCCTTTCCTGCATTCAGAGGCCGGCCCACATTCCCCGGCCCCGCCCCTCGCCTGGCTGGCCAATCCTGAGCTCGGACTTGGGCTCGTCAGAATGGCGCCGTGGCGGCCCGGTGCCCGGATGTCCGCTGCCTGAGGCTCCGCCCCGCCACGGTCTTGTATCCTTCCGGCTTCGTCGTGGAAGGAGGACTGCGCCTCGTCTTCCTGAAGGTGGGGTTCGGGGGAAGGCCGGCCCGCGGTCACGCCGGCTGTGGGAAGGGAAAGTGGGCTTCCCGGGCTACTGTTTCCGGGTGCTCGGGGCGTGGGTCGAGCGGGGAACGGGCCAGGGGCCAGGAGGGCTCCCGGAAGCGCGGCGGGCGCTCGACGGGCGGGAGTTGAGGACCAGGCCGGCCCGCGCGGCTGAGTCGCTCCGCGGAGGCCCCACCGCGAGCGCGCTTCTGGGGGTTTCCATGGTGACAGTAAACAAGCCTCAACTGCCTCAGCTACAACTGCCAAGTCCCCGGGGTTCCACCCTCCTCTAGGTGCTCTGAGGGCCGGCGAGGTTCCGGATGTGAGAGGGAGCGTGGAGACAAGGAGCCCGAGGTGAGGGTCGCCAACCGGGTGGGCTGGCGGCCGGGCCCTTGGGGCGTCGGGCCGTGGGGCTCGGCCATAGGAGAGGACCGGTCCGAGGGGGGAGCCGCACACCCGTGGCGGTGCGAGGCTGGCCGTCGGGGCTCGGGACGGCGGAGGCGAGGCGTGGGGTCGGGGTCCAGAGCCGAAGTTGAGAGTATGTCTGGCGGTCCAAGTTGGGAGCACTTCGGACCGGGCCGGCCGCGTGGCTGAGGTTTGCGGCCTGGCGGAGGGGGTCGGGGGGAAGGGGACGGACGCGGGATCCGAAGTCTGGAGTCACTCTGGTAGGCTGAGGTCCGGCCGCGGGGACCGAGGTGTGGGGCTCGCCCCCCCCCCCCCCGCATCCGAGGCCCACGCCCTGGAGAGCGGCTTCCGCCGAGGGCCATGCCCGCCGGCGCTGCTCGCACGCGGCTCGGCCGACGCGGGTTGTTTGGGGGGGGGCAGGGCGGAGCGTTTACCCCCCGCGGCGGAACACGCTCTGCCCTCCGCGGGTAGGCCCGGGCGGGCGCTGGTTGCAGTTTTGAAAAAGGAAAGCGGCCGCTCACGTGGTTGGAGGCGGCCAGAGTTTCACAAGACTGGGCGGAGGGACGACGACTCCGCCCTCCTCCCACTCCTGCCCCGAGCGAGCCGACCGCCTCTTCCTCCTCGTGGCGACCCGGGAGTCTCTCATTCCCCAGTCTGTGTGGATCCGGGCCCTTCGGAGGTAGCGTGCTGGCGTTTGCGGGTGGTGCTGGCGGTGGTGGAGGAGGAGGAGGGATCTTGACCTAGGGAGGTCGGTCGGGTGTTTGCTGCTGTTCCGTGAACTTTCTTTGGATGTGTTTGTGGATCTTTACGGTTCCGGTGAAACTTGGTGTGGGTCTTTCCGGCCTTCCTTCCCTCCCTGGCGCGCGCGCGCTCTCGGGAGCGTTCCCGACAGGGCCGGACGCTGGCCCCAGCCGCCCTGCGCGTACCCGCGAGGCAGCCCCACGTGCTCCATAACTTTGAGCGCCCGACGCGACTTTTCCTGCCCCGGAGTCCCGGGGCACAAACGAATGGGCCTCTCCTACCTGCCACAAGTGCTGGAGACCTGTGGCCTGTGACTGGGGCTCCAGAGTGGTTGGGCGAGCGCGCAGCGTGGGAGGCCGCCATGCGGCTGTGCGGGATTAGGCTCCAGTGTGTCTTTGACTGCCGGAACTTCGAAGAACCGAGAGGGCTTCTTTATAGCTTTTCTTTTTGTTTGCGGATTTGTGTGTGAGTGGGGGAGGGGGTTAGATGTAAGACGACACCTTGAGAGATGGCTCTTCCAGGAGTGTGGGTCTCGGGGATCGAACTGAGGTCATGTGCTTGGCAGCTCGAGTTCCTATCAAGTGTGGGTTTTGTTTTATTTTGCTGTTTTTTCCAGACGGCTCCTGTGTAGTCCTGGCTATCCTGGAGCTCACTTGTAGACCAGGCTGACCTCGAACTCACAGAGATGTTTTGCCTGGAGTGTTGGGATTAAAGAAGTGCGTCACCATGCCGGTCGATACCGGAGAGTTTTGAAATAATTAAAAATCATTTAATTGATCAAATCATAAGATGTCTTGTAATAGTTACTATTTTAGAGAGAAGTTTCCTTTGTGCTGCCGAGTAGAGGTCAGGGACATATGGGGCCAGGCCTTCCATATTGTGTTCAGAGATTTTTGAGCTCAGGTCCCTCCCGGCAATAAAAAACTTCTTTTCTATTTTTTTTTGTTTTTGTTTTTCAAGACAGGGTTTCTCTGTGGCTTTTGGAAGCTGTCCTGGAACTAACTCTTGTAGACCAGGCTGCTGATCTTGAACTCACAGAGATCCACCTGCCTCCCGAGTGGTGGGATTAAAGGCGTGCGCCACCAACACCCGGCTCCCGCAATAAGTCTTTACACAGTTAACGATCTCCAAGTACTTTTTAAGAGTTAATGCTTATGAATTTTTAGTAAAAATAGAAATATTTCAGGCTTTTTGGGTAGACAAAAATAGGTCAGTGAAGTAGTAGTTTTGGTGCTAATTTTTGACAATATTTTCGTTTTAAAGTGGAAGGTTTATATTTCCAGAGAAAGTTGAGAGATTGGTAATGAGGGATACTTAGTTTATTGTGTTGTATACATAGTTTTTTGTTTGTTTGGGTTTTTTTTTTTTTTGGTATTTCGAAACAGGGTTTCTCTGTGTAGCTTTTGCGGCTATCCTGGCTCTCAATCTGGAGACCAGACTGGCCTCTGCTTCCCATGTACCACCATCTCCATAGAAGTAGAAAGTTTTTATTTTTTTGGTGGTATGTCTTTTGGGTGGTGGGAGTAGGCTGGGCCTCCAAAGCACTATGTAGTCACTGAATATGATCTTGAATTCCTGATCACCCAGCTTCACTTCTAGATTGCTTAGATGACAGGACCACCACACCCCCTTAATAGGTACTGGGCATGGTGCGCAAGCACTCCATACCCTCTGGATCACATACCCTGTCCCATTGTGTCTGTTTTTTGTTGTTAACTTTGAGATAGAGTCTTTTACTATATGTGTATGCATGTTTCTGTGTGGGCCAAGATCAAGGCAATGCTGGGTTACTAGTGAGTTGAAGGAAAAGCCTGGGCATCTTGACTCTAAAATAAACAATTAAATAGAAAAATGTTTAACTTTGTTTTCTCTGTTTATGAGGTAGGATCTCATTAAGTTTGCTCACTATAAACGAGGCTGACCCCAAACAGAAATCTGCCTGCTTCTGCCTCTAGTGCTGTGGATTACTGGGATTAAAGGTATTAGAGGAGGTGCACACCTAGAATCCAGGCTTATGGGAGGCAGAGGCAGATGGATGATCTCTGAGAGGACAATTTGGTCTACACAGAGAAACACTCTTGGAAAACCAAAAATAACAACAAAAAAACCCCAAACAAATAGCTTAAAAGAAAATACTAGGTAAGTAGAAGTCTCTGCCCATGTGGCTAAAGCTCTGAGAATCTGGAGGTAGAAGAGTTCAGTGGGTTTACCCACATTAGTGTGGCTAGGTCCGGGCACAGCATGAAATGTTTTACATGTTCTTTCTGATTGGATATTTGTGAAAACTGAAGATAATCTTGTTCTTAATCCATGGTACAAAGAGAAAATGGAGACTCAAAGAAATCACCAGGGACGCAATGGGAATTGGAACTTAGGTCTGACATGAACTGCCTTCCATTGCTTAGGGCTCCTGTCTCCAATGTTGTGTTAGTGGAGGACTCTTAGGGTCTCACAGAAGAGGAAGAATTGAACTCAGTTTAAGAACACCATACTGAGGTGTTCATACTGAGCAGCCATTAGTTTTCCATAAAAAGTTAAAAAAAATTAACCTATATTACACAGACATGTGAAAGTGGGTGTGGGTATATACCAGGAACATGCCAACATCAGACTACAGCAGCTTTTCATTCCCTTTGCTACTCCTGAGTTCTGGGATAGATAGGCTTTCAGCAGATGCCCAGTACCTTTTCAGACAGGGTTCTCTGAGTCCTTGGCTGTCCTTAAACTTAAATCGGCTGCCACTGCCTCCCGAGTGCTGGGATTAAAGGTGTGTGCCATACTTTTTAATTTTTAAGAGTTGTATTGCCCTATATCCCAGGCTGAATTAAAACTGAGGACTCTCCTTCAGATTCCTTCCAGTGCTGAGATTGAGTGCAGGATAATAAGTATGGACCACTATATGCAGTTGACAAGTTTGAGACAGGAGTCAAACAAGGTTCTACCTTATCTGGTAGGCAGAAGGTGTCTTAGCAATCTTACAAATGACTCTTTGCTCCAAATCTGGTACTAATAGAGGTACATTACAAGCCACAGTGGTTTTTCTTTTTTTTAATCTCAGCTCTTCCATAAATTGATGGTTAACCTTTGTGTTTATTGGTACTATGATCCTGACAGGAACTCTACTGGTTAGTGTTCTCTCTGTTATATAAAGCTTCTGTGTCGTAATGTGGGAGTGAGTGTGCCTCCCTGCTAGGGAGAGAGGGCTGAGAGATGGCATGTCTGTGTAGCCCAACCTGTCAGTTGCTGGTATAAAAATGCAGTGAAATTTTATTACAGTATTGGTGTCAGTCTTTTATGTTTAGTGGGAGCCCTATAGACCTGCATCTAGTATTTTCTTGACATACCATCATCTTAACATTTAATTTAAATTGTTAGCATGTGCTGGGCAGGTGTGCAGGCCTTTAATCCCAGCACTCAGGCATTCTGATCTGAGTTCAGGCGGGCTGGTCTACAAAGCAAGATCCAGGACAGGTTTCAAAGCTACCCAGAGAAACCCTGTCTCAAAAAACCAAACAAATAGCATGCATTTGTATATTAATAGTTATTTATGTTTCTTCATAATTATATAGGTTTTCTCATTTCCTTCTTACTCTTTAGTCTCCTGTACTCTGGTGATTTTCTTCCCACCTATTCCCTCTTCTGTTTTGCATATGGTACCCGTAAATTTCTGATGTTCCAAGGACTTCTTGAGCGAGGGAACAGCATTAGATTACATACAAAGCACTTAAGAAATGATCTTATTTCATACTTTGACTCCATTGATATGTGCTAAGTTGTAATGCTTTCTTTTTTTCCTTGAGACAGGGCTTCTCTGTGTAGCTTTGGAGCCTACCAACACCTAGCCTCTTTGTTTTTTCGAGACAGGGTTTCTCTGTGTAGCGTTGGAGCCTATTGTGGCACTCGCTCTGGAGACCAGGCTGGTCTCAAGCTCACAGAGATCCGCCTGCCTCTACCTCCAGAGTGCTGGGATTAAAGGCACGCTCCACCAACACCGGCATTTATTTATTTATTTATTTATTTATTTATTTATTTATTTATTTATTCCGAGACAGGTTTTCTCTGGCTTTCTGTCCTGGAAGTAGCTCTTGTAAACCAGGCTGGTCTCCAACTCTCAGATCTGCCTGCCTCTGCCTCCCGAGTGCTGGGATTAAAGGTGTGCACCACCAAGGCCTGGCTATTTTTTTTTTTTTTTTAAAGACATAGTCTTACTATGTCTTATAGTCCTGGCTGGTCTGGTACTCAGATTCACCTGCCTTTTGCCTCTTGAGTGCTAGAATTAGAGTAATGGTTGAACATTTAAGGGATTGATTGCTCCAGCTTGGTGGATGTTAACTGCTTTGTGTGTTACTGCCAGGGATGGTGGAATGTGCCTTTAATTTTAGCACTAGGAAAGCAGAGGGGGACAGATCCTGGCTTACAGAACAAGTTCTGGGAAGTTTCCAGAAACTTCATACCATTGTAAGTTCCAGTGTTTCAGGAAAAGCACTGTCTTTGATATTAATTCAAAATTAAAATGGAGGTAGGAGTAGCTTGCCTAGAACCCTAGCACTAAGTCCTGATTACCCTGATTTAAAAATAAAAATTTATGGGCTGGAAAGATGGTGCATTTGTTGCTCTTGCCCAGAACCCAGGTTCAATTCTCAACACCCGCAGGTGGTTTACAACCACTTTTTTTAAGGAGATCAGACTGACCTCCACTATTAAGTAACACATAAACCTGCAGGCAAAAAAAATACTAGACTAACAGCCTTTAAAAGGCCTTTTAAAGACCTGTAAGAACCTGATGTTTTAACCTAGGACCCTGGTTCAATTCTCAGCACCCAAATGGTGGCTAACAGCCATCTGTGGGAATGTATGTGGTACATATTAATACATGCAGAAGATCTTCCAGAGCCATCTTCCAGCCCCCAGACAAAACACTCTTTATACATGAAAAGTTATTTTTCGAGACAGATTATCCCTGTGTGTCCTGGAACTCTGTGGCTGGCCTTGAAAGCACAGATCCCTCTGCCTTTGCCTCCCAAGTGCTGTCCCATCCCCCAGCAATTCTTTTAAATCTTAAAAAAAATAGGGCAGCAGAGATGGCTCAGTAGTTAAGAGCACTGGCTGCTCTTTCAGAGGTCCTGAGTTCAATTCCCAGAAAACACGTGGTGGCTCACAACTGTCTGTAGTAAGATTTGGTGCCCTCTTGGTATAAAGTCTAATGCAGACAGCACTCACACACTTAAATAAATCTTTAAAAAATTAAAAACCACAGGAAATGCCAGGTGGTGGTGGTGCACACTTCTAATCCCACTACTCAGGAGGCTGAGGCAGGCCAGCCTGGTCTACAGAATGAGTTCCAGGACAGCCAGGGCTGTTAGAAACCCTGTCTGGAAAAAGCAAAAAACTAAAGGATGTTTAAATACTAGGAAGTCTTGATTCCATAAGGAACATCTTTTAAGTGCTTGTGTGTTTTGTATTTTCCCCTTGATAAATTACTGGTGGTGTTTGTTTCAGGGAATGTTTATTAAAATATTTCAGGCATTTGTTCCCTGAAACTGATTACATTTGAAGTGTGGTAATTTGTCCCTGGGTGGTAGAGCCATTCTTTGGTATACTTGCATGCTTCTTAACTCCATTCTCCTTGCCTTGCATCTGTTCATTTTCTCCTCCAGTAGCATTTACAGTAGCATTTTTGGGCTCCTGTAGCTAGTTACATGAGACTTGGTGTTTCTTTCTGTGGCCTCATGAGGAGTACCACCCATCTATCCTTTTTGTAAGATGTTGTGGAGGTCTCTTGTAGATCAGGGTCCTAAACCACAGGCATCTTGAGCCTGCTTAGTTTGGTGACTGACCACTTTGGAAAGAGTTACAGGGAAGTTTTTAACAGGGACGGTAATCTAGGAGTCTATTATTTTTAAGTTGTTTCTTTAACAGAATTTACCACATACTCATATTTCTCACTTAACTATGGGGAGAGGTACCAGCTAATCTAAATGATGGAATTTTTTTACATAAGTTACAACAGAAAGTCTGGTAGCAATACCTTTTCATAAAATTCCATGATTTTACATTTCTCTTTTCCATTTGTTACCTTAGATATAATATCAATAGGCCAGTTGTGGTGTGATTGCCTGTCATTTGGGGATGGAGCTTGGAGGATGAGTTTCTCCAGGTAAGCATTAGCTAGATAACAAGTTTGAGGCTTGCCTGTAATATGAGACCTGTTCTGTTAGTAGTGACTGTAATTGTTGTCCATTTAGTATAAATTTGTCCTTTTGGTTAATTTTAGAGTAGTTTATTGGCATATAGTACATTATATCCTTTTTCTTTTTAAATTTATTCCTTTATACCACTGCCTGGCTACTTATGCATTTTTTAGTTGGTTCCCCATTCAACACCTGAGTCATTCCAGAAAGGCAGAACTATTCTAGTTTTTACCATTTTGTAAATTCTTGGCATCATTGGCTGCATTTATTTTTGTTTTGACAAGGAACTTGATCCGGTAAACTAAGCCGGCCTCCAACTACTGGGATTAAAAATGTGCCACCACACCATCTTTTCTTTTTGGTTTTTGAAACAGGGTTTTTCTCTGTGTAGCTTTGGAGGCTGTCCTGGAAATATTGTAGACCAGGCTGGTCTTGAACTCACAGAGATCTGCCTGCCTCTGCCTCCCTAGTTCTGAGATTAAACACCCACTTTAAGACTGTTTTCATGTAGCTCAGGCTGACCTCCGCCAAGTTGTATGGTGGATGACCTGGATCTCCTTAACCCAGTGATTCTTCTACTTTGTTAGTGCTAGAACTAACAGGCATGAGCCACTGTTTCTGGCCTGTGTTTATACTTCCTATATACAGTACTTCTGGTTAATGGGGCTGATGATTTAAGTGAATTTTACATATTTCACATTCTCTAACCCTTGTAATATTCTTTTACTTCCCCTTCCCCCTCACGTCTCCAGTATGTTCTTTTCCTTTTTCTTTGCCTTGTGACAGTGTCTAGCTCAGGCTGGTTGTAAGTCCATGGTGGCCTTGAAGTCATCTCCTACATCAGCCTTGTGAAAAGTTGGAATTATAGATATGTATACCTCTAGGGAGGTTGTGGTAGAAGAATCAGGAGTTTTAAGGCCATCTTAAGTTACAGACCATGACTCAAAAAAAAAAAAACCTCAACAAAGGAGAAAGAAACAAGTCAAATTTGATCACCTTCACGGAAACAATCAACTGACTTTGGATACAAAATGCCATGCTAGATTTTAGAGTCTCATGGAGTTCTCAGCCTTAGACTTAGACTGAGGTAGACTTGATGAATTCATCATGCTGCTTGAATCACTACAGGCCTGTGTCACCGTGCCTTACTTTTCTTCCTTTTCTGTTGGTGTACAATCTCTTCTGCAGTGGTCCCTTAGGACAAAATGTATTATGTATGACTGTGCAGTAGTAGGATTTGCCTTAAAATCACAAGCCAGTTAAAAATGTATACCACTCACAATGAACGGGGTCCAAAGCAGTTGAGACCAAGTGCTCTTGTTTGTAACTTTGGCTGTCTTGGAATTCCCTTTGTAGACTAGGCTGGCCTCAAACTCAGATCTGCTTGCTTATGTCTCCCAAATGCTAGGATTAAAGGCATTCAGTTTTAGAATTTTATGGGGTGTGTTTTTTTTGTTGTTTATTTTGGGTTTTTTTTGGGGGGGGGTTGAGACAGGGTTTCTCTGGCTTTGTGTCCTGGGACTAGCTCTTGAAGACCAGGCTGGTGTTGAGCTCACATTGATCCACCTGCCTCTGCCTCTTCGGCATGTGTCACCACAGCCCGGCAGATTATGGGGTTTTTAAATAGGCATGGTCTCATGTCTTGCCTGGAACTCACCCCATTCCAGAGGATGATTTTGAACTGTTTTGTTTTTTTGAGAACAGTCTTGCTGTGTAGCTTTGGCTGGCCTGGAACTGGCTATGTAGACCAGACTGGCCAAATGCCGCCGAGAGCTGGGATTGAAGGTGTTGGCTATCCCCACACACAACTATTTTCCTTTGGAGGTTAGGATAATTTGTAGAAGTCAGTTATCCACTTTGTTTTGGGAATAGAACTAAGGTGGTCAGAATCCTTTGTCCTCAGATTTCCAAATGTTGGGATGACAGGTATATGCAGTGCCACCTCCTATGACCCCAGCTCCTTTATTGTGGAATACTTACATATAGAAATTTGTTGTCTGTGTTCATTTGAATCAAGAAACAAAACAGCCTGGCGGTGGTGGTGTAGAGGCAGGCTGATCTCAGTGAGTTCAAGGCCAACCTTGTCTGCAGAGATAGTTCCAGGACAGCCAGAACTACACAGAGAAATCCTGTCTCAATTTTTTTTTTTTTTTCTGGAGGTGGGAGAAATTAGCTGACTTGGTCTGGTGCTTAGCAAGCAGCCCTGGATTTAATGCACAACATCCCATTAATCCCAGCATTCAAGGCACCGGAGGCAGGAAGATTGATCTTGTTGCCCTTAAGCTCTATATTGAGCTGGATGTCAGTCACCACTGCATGGGACCCAGCACCCTCCTCCAAAATCAAATATGCCCCATGCATTGTCTTTGTTATATTTTTAAGTCATATGATGGCTAACTACTACCTTGTTTTGTTATTGGAGCTGTTTCTGAAACATCTGCCCATTTTTATTTTTCAATTGTACCTTGTCCTTCTAGTATTGAATGAACAGTGGCATTTCTGTACACTTTCTGTAGTTCAAGTTATCAGAAAAGTCAAATAAGCCAGATATGATGGCATACAACTTTAATTCCAGCATTGGGAGGCAGAGGCAGGCAGGTTTCTGAGTTCCAGGCCAGCCTGGTCTACAGAGCAAGTTCCAGGACAACCTCCAAAACAATATGGAGAAACCCTGTCTCAAAAATCTGGAAAAAAATTAAAAAGCAAGAATTTACAGCCCCCCGGGGCGGTGGTGGCAGGCTGATCTCTGAGTTCGACACCAGCCTCCTCTAGAGAAGAGCTAGTTGCAGGACAGCCTCCAAACCTACAGAGAAGCCCTGTCTTGAAAAATAAAAACAAAGAAGAATTTACAGCCATCACCAGCTTCAGTCAACAGTGGCCCTATTTGTTTCATATTTCTCTTTATTTTTTTAGAACATTTCTGTAAGCTTCTCTGGTCTTTACAAGAAATAACTTTAGTAACAACGTTTTTAAAGTATTGTGTGTATGCGATGGGGGAGGGGTTACCTCTACAATGGTGATTGATTAGGTCAGGACACCTTCCAAGTCCTTTCTCCTTTGATTATGTGGGTCCTGTGGATGGGATTCAGCTGTCAGGCTTGGGAGACTAGACCTTTCCCCATCTCACTGGGCCCTCAAAAATGTATGGCTGCTGGTTTGGTGGCGGCTCACTCCTTTAATCGCAGCACTCCAGGCAGAGGCCAGTACAGTTGAAGGCCAGTCTGAGTTCCAGGACAGTCAGGACTGATACAGAGAAACGCTGTCTCTGGGTGGGAAAAAGTCCTTGAAATATCCAGTCACAGCCGAATCCAATTGCTTTGGATTTAATACATCTTGTTGGGTACAGGTTTTACAAATTGATTTTAAAAAATTGTGCTCTAACAGATTCAGGGGGCAAACACCATGTGTGTACCGGGAAATCAAACGTGAGATGTCACTAGGGGCAGGGGCACTTTTTGCGGGGAGGGGTTTCTCTGCAGACCAGTCTGGCTACAAACTCAAAACAAAGGTCCACCAGCCACTGCCACCGGAGTGCTGGGAATAAAGGCGTGCGCCACCAACCGTTCAGCAGGAATTGGTTTTAAAGTTCCAGCATGGAAAATAACCGTGAGTTCATGGTCAGATGAAAAAAAAAAGTATTCTGTGTCGGCAGGTTTCCATTCTGTAGTATCTCAGTCCGAGTTGATTTCGGTTTTACTTGGCTGAGTCTTAACAGCTTCAGTGCTTTGCGGCGGTCCTTAATTTCCACCCCACCCCCATCCCACCCCAGTAATTTGGACTTTGCCCAGGTGGCTTCTTTACTGCTTTACCGAGAACTCTACAAGTCTTCCCCTTTCCTTTCCCTCCTTCCCCCATTTCCGGCGATGGCCAATCGCACGGTTCGCGGGCCACACCTGCAGGCACGCTTTTCTCATTGGTGACTTATTGGCGGGCCGGCAGGGCACTTCCTTCTTTGCACCCCGTGACCCGAGTCCGACTGCCGCTGTAGATCACGCGGTTTCTGCTTCCCGGACTCCGGACCTGTACGCCTGTCCTCGGCGTGGTGAGCTCCGCTCGGGGCCCGGCGCCCAGCCTTCAGGTTCCCGGTCGCTTTCTTGACCTGGCCGCCTGGAAGTTTTCCCGCTTCGGGCCCTTCCACTCTTGGGCCTGCGCGAGTTCCTACTCCAGCCCTCTTCCCCTCCCCCACCCCACCCCAGGAGGCTCAGGAGCCTCCCATCCCCCCGCCCCCGCCCGGAAGCTCCCGCCCGAGCCCGCGCAGGCCCCGGGGCGGACCTTCCTGCCCGGCCGGCGCTCGGAGTGCGGCGCGGTCGACTACCGGGTGCAGGCCGCGGAGCAGCGTCACCTTGCCCTCGGCCCTGCTTCCCGCCAAAACGCGCGTTTCAAGGGGCTCCGCTCCGGCAGAAAGCGTTTGCCCCTGGTCATTTGAACTTCCATTTCAGGTTGAGAACAAAAAGAAGATGCACCTGGACTTTCCCCGGAGCTCTCTGCGTTTTTAAAGCGTCGGGTGGAGTTGGGGGTTCGTAAGCCGCGTTGCTTACTGAAAGTAGAAGTCACTTCTGCCTTCCGTGGTAAGTTTTAGAGCAGAAATGGCAGGAACGTGGCTCCCGTGCTCTGTAGAACTTTCTGAGTAGGAAAACCTGTCAGGAAGGTCTCCCGGCGCTCCGGAGGTTAAAACTTACAAAATGGAGGGAGGGTGAGGGCGGGCTCTCAGCGAAAACTCCGGCGGCTTCCTGGAACACAAAGATGCATAAAGGAGGAGGGTGCAGCAGGGTTCCCACCAAGCGGGCCCTGAACAAAAGAACTAGGTGGGTGGTGCTTGAACCGCCCTGTTTGTTCGGCAGATAAACTTAACTAGTTCAGGATTCAAAGGGCGCACCTCGTTTATCTTCCCAGGATCTACCTGAAGGCAGTGAAAATCCAGTCTAACCAGTATCACCGAGTGTGGGTAGCTTGTTAGAAAACCAGAGACTCTCAGCTTGGATTTTTTAAATTTAGAAGTGCATTTTCATTAGATCACAAGTTGAAATGTTAGAGAGAGTATAAGCCTTGTCTTGGTTACCCGGAATTGTGCAGATAGTTCCAGTAGCATGTCCTACAATTAAATCTTAATCTCTGGGTGTACAAGCAATAGTTTTAATGAGATTCAGCTTTTTGCCGGCTCTTTTCTCTGAGCATGTCCACAGTTCCCGTGTTAACAGGTCTTGTGTCATTGGGTTAATGTAGGTTTAGCTGACAGCTGCTTACTTTCTGATGTCTCCATGGAGGCCTCAGGTATTGTATACCTGAAGACTGGAGTAAAATGGACCAAACAGCATGTCCAGTTTTTAAGATTTCACAGGCAGGAATATGGATGAAGACTTTTGAAATAAAAACCTAGTTCCAGAGTGTTGGCAACTATTGGTTTTATCACATTTCTAACTAACAGTTGCCTCTATAGTGTCCTACACAATAATCACAGGAAGTATCAGACAAGGAGAGTGTGATTGCCTCTATTTTAAGACAAACAAGGTGAACTATTTCTAAAATGGAAAATGCAACTTAATTATCAGAGGTTCTTTATTTCATAGGATTCAGCTCATGTCCTCGTTTGGGGACAAATTGTCAGATGGGTATTGGTTAGGATTATATTAGTGAATAGTGTATTCCTATAGTCTTCTCGATAAGTAGGTCAAAAATCAAATACCAAAGTGGTGTACATTAAAAAAAATTACTACCCAGGAAGTTCTTGGGTGTTTCAAAATGTCCCCAGGGAAAATACTCAACCTATTGGTATAATGCAACAGCCTTGCCTAGGTGCTAGGGTTGCTGTCGCTTTTTGTCACAAAGTGCCATCTAGCTCCTTTATCTGCCCTCATTTTAGATTTCTGTCCCTACATATAATCACTGAAGATAATTTATAACTGGTTTTTTGCTAAGCAAGTGGGTTGTTTGCTGATGTCCTCTACTGGTGAAAAGATAAAACGATAATGTGTGAGAACCAGTTAGTTCTCTGGCTATAATGTGTCTTTTTTTGTTGGGCTTGTGTAGATTAGCTTTCTCTGAGCCCAATTCCAGGAGTTCACCTCTGTAATGATAGTGAATGGATTGTGAGGCCATAAGATCAATCTTGTGTTTTGTTTTTTAAAGGAAAACTTGTACCTTCCATAAGTGTTTCTACAGAAGGCACCCGTGGTGGTTCTTTAAGGTAAGCTATTAAGATAAGTCACTTTAAGTCATAATTGGTTTAAGCAAAGTTTAGTTTTCTTTGGAGGCTAAAACTGACATAGTTTTAAATCCAGTGAATTTGGTTGCCTTTAATCACAGCAGTTGGGCGGCAGAGGCAGGTAGAGTTTTGAGTTTGAGGCTAGCTTGGTTTACAGAGCCAGTTCTAGGACAGCCAGAGCTGCACACAGAAACCTTGTCTTGGAGAAAAACTAGAAGAAAATTCTTGTAACAGAAAGGAGTAGGTGTTTCAGGAAGAATGATTTCTTGCCCTGTTGCCTAAACTCCTTAAAAACTTGTCAGGCATCTAAAGTAATTCTTCTGTTTTTGTTCCTTCATGCTTCCTTCGTGTTTCAACCTTGGCTAAGCTGCTATAGTCTGAAGGAAAGTGTTGGCCCCAAGCGGCCAGTTAATCCCTTGCTAATCTTTGGCCTGCTGTGGTTTCTGTACAGTCTGCTAAGGATGAGGGCACAGGACAAAAAACAGTCTGTCCTAAATGGGATCCCCTGATTTTGAAGACATCTTTTAAACCACACTAAAAGGGTATTAGGAAAGGGTGGCAAATCGGGTAGGTTGTGGAGAATAGGAAGATGTTTTAGAAGGTATTGGAGCTTAGACCTGGAGGATTATCAGGATTTAGATAGACAAGGTTGGGCAGAGGATATTTGGAGGAAGAATTAATTACTATGTGTGTCATCCTCCAAGAAACAGTGGGGAAATTTTAGGCACCAGGAGGAAAAAAGGGAAATTTTAAGAGTTAAGGATGTTTGTTCTAATACCTATGGGGAATAGGGCTTATAAGTGGGGCATTGAAGTGGGTTGCAGTATGTTTAGAGAAATTGATGGATGGTGTTAGAGTAGTATCGAATGGGTTCTTATTAGAGTTCAGAGGAACTAGGAATATGAGAGAGAGGAATGCAGAAGGAAAACAAGTTTGGATCAGGCCTGTGTACAGGGCAGTAATTCCACCTACTGGCAAGTGGTGAGGCAAAAGGAGGTAAGTTTATGATTAGCCTGGGCAACTGGGACATTGTCTCAAAATTGAAAGATTAAAAAGAGGTTGGATATATATGCCTGTCATGTGTAAGAACCTGGTTCAGTCCCCAATACCACAAAAAAGGAAACACTTCTTCATTTGAGTATAGAAAACCTTTGGACAGGTACTTCAGTTTTGTTTTGTTTTCTTTGATGTAAAAAGGTACCCGTTTAGCTTTTTCTTGTAAGAAAGCTTTGTGGTACTACTGTAGCTAATGGAAATATTCTGATCACATTTAAGAAAGCCTAGCTTAGGCTAGGATTTTGGGTAGCTTGTGCTTTTTTTGGTCATTGAGATGGAATTTTAGCCCTGGCTATCTTGGAACTAGTTCTGGAGACCAAGCTGGCGATAAACGTACCTTCCAAGAGCTGGGCTTAAAGTGCCCCGCTAGTTTGTGCATATTAAGTGTGTATTTATTTTGCTTAAGGTAGTTTCAGTTTTTGGTAGGCTTATTTGGAATGCAAATGTATATTAGTGTTTTGACTACATGTATTTCTGTCAGGGTGTCCAGACAGTAGTGAGCTGCCATGTGGGTGCTGGAAATTGAAACCTGGTCATCTGGAAGAAGAGCCAATACTCTTGAAGTTTTTGTATAGAAGTAGAGATTGTGGTTATTTGAGGATCCAGTGGGAGCAATTCAAGGGGGGGGGGCGCTGATTAGAACATTTGTTTTGGAGCGATGCTTTGCCAAGTAAGAACACAACAATTATAAAGATTTGTTTACTTATTATGTATACAGTATTTGCTTGCATATATCTCTGCAGGCCAGAGGAGGGCACCAGATCTTATATATAGATGGCTGTGAGCCACCATGTGGTTTGCCTGGAATTTAACTCAGAACCTCTGGAAAGAGCAGGCAGAAAGAGCAGACAGTGCCCTTAACCTCTGAGCCATTTCTCTAGCCCAAACACAATTTGTTTAAGATTAAATTATTGTGTATGCAACTGTAGCGAAGAAAGCCACATGCCATAGAAGCCAGACACATCTTTATTTCAGGAGCCAGAACCTAGGAGGTTGTGGTACACACCTTTATTTAATCCTAGGACTCAGGGTTAAGAGGTAGACAGAGCTTTCTGAGTTCAAGGCCACTCAGGGATACAGGAGATTGAATCAGTCTTTAATCCCAGCACCAGAGGTCTACAAAAGATAGAAGTGGGGTCTTCAGTGTTAAAATAAGAGGCATTCTAAAGCTGCCCAGGCAGCTAGAGTAGAGTAGTTTTGTAGACGTTGTTTGGCTATACATATCTACTTTCATTGTTTTTCTTTTTGGTTGAGACAGCCTAGTGTACTGTGGATAAGAAGCTAGCCCTGCAACTTATATCTGCTTCCCATATTCTGGGATTGAAGGCATGGTACTCTTAAGAGACCCCCCTTCCCCCTAAAGGAGGCTATTTCAGTATATTATGCTATCTCACATTGACCTTGACTTTGCGGTCTTCCTGGACTTCTGGAGTATGTGGATATTACAGTCATTGTGTCAGCAGTTTAGACTGTAGTATTTGAGGCCTTACGGATAACCTGAGGGCAGCTTTATAACAGAGACTGGCTGGTAGATAAGGCTTGAGTGCCTCTGCCCTCTAGTGGGTAGAGCCTGGGGTTGCAGCCAAGTATACAAGTCAGCCTTTGAAAACTAATGGACTTGTTTAAAATACCTGAAATCCAGTAGAAACTAGTCTAAAGGCACCTTTCTTGGGTTTGGTTCTGCTGAGCCGCTCAGTACAGCCAAGGCACACTATTAACAATTAGGTGGTGCAGTAAAGAATTATATGTAAATCATTTATTGGAAGGGGCTAAAATGGTGACAGGGAATCCGTGGAAGGTTATGTGGAATGAAGAGAAGGAAACAATCAAGCAATCAAGGCTATCCACAAAGCAGAAGGGGAGATAACTTTTGGGATTTCCACAATGAATTTTCACCTAGATATTGTTACTGGTGGCATTAGGGTCCAGGGATGGGTCTGGGGCGTTACCTGGAGGTAGAAACCAAGAACAAATACTAGATATATGGATCTATTCCAGTAGGGTGAAGGAACAACACATTAAAAAAAAAGTGATCAGGTGTCCCTGATGACAGGACTTACATATGTCCTGGCTTTGAAAAGGGTATTAGGGTTACTCCAACATACGCATGTACCCAGATTCTTAGTGAACAAGAAAAGTGTCGGAACTGTATCATAGCAACACTACAATAAAGTTAAATTGTGAGGCATAGGGTGTGGTAATTAGAAGGTGCCTGCAACTTTAATCCAACTTTTGCAAATATATGTTTATATAATTATGCATATGAGGGATATACAGGCTATTCCCCACTCTCCCTTACAGTTTGCCCTATCTTTATGCCATAGGCAAGGTAACTTTGTCTATATCAATTTCCCACTGTTAAGTAGTAGTGCCTTTAGTACCATTGTTCAGACGGGGTGACATTCTTGTCATCTCCAGTTGGTGTAGACGCAGGTAAGTAGAATTTTTGTCAGTATTTTAAATTTAATGATTTAAAAGGTCAAAAAGGTATTTCCTTAAAATTTTTGTTAGTTTTTTTAATATAAGTTGTTTCTGTAGTCTAGGTGAGTATAAATAAGTAGGTAGCCTGTGCTGACCATGAATTAGTTCTTACTTGTATTAACTTTATTCTTATTTTATGTCTTCACATGTTGGTTATAGGTGTGTACTACCTTGCTTTGTCTGACTTTATTTTTATGTATTTAATCTAAAAAAAAATTGGGGGTTCAAGGCAGGGTTTCTCTGGCTTTGGAGGCTGTCCTGGAAATAGGTCTTGTAGACCATGCTGGCCTGGAACTCAGATCCATCTGCCTCTCAAGTGCTGGGATTAAAGGCTTATGCCACCTCTGTCCAGCTTTTTTAATGTTTTGAGACAAGGTATGGCTATGTAGTAGCCCTGGCTGGCCTTGGTTTTGCACTGTAGAGATCCCAATTGCCTCCTTTTCCAGGTGCTAGGATTAAAGTTGTGTGCCATCTCGTTGGGCCTGGCTCTTTTATTTACATCTTTTAATACTATATCGTGTCTAGGTGAGTATGCAAGTAGAGGTCAGGAGGAAGAGTCAAGGCTTTCCACTGACTTTTGGCCTCTTAGGGATCAAAACTCCACGTCATTTCAGGTTTGGTGGCAAGAAATTTATACACTTTCAGCTTACTATCCTCTAGTTTTATTTTTGAGACAGTCTCATGTCAGTATGTAACTTGAAGGTGACTGGAACTACTTACTGATCCTTTGATTACTACTTGCCAAATACATTTCTCCATGCTCCAAAACAATTATTTTACAGCTGGGTGGTGGTGGCGGCGGCATAAACCTCTATTTCCAGGATTTGGGAGGCAGAGACAGGTTCTGAGACTGGTCTAGAGTCTAGAGTGCCGGAATAGCCAGAACCACACGGAGAAACCCTGTCAAAACTCCTTTTACATTGGGGTAGGGTGTTAGCCTTTTGCAGTGATGGGCCTTTGCTGTTGATGATGTCATTTATACTAGACAAGGCCTTACAGAACTATGACCCACTCTGGTCTTTGGCTCTTTTGCTTTACCTCTGTCTTTTTGATAGCACATAAGAGGAATACCCTTGTTTTGGGGGCATGCGGATATTTTTATTTTCTGTTTTTAAGGTTTTTTTTTTTTGAGACGGGGTTTCTCTGTTTCTTTGGAGCCTATCCTGGAACTAGCTCTTGTAGACCAGGCTGGTCTCCAACTCACGAAGATTCACAAGCCACCTGCCTCTGCCTCCCGAGTGCTGGAATTAAAGGAGTTTATAGTTTAAAGATGGGGAATTACGCCTTAGCCCAAGCTAGCCTAGAACGCAGAATCCTGGCCCACCTTTCTTTTTGGATGGGAGTCACAGTCATATAAACCTGACCTGGAACTCTGAGAAAATTAGCTGTTTCTCCCTCCAAAACTGATTAAATGTGTATACTTCCATGGCTGGTAACTAGCTATTTCTGTTATTTTCACTCATCCTTACTTCCATCTGTGAAATGGAGAAAATCATGTCTGATGAATATTATTAATATGCATATTAAATGAATGTTGTATAAAGGTTTTATTTTGTTTTTTTCTTTCAGCTACCAAAAATTGCCCAAGCTTGTGTGACATCAGCTCTGTCAAGTGTCCATGATGCTGGGCCCTGAGGGAGGTGAAGGCTATGTGGTCAAACTTCGTGGCCTACCCTGGTCCTGCTCAATTGAGGACGTACAAAACTTCCTCTCCGACTGCACAATTCATGATGGGGTCGCAGGTGTTCATTTCATTTATACTAGAGAAGGCAGGCAGAGTGGTGAGGCTTTTGTTGAACTTGAGTCAGAAGATGATGTAAAATTGGCTCTGAAAAAAGACAGGGAAAGCATGGGACACCGGTATATTGAGGTGTTCAAGTCACACAGAACCGAGATGGATTGGGTGTTGAAGCACAGTGGTCCAAACAGCGCCGACAGCGCCAATGATGGCTTTGTGAGGCTTCGGGGACTCCCATTTGGATGCACAAAGGAAGAAATTGTTCAGTTCTTCTCAGGGTTGGAAATTGTGCCAAACGGGATCACATTACCTGTGGACCCGGAGGGCAAGATTACAGGGGAGGCGTTCGTTCAGTTTGCCTCACAAGAGCTAGCCGAGAAAGCTCTAGGGAAGCACAAGGAGAGAATAGGGCACAGGTATATTGAAGTGTTCAAGAGCAGTCAGGAGGAAGTTAGGTCATACTCAGACCCACCTCTGAAGTTCATGTCTGTGCAGAGGCCTGGGCCTTATGACCGGCCTGGCACAGCACGGAGATACATTGGCATTGTCAAACAGGCAGGCTTGGATAGGATGAGGTCTGGTGCCTATAGTGCAGGCTATGGGGGCTATGAAGAATACAGTGGCCTCAGTGATGGCTATGGCTTCACCACTGACCTGTTTGGGAGAGACCTCAGCTACTGTCTCTCAGGAATGTATGACCACAGATATGGAGACAGCGAGTTCACAGTGCAGAGCACCACCGGCCACTGCGTGCACATGAGAGGGCTGCCCTACAAAGCAACGGAGAACGACATTTACAACTTCTTCTCTCCACTCAACCCCGTGAGAGTTCATATTGAGATTGGTCCTGATGGAAGAGTGACGGGAGAAGCTGATGTTGAGTTTGCCACCCATGAAGAAGCAGTGGCAGCCATGTCGAAGGACAGGGCCAACATGCAGCACAGATACATAGAACTCTTCCTGAATTCAACAACAGGGGCTAGCAACGGGGCTTATAGCAGCCAGGTGATGCAGGGCATGGGAGTGTCAGCTGCCCAGGCGACTTACAGTGGCCTGGAGAGCCAGTCAGTGAGTGGCTGTTACGGGGCCGGCTACAGCGGTCAGAACAGCATGGGTGGATATGATTAGTATAGTAGGAGCATTTGAGTTATTTCAATCAAAAATTTCACAGGCAGCCAATAAGCAGTCAAGAGCAGTTTAAACTCTAGAGGAAGCTGGGGGACCCACTTTGCACCATGAGTTTGTGAAAATCTGGATTAAAAAATTACCTCTTCAGTGTTTCTCATGCAAACTTTTCTTCTAGCATGTAATATTGAGTAAACTAAAACTATTTTCTTCCGCTTTTCTCAATTAACATTTTTGGTAGTATACTTAAGAGTGATGTTATCTGAGTTAAGTAGTTTAAGTATGTTGAGCGGATCTTTAAGCACACCACAGTGAACACACTGGGGACATGTACTTTTCTGGAGAACTCAAAAGGTGCTAGATCCCTGATGCAAAGAGAAGCATTTCTCATGTTCATTCTAGTTTATATTTTCATTTAAATCTTTAGGTTAAGTTTAAGCTTTTTAAAAGTTAGTTTTGAGAATTGAGACACAATACTAATACTGTAGGAATTGGTGAGGCCTTGACTTAAAGCTTTCTTTGTACTGTGATTTCCTTTTGGGTGTATTTTGCTAAGTGAAACTTGTTAAATTTTTTGTTAACTAAATTTTTTTCTTAAAATAAAGACTTTTTCACAATGACTGGCACAGCTTATCTACTCAGCGAAAGGCAGCAAACTGGGTGGTTGAGAAGGATCTGTAAACCCTTATTAACTTTTAGAAGGGATTTGAAAGTAGTCATGTTAGCTTCGAGCGGTGTCTCAGGCCTGTAATCCTAACACTTGAATGGCCGAAGCAGGCGGGTTGCCATGAGTTTGAGGCCATCTTGGTCTACATTGTTTAGGCTGGCAGATTCAAATAGTTGGGCACCGTCTTTTAAAATGAAAAGTGCATTGTAGAGACAGTGACTAAACAGTCCAGTATACACGAGAAGCACATAGTTGCTGCCACCTGTGATTATATACATTATATGCTATTGAAAAAATCCTAGCTGGGCACCGGTAGTGCATGCCTTTATTAATCCCAGCACTCAGGAGGCAGAGACAGGTGGAGTTCGAAACCAGCCTGGTCCACAAGAACTAGTTCCGGGACAGCCTCCAAAGCCACAGAGAAACCCTGTCTCAAAAACCAAAAAAGCCATAAACCTGCTTGTGAGTTCCGCATGCATGTCTGGTATCTGAAGTGACTAGAGAGGGTGTTGGATCCCCAGAATTGGAGTGCCTTGTAGTTACTAGGGCTCATACCTGAGCTTTCTGTAACAGTGGTAAGGGTTCTTGTAAGTTGAGCCATCATAGTTTGGGGGCGGGGGCATAAAGCATTTGCTGGAGTACCAACATTCAGTCTGGGGGTGATTTGCCAATTAGTGGTTAAGGCTACTGTTTTTAGGGTGACAAGCAAGTACAGCTATTGTCTACAACAAATGAGCCAAAAAGGAGCAGACACAGGAATCCAAATCCTTGGCAGCCAGCCCTCTTTGGGTGTTGAGAATATTTCTGCCACTGAATGGTGTGTCCTGTTTCAGAGGTCATAGTCATGTTCTGTTTCTAGAAAAGAACCAGTTTTCCAATTTATCAGTCATAGCGTGAAGGAAACCCAGCGGCACTAGACAACCCAAATCCCAAGGATATTGTAGTCTTTTGTATGACTAGGGGTCCCACAGTTCCCTGGCCCCTGTTGTCCTACTGGGGAACTACAGCTAGAGGGCAGAGTTTACAAGTGATCTCAAGGTTTGCATTAAGACCGTTAACCATGTGTTAGTGGCAGTGGGTTCCTAGGCTTCTAACTTCTGTTGTGACCTATGGAGCTGCAGTAATGGGAAGTCCATTATCTTAAGAGCCACTGGGTGTCCCCCCCCCAACACAGGAAATCAGGAGGTTACTTGTGTTAAGACTGTAGAAGTAAAAACAACTTTCTCTGTATTGTAGGAAGGGTTCTGACCACAGCAAAACCACTGCTACTTGTGGTAAATGCACTTTTAACTACGGAGATCAGCAGGTAGACTACATTTTGAAAGTAGTTGATACTACTAATTACTGGTATAGGCAGCTTATTTCTTATATCTTTGAGAGACATCTAAATTAGCTCCCATGTAGCATATTGACATATTTACTCCTAAGAATTATATGCATTTGCCAGGGGGTGCGGGTACACACCTTTCATCCCAGCAGAGGCAGGTGGATCTCTGTTAGAAGCCAACATGGTCTACAGAGCTAGTTCCCTGCCTTTAAGAAAACAAAAACATGCATTTAAGTTGCATTTTTCTTAAAACTGTGTTAGTGCTTTGCTTGTATATCTATCACATTCCTTTCTGATACTTGAGGTGGGGAGCCTCCGGGTGGCTGCTGGGAAATAAGTGCTCTTTTTTGGTTTTTCGAGACAGGGTTTCTCTGTGTAACTTTGGAGCCTTTCCTGGCACTCTCTTTCCTGGCCTTGAACTCACAGAGATCCACATCCAGAGTGCTGGGATTAAAGGTGTGTGCCACCAATGCCTGGCCAGGAGATAAGTGCTCTTAAGCACTGAACCTGTACCCCTCTGCATTTATCCTTTTATTTGTGGGTTCACACATGCCAGATTGCAAATTTTGGAGTTACACAAATTGGTTCTATTAGATGGGTCCCCAGGCCTGAACTTGGCTTAGTAATAAGTCTGTGCCTCCTGAACATTCTTGATGAGAGGCATGTACAATGTGGATATGAAACACTGTTCTCCAAGGCTTCAGTATTGCTTAACAAGACTTGACTATATCCTGGAGCTAGGAAGAATTTCTAAAGGGTAGGAGCATGTTGCAGAAAGAGACCCCTGGCACACAGGAAGCAGGGAGGTGTAAGGGGAAAATAGAAGCAGAAGTATGTCTCCAGTGTTCAAGCCTTTAACTCAAGATCCTTGGGAGATGAATCCAAATCATTTAGACTTGGCACAAGGTGTACTGTATTGATGGACTGACTAGGTTTAGGAAGTGGGGACTTGTCCTGTTAGAGGAAACTCTATCCAGTGGCTTGGAGAGGAGTTAAGTTATTGTAAGCTAATCTGGCATCATGACTTATAAATCTATTCAAACAGCCATGGTCATTCATTGGCCAGTTACTCTTGTGTTAAAAAGCAAAGAGCTTACTTAGTATTTCACAGCATTTGGGAAACAGAAGTAAAATGTTGTTTGGTGGGAATATGTCATCTGTGGTCAGACACAGTGGGTAGTGTTCAAAGTATAGGTAAGAATATGTCTTGTGCTTGGCATGTTGTCCATATGAGGGCCTGTGTTCATCTCCAGCACTGAAGAAAAAATACTGATCTTAAGCTCTCTTCATGTAAGTTTATACTAGCACCTATTGAATTTTGGGGACAGCTGGTTTTACACTTGGATAAGACCGCCTTTTCATTACTATTAGGTTCACAACGTTTTGTGTCTGCAGTTCCCAACAAGAGGTCAACAATGGTTTAATGTGTCTGACAAATATTAGTCATTAGTCATTATAGCTCCCTTCAAATGCTCTGGCTGAGGACGATCTTGAACTCCTGCCTGCTTCCACCTCCCAAGTGCTGAGATTATAGGTGTGTGCCACCATCTCCAATCTAAATTGCTTGAAGATATTTTGCATGGGAGTGCACATGATGTGAGCCATGGCGTGTAAGTGAAGACAAGGACAGTTTCCATGAGTTGGCTTTCTACCTCGCTGAGGCAGGGTCTCTTGTTCTGCTGTGCTCTGACTAGCTGCTGCTTGAGCATCCAGACATTCTCCCTTCTCCACCTTCCATCTTTCATCTCTAGTTAGGTTTATAATTTCCTAGATCTGGTTTTTGTATGCTTTCTAAGGTTAAACTCAGGTCTTCATGCTTACTGGTGGGGCTAGTGCTTTTACCCTCTAAACCATTTTTCCAAGTCTATATTTTACATAAATGCTTTACATGTGGTCAGTGAGTTTTTTGGATTTTTTTTCTTTCTTTTTTTTTTTTTTTTGTTTTTGTTTTTCGAGACAGGGTTTCTCTGTGTAGCTTTGGAGCCTATCCTGGCACTGGCCTCAAACTCAGAGATCCACCTGCCTCTGCCTCCTGAGTGCTGGTATTAAAGGCGTGCGCCACCAATGCCCAGCCTTTTTTTTTTTTTTTTTTTTAAGCCTGTCCCGGAACTAGCTCTTGTAGAGCAGGCTGATCTCAAACTCAAATATCCACCTGCCTCTGCCTCCCGAGTGCTGGTTTTTCTTTTCTTTTCATTCTTTTTTTTTTTTTTTTTTTTGTTCACTGGTAGAAAATTGGTGTAGCACTTAGGAGCATTTTTCAGTGTAGCCTAGGCTAGTATGGAACCTCAGTCTTTGAAGGTGACTCAGATTGTAGGCATGAGCCACCATTCCTGCCTGTTTGCCCTTTTAAAACTACTTTGGAAAACCTTATTTATTTAATTATTTTGTTACCTATTTTCTTTGGTTTTTAAGCCTGCCTATGCTACATGAGACCCTGACTCAAGAAAACTAAACAAGAAATAGATGTATGGTTAGATAACCTTCAACATTGCACCCACATTAGAAAACTTGAACATTACATTCCTGTGTACCTGAGAGTGGGCCTGTCAGCTTGGGACCAGGACTGGGTCCTTAGACAGGTGATAGCAAAGAAAGGACTTTAACCATACCTGATCAACCGCCTACTTAGGAGAGTTGGTTTTGATTCTACTAGGTTGTGTGGAAGACATCTAGTGTTTATTCACCCCCGTTAGGGAAGCCACTACAGACCATAACAACAAAGTGCAAGTTGGTGAAGCAGCTGTTTTCCTGCAGGTACTGGTTGGGGTTACTCAGGAATAGGCATGACTCAAATGCAGGCTATCTCAACTTTGGTAGTCACTCCATGAAAGCTGCAACCTGGAATCCATTATTTATAGGCTGCAGGAGGACGTGGTTGGCCAGTCCCTCCAGCAACTGTTTGCTCAGTCTTTAACTCTGCAGAGAACCATGTTTTTACATACATGCATAGCCTGTGCCTCGGAGGAAATGTTTTAAATTTGAGGGAATTGCTGTGCAGCTTTTGTTAGTCCCCTTAAACTCAGATCCTTGCCAGGCCTTGTTACAGTCAAAGTCAGAAAACAGCTGATCCATTTTCCTTTACACCATTTGGTCCTGAGGATCAAACTTAATATCAGACTTGGTTGTGGTTATCTTAAACTGCTGAGACATTTCTCCCAACATATATACATACATACATACATATATATATATATAGTGTGTGTGTATGTGTGTTACACATGTGAGTATGTGCATGCTCACATGTATGTCTAATCAGTGTCTTTTGATTGCTTTCTATTTTACTCTTTATGTCAATCTCTCACTGAACCTGGGACTTATCAATTCAGCTTGGCTGACCAGCTATTGAGCTCTAAGTGTGCACCTACTCAACCCCCACCTCAATCTCTAGGATTACAGATAGGCTTTGCTGTGATTGGCTTTTAATTCAGAACCGAAAGCTCGAACTCTGGTCTTTACCAAATGAGCCGTTATCCCCACCCTCTTGTTTTTGATTTTATGTAGCTCTGGCTGACCTGAAACTCACTAGGTCAGACTGGCCTCAAACTTGCTGTGATTCTATTGTGTCTACTTCCCAGGTGCTGGAATTATAGATGCTTGTCCATCACACTTCTATTATTCATCTGTTGTACATTAGGTATTCTGGTCTTAAGTATCAGCCTAGGGGTGTGTTTTAGAGAACAGCTGCATAGCATGCTCAAAGGCTGAGGGTTTATCTCAGCTGTGGAACACCTGCATAGTATGTACAAGGCCCTGGATTTCATACCCAGAACAGGAAAATCAGATGTAGTGGTACTTGCCTGTAATCTCAGCAGTCTCAAAGATGGGAGATTATGAGTTCAAGGTCAAGCTAGGCTACTTGGACCCTGCCTCAAGAAAAGAAAATGAAAAATAGATGATAATCCTCAACATGACAGATAAGCAGGAGGGACATATTCACAAAGCAGGCATAGCCATTGTGTTATCTGGATAGTCTAAAGCTCAGCGACTCCAGGAGGACTCCCTGGGTTTGAGACTGTACTCTCTAGGGTGTGAGAACTTTTGTGTATGTCAGGAGGGTTAGTTCAGTGTTTCTTAACCTTTTGAATGC
The DNA here is from genome assembly GCF_003668045.3 of Cricetulus griseus. Taxonomy (NCBI): domain Eukaryota; kingdom Metazoa; phylum Chordata; class Mammalia; order Rodentia; family Cricetidae; genus Cricetulus; species Cricetulus griseus. The sequence continues at coordinate 26,998,106 of NC_048601.1, read as the reverse complement.
TGCAACCCTTTTATCGTGGTGAGCCCCCCCCCCCATAGAATTATTTTGCTATTTCATAATTTGCTGCTGTTATGAATCTGTAATGTTAATATTTGTGTTTTCTGAAGGTCTTAGGTGATCCCTATGAAAGGGTTGTTTCACCCCATAGGTTGAGAACTAGAGGGATAGTAGGACACTCCCCCCACCCCCCCAATCTCTGAGGCTAGTAAACTGAAGAGGGTGGAAAGGAATTTTGAAGTTGTCTCTGCCAGGGGGCAATAGTCAGAAGTACTTCCAGGAACCACGAAGGGAATCTTGGGGAGAAAGAGGCAGTTCTCAACCTGAACCACTTTCTCAGAGGAAAAAAAAAAAAAAAAAAAAAAAAAAAACTACTGTCACCTTCTATGCTACAGAACAAGTTTGTGGTTTGGTGCTATTTACTGATTATGGTGACAAGAGCCACATACAGGACACTGAGGTGTTGCACCTCAATGGTTGCTAATAGGAGTGGTAGACAGGAATCTAAAATCTGAGAAACATTTTCAGGGTGGGGATATATTGCTCAGTTGGTAGAGCCCTTTCCTAGCATTCATGAGGCCCTGGGTTTGAGCTCCAGCACCACATAAACCAATGTGGTTGTCTGCACTTAAAACCCCCTGCACTTGGGAGGTGAAGGCAAGAGGAACAGAATGGAGTGTCAATTTCATCTTGTGTTCTTATAGAAAGTTCAAGGCCAACCTCGGCTATGTGCAGTGTTTGCACCCAGAAAGCAACAGGAATTACGTTGAGTTCTCTGCTACCACAAAGCATACACAGGAAAAGCAGCTGAAGATGGGTGTGGGGTCTGTCTGGCAGCCTTTCCAGTCCAGACCTGTGGCTGGAAAGTGATACATCTCAGGTCAAAGGATTACCTATCAGGAGCCAGTTTCACTAATAAAATAGAATTGTGCACAGCAGAGGTTCCTATGCCTTGGCTTGAGAGACAACCTGTTGTCTTTCCACCACGACGGAAGAGTATCGCGTAGTGCCTCAAGGGGGCGCTGTTGGGTTTGGGCGCTTTGGTTCTTTTGTGAAACTGCTGCGGCTCTGGGATTTTACCTGCATTACAGTAATACTTCTTCCAGAGCCATAGTCCAGCTCATTTTGCTCCCTGGACATTTGTATACCCTGTTAACTCGTCCAGAGCAATTCTGTAGCAAATTCTCGTTTTCAGATCAATTCAGATACCTCTTTTGGGTCCGATTTTGGGCCACCACCACTAGCTGCCTGCTTCCTGTTCCAAACATGCAGCATTCTACCACACCCAAGAGTTTCCTCCGCTACAAAGAGACCCTGTTGCGGGGACCCTCTGAGTTCTGGCTTTTGTTGCTTAATCCTTCTTACCATCGTGAGATTGCTGAATACACTCTTGTCCCAGGACACTGGAGGTTTCACACATGCTGATCTGATGAGGGCTATAGCAAGATGTTACCGGGGCAGATGGGTCTGTGGAGTGAGATGGGGTTACAGAGTGGCTGAACCATTGAGGATCATTGTAGGTTTCATGTGGAGGTGATTGACAGCTGGGGTCTCTAGGCACGAAGTGAAAATGTGTTTGGATAAAACATATTATCTTCCGTGTTGCACTCATTCCTGTGGATCTTGCTGGACCAGGAGCCATGGGAGAACGTTTTAGGTACACCATCAATTAGGTTCTCAATCTTTCTGGGGGTGGGACAGACAACTCATCAGACGCGTCCAATCCCCTGCCTTCCCCACCACATCCACAGAGGGGTCACAAGACCACAGAAGGGAGTGGCAAAACCTTTTTAATATAAAATAAGTTTTGGTTATCCTTCCCCGTCACTGAAGACTTAACAGTATGCATGAGAGGCCATCCTGGAAGAGAAGGTCTCCAGAGTGGAATAGCGGCAGGAAGCTGGCAAGACCTGCCTCCAGCTTGGTCCTGTGTTCAGGTCATCAGGTATTCGCAGAGCCTGGAGAGAGTTGGGTCAGTTCTTAAGTGTCTTATTCCCTCTGCTACCCTGTCACTCTTCATCCCTGCATCCCACAGGGGCCCAGCTCACCAGGAGTGATGAGTGGGGTGGCTTTCCCAGGTAAGGAACTAGAGAAAGGAAGCACTCAGGTTAGTATCAAGATCTTCTGTTGTCTCCTCAGGGCTTCCCATGTCCCTCCCTACAAAGGCATAACATTTTTTGAGACAGGGTCTCATGTAGCTCAGGGCTACTGGAGATTGGTATATAACCAAGGATAATTGTGACTTGCTAGTCTTCCTACAAGTGCTGGGATTACAGGTGTTCACTGCCATACCCTGCTAGGGGCATACACCTTAATACTCTTCCATGGCTTTACCCTGAATTGGGGCCCTTGAGGGTTTATTATCTTCAAACAAATCCTTCTTAGAACCCAATGAATAGGCAGGCTGTCATGATTCTGTAGGTCCTAGAACTTTCTCACCACACAGGTGTACTCAGCCAAAGGCGCATACCACTAGGTCACTCTCACCTGGCTTTGTGACTGCGCCTACATTTGCACTTGCCACCTGTGAGAGGAAGAACATAGCTAGCCAGTCTGAGGAGGCTGAGCCCTCCTTTCCCCACTCTGCCAATCCCTGCACTTACTCAGAGCCATGGCTATTCCAGCGATGCACAGGAGCCCTCCGAAGATCATTCCACCCAGCTGCAGGCTCTTCCAGTCTTGGGAGGTGTGTGCAAAGAGGAAACAAGAGCGTCTCACAGTACCCTCACACATTCATTCAAAAGGTATTTATGGGGCCGTGGGTGTGGTTTTGTGGGAGGCCTTTACGAGCACCCACTGGCCCTGTAAATAAGTGCTTACCCGCATGGCATTTACATCCCAGCAGTGAAAAAGAGATCAAGTGGGTTAATAGGTACATCATGTAATAGTATCTCATGGGGACAAGTGCCATGAGAGGTTCACTGAGCTCAGGCCCAGGTGTCCAACCCCAGCTCCATGCCCCAGGGCACCCTCTTCCTCACTGCATTGAGCTCTCACAAAGAAGAGGTCTGATGTCCCACCCCACCTTGCCTATACTGGGTTATGTATCATCCTCCTCAGTTGGCTTGGCAAAGAGGCCAAGGTAGACAAGGATTGAATGGGGTGGGGTGAGTAGGGTGAGGATTGGCACCAGCTCTTACCATAATAGAAGGGACTGTCTTTATCTACAGTAAATGAAAAATAGTAATAAGTAAGCAAATAAGCACCAGGATTAGGAGACAGGGTATGGGGTCTTAGAAGGGAAATGCAGGCACATGGCAGGGCTCAGGACTCACCGATGGGGTCATTGGCTTCCAAGGCAGGCAGACCTGGGTGGGAGAAGAGGAAGAAGGTATTTCTCGCACTGGTGTCTACAATGGCAACTATCTAGAGGGGCCTGGAAAGTGACCTTGGGCCTACCAGGTCCCATATCTCTTCAGTCGCAAGCAGGTCTTGGCTTTTGCAACTCATACTGAGGCCATGGGTTCCCATTCACAGCCCTTCCTGTTTCTTGCCCTGTTGTAGTTTCTTGTGCTCTGAACAGGATGCTTGGTTCCTTTTTAACCTTGCCCCAAAAGCTGAGGATAGAGCCTGGCTCTTTGCCTCTTGAAGAAAGGGCACACCGTGATGTGCGTTGTCTGTTTCCCACAGCCCACTGTCTCAGTAGCCGTTGAACAACCTTTTCAATGTCCTCATTCCACATGTACTAGTGTTTCATGCAGCTGACAGTTTACATGTAGACACATTTATTGGACAGCAGTAATTTTCTGGGAAGAGGTTGTCTGGTCTCCAGTGCCTTGGTGGGTGGAGAACTCACCTGCTAGCACCAGGAGAAAGGCACGGGTTACTCCCTTCATGTCAGGACACACAGCAAGGCTGCAGGCTGCTGCTGGGTGAGATGGGGAGTAGAGGTAGGTGGGGTTGGCTCTGTGGTCTGCTCTGTGACCTGCCACAACTCACTTTGTTAGTAAGAAGCAGAACTGGTGTGGGAATTAGAGGTGTGAATCCCACACAGGCATGCACTTACCTTACTAAAATTTCGACTTTCACACCTACAGATGGGAGCAAAAGGGAATTCAGGAAGTTACCACCCAAACACTCCAAGTAGGAGCTCAGCTTTCCTAAGCAGGTGTCCAGGCTCTGGCTATTCTATTTGAAAAGATCCGGGCCTGGGGTACCTAGGTTGAATTACAGATTGTCTTAAACTCCAGCACCAGGGCTGGAAGGCACATTTCCAGGCCTTTTTCTTCTGGAGCCAGGACTCTGTTCCAGGCAGCCCCAAATTCCACTCAGAGCATAGGAATGCCTGCTGGTGTGTGAGACATAGCCCCTTTCTCCTGTGAGTAGGACCTACCCAAGGCCCTATTCACACATTGAATGTGACAAGCCTTGTATGGCTGAGTTTTATAGCAAAAGCCCTATCCCTTCTTGCTGTATAATGGTAGCTATAGGCTAGTGTCAAGGGTTCAGTTGTGAAGCCACTGTTACTATCTACTATTCCTAGCTCTGGTCTTCTAAGGAGATCACAGATCCAGTGCCTTCTGGCTGGGCTCAGTCCCCTATCATCCACTTGCCAGCTATGTGACTTAGTAGGTATCTTCTCTATGTTTCAGTGTCCTGTAAATAACAGCAACCTTGTAAATTAGGCAGATGAATTTAAATGAGCTGTGATGTCTCAGTCCTAAAAAAAAAAAAAAAAAAAAAAAAAAAAAAAAAAAAAAGCCCAGAACTGAAACTCTGCTACAATATATCCAAACCACTTGGGCCTTTTGCCCTATGATGGAAAACTGGGTGGAATAGAGCAAACATGGGACAGGCAGTCTGAAGCTGGATTTCTCCTGCCTTTTGTCAGTTTCTCCTACTCCTTCCCTCAACCCACAGCCCCTGGACCATGTCTCATCATTTCACATGAACTGCTAAAAATTGGCTCTTACTTCCTCTGTCCCGAACCCTCTAGTACACAGTCACAAAGTCAACAGGCTCCAGGCTCCAGGAGGCCATTTCTGTCTTCACAACCCCCAAACAGTTGCTCACCCCCTCAGAGTCCTGGGGTCAGCACCCACCAGCCCTTCTTCTGGCCACCCCCTTCCAAGTCCTAGGAGATATCTACTTACCCTGGAGATCACTCCAGCTAGGTGAGTTGTTCAGGGGCAGAGAGCAAGTCTGAGGACAGCCTGTATGGGTTCTGCTCTTTAAACCCATGTGCTCCGCCCTGGGCCACAAACCAGCAGTCTAGAGGGAACTGGTCCTACCTCTTGTGTGCCTCTAGCCAGCCCTCCCCACCTGCGCTTAAGGACACAGCTCACTTACCACACCCAGGGTAGAGCCAGTGCTGGGTCCCAGACTGCTTAGAGTTAAGGAACAAGAGAGAGGAGGGGAAAGTATGGCTACTGGGTTTCAGTCCCTGCCCCAGAGGAAAAGGCGGCTTTATTTGTCTATCTAGGTCTTAAAAGAAAGCCTCTGGGTTGGTGAGACAGCTTGGCAGGTGAAGATGCTTGTTACCAAGACCGACAACCTGAATTTGAATCCCCAAACCCAAAGGGTAGCAAGAAAGCTGACTCTAGTTGTCTGTGATGTTCACATGGAGGTGTGCTCTCTCTCTCTCTCTCTCTCTCTCTCTCTCTCTCTCTCTCTCTCTCTCTCACAACACACACACACACACACACACACACACACACACACACACAGGTCCTGGGGGATTCAGGGTTGTGTGAAATATCTAAGGGACAGTGGAGTAGACAGTAGAGACTGGCAACTGTATTACTTTTATTTGGACCCAGTGTTCAAGGAGAGAGAGGGCTGGATCTGATGGGGACCCATTGGTTCACACCTTGTGACTCAGGGACCCTACTTCAGGCTGGAATGAGAAACTTCTCCAGCCCAGCTAGACTTCTGCCTGCCTCTCAAAGAGGGAGTGAAAGCCAGGAAGAGGCCAGATTCACCTTACCATGTGTGCCTTTGCATGATATTAGGCCTTTCTGCTGTGTTCCCAGTGAGGGAGACATGTTCCTATCTAAAAGGTCATTGAAGGAGAGTTGAGGGGGGTGTCTTGGGTAGGTGAAGGAGGGTTGTTGAGTTTAACAGTTATTTTCTTCTTAATTTTGTAAGTGTGAGTGTTCTGGCTTGCATGCATGTCTGCACTGTATAAGTGCCTGGTGCCCACAGAAGCCAGAAGAGAGTGTCAGATCCCCTGGAACTTGAGTTATAGACAGTTGTGAGCAGACACGTGGATGCTGGGAATAAAACCCTGCTCCTCGAGAAGAGCAGTCAGTGCTCTTAACTGCTAAGCCATCTTTATAGCCACCCTGAGGTCCTTCCCCACCCTTTTTTAAAACTGGAACATTTTGCAAATTTACATTTCATCCTTGTTTAGGGCTATGTTAATTTTAGTATATGTGCTGCTGATGCAAGCACAAAAATATTTGTGTGTGTAATCAATGTTTGCATATGTGTGCATGTACCTGTGCAGATTGATGTCTTGTGTCTACTATTTTGTGTGTGTGTGTGTGTGGTGGTTTAACTAGGAATGGCCCCCACAGACTTATGTGTTTGAATGCTTGGCCCATAGGGAAGTGACCTTTTTGGAGGAAATGTGTCCTGTGGGGGCAGGCTTTGAGGTCTCCAAGCTCAAGCTCCTTCTGCTGCCTGTAGATCAAGATGTAGAACTCCCAGCTCCTTCTCCAGAACCTTGTCTGCCTGCACGCCGCCATGTCCTGCCATGGTGACAATGGACTAAACCTCTGAAACTATAAGCCATCCTCAATTAAATGTTTTCTTTTATAAGAGTTGCCAAGGTCAGGGCTGGAGAGATGGCTCAGAGGTTAAGAGCACTGACTGCTCTTCCAGAGGTCCTGAGTTCGGTTCCCAGCAACCACATGGTGGCTTACAACCATCCGTTATGAGATCTGGTGCTCTCTTTTGGTGTGCAGATATACATGGAAGCAGAATGTTGTATACATAATAAATAAAATAAAAAAAAAAGAGTTGTCAAGGTCATGGTGTCTTTCCATATCAATGGAACCCTAAGACACTTTTTTTTTCTTTTTTCTTTTTGGTTTTTTGAGACAGGGTTTCTCTGTGTAGCTTTGGAGCCTATCCTGGCACTCGCTCTGGAGACCAGGCTGGCCTCGAACTCACAGAGATCCACCTGCCTCTGCCTCCCGAGTGCTGGGATTAAAGGCATGCGCCACCAACGCCCCGCAACCCTAAGACACTTTATCTTACTAAAATGCTTTAAAGAATGTCTTTTGTTTATTCTTTGACAATTTTCTTAGGTGCATACAACTTATCTTGATCATATCCAGCCAAACTCTACCCTCACACTCCTCTTTTTCTTGTCCTTTTCCTCCTCTACTTTCTTGAGTTAGTACTGTCTGCCGGATTGTTGACTGATCTTGTTATCCTGATCTTGTGCAGGTAAACATGGTGCAGTAAGCTCATGGGTGCAGCAGTTATGTCATATGCAAAGGATGGCATTTCACATTGCTGCATCCTCCAGCTCTTCATTCATTCATTCATTGATTCATTCATTCATTCATCAGTATTTGATTTTTCGAGACAGGGTTTCTCTGTGAGTAGCCCTGACTGTCCTGGAACTCTGTAGATCAGGCTGGTGTCAAACTCACAGAGATCCACCTGCCTCCACCTCCCAAGTGCTAGGATTAAAGGCGTGCATCACCACAGCCCAGCCATCCTACAGCCCTTACATTCTTTCCACTCCTTTTCCTCTGTGTTCCCTAAACCTTGTGGTTGTTGAGACAGATGTCTCATTTAAGGCTGAGCACTCAGCTAGGTGTGGTGGCACACACCTTTTATCCCAGCACTCGGGAGGCAGAAGCAGCCAGCCTGGTCTACATGGAGAGTTCTCCAAAAACCAAATCAAACCAACCAAATAAATTAATAAAAGATAAAAAGACTGAACACTCAGCATCACTTACTCTCTGTATTTTGACCAGTTACTAGTCTCTACATTGACTGCTGACCACTGCAGAAAGATGTTTCTCTGGCCAAGGTTGAGGGAAGCAATGATCTATGTGTATCCACATAAATATTTAGACTGTGGCTTGACAACAGTATCCATTTAAGAAAAACAATAATAGTAGGTTCCTCCCAGAGCCTGTGATCTCCTGGGCCAGGGTTTTTGACCAGGTTTATAGCACCCGGCCTGAATTTGCTCCTGTGGAACAGGCCTTAAATCCAATCCAAAAGCAATTGCATGAAATTCATACTACAATGGCACCAGTGGTCACGCACATCTTGGCAGGCTGGCTTTCTGCATGCAGGGTTGGCTTCAGGGATGCCTCGGGTGACATTGTCTCTCTGCAGCTCCAGCACTTTGGAAGCTAGGCAGCAGAAGGAAGTTTTAGGTCAGTGCCAGCTCGATTTCTTTGTCCTTCAAGCAAAGTATGTTGTGTCCTCAGCAATAGGGTCTCACCATCTACTTCTGCTGGCCAGCCAAGGACAATGGCAATGTAGATCAGGCTTGCCTTAAACTCACATAGATACATCTGCCCCCGTCTCCTGAGTGCCGGGATTAAAGATGTATGACACCACACATAGCTCTCAGCCTGTTTTCTTATACCATCCAGAACCTCCTTATCCAGGGATGACATAACCCCCAATAATCTGGGCCCTCCCACATTGACTATTAACCAGAAAATGCCTTGCAGATTTGTTTAGAGGTCAAACTTATGTATTTATTTTTACTTCATGTTCATTAGTGTTTTGCCTGCACCTTTGTCTGTGAGATGCCATGTGGGTGCTGGGGATTGAACTCCGGGTCCCCTGGAAGAGCAGCTAGTGCTCTTAACCACTGAGCCATCTCTCCAACCCCTAGACATCAGCCCTTTTTTGTTGTTGTTGTTTGTTTTGTTTTTGATTTTTGGTTTTTTGAGACAGGGTTTCTCTGTGGCTTTGGAGGCTGTCCCGGAACTAGCTCTTGTAGACCAGGCTGGTCTCCAACTCACAGAGATTCCCCCTGCCTCTGCCTCCCAAGTGCTGGCATTAATAAAGGCGTGTGCCACTAACACCTGGCAATATTTTCCAGTAAGTTTCATTTTTCCTTAAAACTGAGTAAAATCCCACTATATATGTGTCCCCCATCTTAATTATCCATTCATCAGTTGATGACCATCTAGGCTAGTTCTGTTTTCTAGGTATTGTGAATAGAACATCGATAAACATAGATGTGCAGGTTTCTCTGTAGATGAGGGGTCTTTGGGTATATTCAGAGAAATGATATAACCAAATGTGGCAGGTTTAGTTTTAGAAGACAACCTTTATTTTTATTTTATTTTATTTTATTTTATTTTATTTTACGTGCATTGGTGTCTTGCTGGCCTGTATGTCTTTGTAAGGGTCTTGAATCCCCTGGAACTGGAGTTACAGATTATTGTGAGCTGTCTGTCATGTGGGTGGTAAGAATTGTACCTGGGTCCTCTGGAAGAGCAGTCAGTGTTCTTAACCACTGAGCCGTCTCTCCAGCCCCTATTTCTAGCTCCACACTGACTTCCATAGCGGCTGCACTGGCTTACACCCCCACCAGCAGTGAACAAACATTTCTTCTTCCCCACATCCTTGCCAGTATTTGTTGTCATTTATTTGGAAGATTTATTTATTTTGAAGATTTTATTTATTTTTATATTGTATACAAGTGTGATTTGTCTCTATGTACGTCTGTGCATACGTGGGCAGCCATACTGGTCAGAAGAGAGTGTTAGGTACCCTGGAACTGGAATTGCCGAGGCTGTGAACCACCATATGGATGCTGGAGCTGTACCTGGGTTCTCTGCAAGAGCAGCCGGTGCTCTTGATATTGAGCCATCTCTCCAGCCAGCCATTTCTTTTTTGTTTGTTTTTTGAGACAGGGTTTCTCTATGAAACAGTTCTGGCTGTCCTGGACCTCCTTCTGTAGCCCAGGCTGGCCTCAACTCACAGAGAATCACTTGCCTCTGCCTTCCAAGTGCTGGGATTAAAGGCGTGCACCACCACCGCCCAGCTCAGTATGTTCTTTCTCTCTCTCTCTTTCTCTCTCCTCTCTCTCTTTCTTTTTTTCTTTCTTTCTTCTTTTTTTCCCTAGAGACAGGGTTTCCCTCTGGCTTTGGAGCCTATCCTGGCACTCCCTCTGTAGACCAGGCTGGCTTCGAACTCACAAGAGATCCCCCTGCCTCTGCCTCCTGAGTGCTGGACTAAAGGCGTGCGCCACCACTGCCCAGCTTGCACAAAGAGTTTTTAATTTCACAAGATCCTGTTTGTTGATAATTGGCCTTATTTCTGAGCAATCATCAGAGTCCTATTCAGAAAATCCTTACCTATTCCTACATCTTGAAGTGCACATTCTACTTTTTCCACTGACTGCTGCAGAGCTTCAGGTCTCATGTTGAGATCCTTGATCCATTTGGAGTTGGTTTTTGGAAGTGCTGGAATTGAATGTGGAATTCAGAGACTTTCTTAGTCCCGGAGCGCAGGATGTTAATAAACTATTATTGCATGAGTAGAATGTCAGCTGTGACAGGGGTCACAGCTGCATAATATCACCTCTGTAAATTTTGTATTGCTCAATTGCAATAGTGGCCAATTTGGCTTCAGTAACTGTTGGAAGATAAATAAGGATCATACAGAATGGATTCAGATTTTAGTTAATAATAGGAGTGGAGGAGAAGAGAAGCAGGGTAGGTGTCTTAGTTAAGGTTTCTATTGTTGGGATAAAACACCATGGCCAAAAGCAACTTGGTAAGGAAAAGGTGTATTTTATCTAACACTTCCACATCACAGTCCATCATTGAAGGGACTCCAGCAGGGCAGGAACCTGGGGCCAAAACTGAAGCAGAAGCCATGGAGGAGTGCTGCTCACCGGCTTGCTCAGCCTACTCTTTCATATACCTCAGGACCGCCTGTTCAGGGGTAGGTGGCACTGTGGAACAGACTGGAGCCTTTCACACTGACCACTAATCAAGAAATGGTCCCCACAGACTTGTTGACGGCCCAATCTAGTGGATGCGCTTTTTCAGTTGAAGTTTCCTCTTCCTAGATGACCCTGACTCCTGTCAGGTTGACAAAAAACTAACTGGAACAATAGGTAAGAATAAGGATTAAGAATGAGATTGAGGGACTGGAGAAGTGGCTCAGTGGTTAAGAGCACTGGCTGTTCTTCCAGAGGACCTGGCTTCAATTCCCAGAACCCACATGGCAGCTCACACCTGTCTGTAACACCAAGATCTGACATACATGCAGGCAAAATACCAATGCAAATGAAATAAAAAATATTTAAAAAGATTTTTAACATCATCAACTTCCGTGATTTAATAACATTATAAAAACAAAAAGGATGAGATTGACTTTGAAAAGGAAAAAAAAGTGGGTAAAGTAGTTAGGAAGGGGATGTTGGGGTTCAGAGTTTTTTAAAGTCTTGGAAGGTTATAGCTAAGCAGTACAAAGAGGAGGGGACAAGGATGAGAAAAGGGAGAAATGACGAAGGAGAGGGGCAGCACGTGAGAGGCGCCTGGTGAGCACAGGAAGGACTCCTTATAGTAAACTGCGGTGAAACACATAAACAGTCCTAAGGCTTCACTGAGCAACATGCACACAAAAGCCAAGCTCTCCTAAAATCAGAAATAAAAAGAATCTTATGGGGTGACTTCCTGACACATCTTGTAAGATCCCCAGAAGCTCAGGCCTCCATAATCTTTTCCCAGGACTGTGGCCACCCCACTCACCATGAGGAGGCAGAAACTTGATGCAAACAGCAAGCAGCTTTAATGAAAGGTGGACGTTTGTACAAAAGGGATCTCTCAGCATGCAGGCTAGAGAGCAGCCCGGTCCCCCAGGCACAGGCGTTTGTAAAGACAAAAACCACAAGCTTAGGGAGGGGCGTGACCAGAGTCATGGGTTCCTAGGAAGCCCTTTGTCTTGAGGAGAGGGCTGGGAATCAGATAGCCTCCTGACCCACCAGTTGTAAAACCTGCAGACCTCAGGATATGCTTATCTTGCTTGAGCAAATGGTAGCTATCTCTTTGTTTCATAGGGACCCTTAATTGTTAATTATTGACACATTGGCCAGTGGGGCAATCTGTTTCCTCCATGAGCCCCTCCGGGAGGGTGGCCATCTGGGAATTCTTGGTACCCAGTTATCTTATGGCCTTGTAAGCTGGTAAATTCCAGGCCCTAAGTCATAGTAGTGGCCTTAGTTTCTGGGTTAGGCTGCCCTACATTCAGTTTGGAGAGTTTCCTTATCTGGGCTATATTTCTTTGCTAATTTTTAAGTCTTTCAATCTGTGCCAAGTTGAAAGGCGTACTTCTCAGGTCTTCTCTAGCTTGAGCAGGCTCCATGTGGCGTTGTGTGTTCTTGGGGTTCTGGCATCTTGGGAAGATAGGGTTTCTCTGTGTGGCTTTGGAGGCCGTCCTGGAACTAGCTCTTGTAGACCAGGCTGGTCTTGAACTCACAGAGATCTGCCTGCCTCTGCCTCCCTAGTGCTGGGATTAAAGGTGTGCGCCACCAATGCCCGGCAAGTTCTTTCCTGGTGGTTCTCTTGAACCCCTTTGTTGTTTTTAAGTATTGTTCTATTTTATTAGAGCCAGATGCTGGGGTGCAAACCTGCTAGTTTAGAGAAGCAGAGAAAGCACTTAGCTCCTTTCTTCTCTGCTGTGTCCTGGAAAGAGAGCTTTCTCCTACACTGCCTCAACCAACCAACCAACCAACCAAACAAACAAACAAAAAAATTCCTCCAGTGGGATGTCCCACCCGTCTACTTCCTGTGCGTCTCCCTCAATCTCCCTGGCTTCCTCTTACATGTTTTTTTTTTTTTTTTTTTCTTTCTATCAACAGGATGCTTGCTCCATCTCTTGACCTATGGTTGATTTTATTTAATCTTGTTTACAGTATTCAAGCAGAAAGCTCTTGGATGAAAGGTGTGTGTTAGGGCTGAGCTATACCACAGCTAGAAACAGGTTTTCCCGGTAAATAATGAAATCTCAGGGTTCACAGTGTGTTCAGATATTCAGCTCACCAGGGTGTGTATCTATTGTATTGTGTATGTATGTGTATGTGCCTGATGTATTTGGGGAGTGTGGGTGTGCCATGGTGTGTGTATAGCAGTCAGAGGACAAAATTTGGAAATCAGTTTTCTCATTCTGCCCTTACATGGTTCCAGGGCTGGAACTCAGGTTGCCATACTTTGAGCCATCCTAGTTCTTTCTTTCTTTCTTTCTTTCTTTCTTTCTTTCTTTCTTTCTTTCTCTCTCTCTCTCTCTCTCTCTCTCTCTCTCTCTCTCTCTCTCTCCCTTCCTTCCTTCCTTCCTTCCTTCCTTCCTTCCTTCCTTCCTTCCTTCCTTTTTCTTTTCTATGAGACTTGGCTCTGAACTCAAACCTGCTTCTGCCTACTGCATTTGAAGACTGAAGGTGTGTGCCATCATGCCTGGCAACCCTCTTGTCTTTGAGGCAGGAAGCCTACCAATTAGGCTACACTGGCTGTCTAGCAAATCCCAATGATCCTCTGGTCTCCATGTCCCCAGTGTCAGTACTAAGATTACGGGTGGAAACTGCTATACCAGGCTTCTTTTCATGGGTGTTGGGGATTGCAACCCAGGTTCTAACTCTTGAATAACAAACGCTTTACTCGCTGAGTCATCCCCTCAGCCCCAGCACTACTTTTTCATATGACTTTTGTCATCATCATCATCATCGTGTGTGTGTGTGTGTGTGTGTGTGTGTGTGTGTGTGTGATCTGTGGAGGAAGGAGGACAATTCTGTAGAGTTCTCTCCATCCCATAACATGGGTTCCAGGAATCAAATTCAGTTTGTCAGGTGAAGGGACCAGCTCCCCATTTCGGCAGCCATAACAGCCGAACATGTGCTTGTCTGACCTTGTCTTAGTCACTAGAAAGTCAGATGCCTGCCTCGTGGCAAGGAACCAATCAGAAGTTAGCTGGTGGTGCTATGCTTTATGGCTCTGGGTGTGCTTTATGGACAAGTGCACAGCAATGATGCGAAAAGCATAGCAACCACCCTGGGAGGGCCTATGGGCCATAACAACCAGTTGACCAATCAACACAGGGCAAACCCTCCAAGCCTGGAGGCACACCAATCCTGAGCCTGTGGGTACCCATAGACACTCCCCTTACACTGCCCTATAAGATCTCTATGCAGACTCTTCGAGCTGTCTTTCCTAGCCATCTGCCATGGCAGGTGGATGAAAGGCCCGAGCTAACATGGGGTTAGCTCAGCTCGTTAAACAACTATAATAAAGCCTCGTGCAGTGTGCATCAAGCTTTCGACTCCGCCTGGTGATTGGGGTGACCTCAGTCCTGGGCTGAGATCCTGGAGGCCTAAGCTTCCAGGGGTCTTACAATCTCAGGTCCTCTGGAAGAGCAGCCAGTGCTCTTAACCAATGAGCCGTCTCGCCAGCCCCTCTCCATTTAATTTCATGACCATTTATAAGCATTAGAAATCTCTCTCTCTTTCTTGCTCTCTCTCTCTCTCTTTTGAGACAGGTTTTCTCTGTGTAGCCCTGACTGTCCTGGAACTCACTCTGTAGATCAGGCTGGCCTTGAATTCAAGGTAGAGATCTGCCTACCTCTGCCTCCTGAGTGCTGGGATTAAAGGCTCATACCACCAACCCTAGCTATCATTAGGCTTAACATCTAAAAATATAGGTACATTAACCCAGGAGCTGGCCATAGCACTTAGAACATAGAAGATGAGACTGCTGGCCACTGAGTATATGGTCACACACCACAGATGAGGTGGTTTTTCACCTCTCTTCTTGTGAAAGTTACAGGAAACTAGGCTCTTAATCCTTACTTGTGTCCAGCTCCTCTCTCCCCGAACTGGTCCTCTGTCTTGAATGAGGACAAGCTTCCTTTCTATTTACTAAAGATCTTGGCAGTAGAAATGAGATTAGTCCTTGGACAGGGCAGAAGTTGTGCATTTGGTGGGCAAAAGTGCTAGGGCCTCCTGCTGGTGTAGGTCCCAGATGCCTTCCTGGACCTGAACTGGATGCATTTCTGCATTATGATATGGCTAGGAGCCTATGTGGGCTAGGTAGTGGAATGTGGTAGTTTGAATGTAATTGGTCCCCAGAAGCTAATAGGGAGTGGCATTATTAGGAGGCGTGGCCTTGTTGGAGGAAGTGTGTCATGATGGGGATGGGCTTTGAGGTCTCATGTATGCTCATATGACACCCAGTGTCTCAGATCACTTCCTGTTGCCTGCAGGATCAAGGTGTAGCTCCTCTCCACGTTCAGCCCTATTCTCCAGCACCAGGTCTTCCTGCATGCCACCTTGTCCCACCATGATAATAATGGACTTAACCTCTGAAATTGTAAGCCACCCCATTAAATGTTTTCCTTTGTAAGAGTTGCCATGATCTCCCCCTCCCCCTTACTGTCCTGAAACTCACTGTGTAGACCAGGCTGGCCTCAAACTCAAAAGGTCAATCTGCTGCTGCCTCACCAATGCTGGGATTAAAGGCATGCGCCACCCAACACCTGTCTAGACTTTTTTTTAAAGGCTTATTTTATGTATATGGATGTTTTGCATAGGTACTACATGCATTCAGTGCCTGTGGCACCTAGAAGAAAGTGTCAGATCTCCTGGAACTGGATTGACAGACAATTGTGATTTTTCTTGTGTGTGCTATGTCTGGAGCCTAGATCTTCTGGAAGAGCAGACAGTGCTAAGTGCTGAACGGTTTCCTCGGGTGCAGCTAGTTTGAGTGTCAGTGATCCCTCCTGCTTCAATGGCCCCAGGCTCGAGATTAAAGACGCATGTCACATAACTCAGCCTTGAGACCTTTCTTTGTGTGTGTGTGTGTGTGTGTGTGTGTGTGTGTGTCCCTGTCATTCCATACACCCATACACTTACCTTTGGAGGCCAGAGGACATGGGGGTATCTGCTCTCCCACACTCTGGCTTGTTCCCATGACATGGGGTCTCTCACTGTATCTGGAGCACAAAGGTTTTGTCCAGGCCAACTGGCTTGCAGTCCTGTTTCTACCTGTTGTGCCCAAATTCTGAACCCCCCAAATCACCAAGAGACCCATTCCTATGCAAAAGCAGAGTGTTTTATTGTTTAATGAGCTAACCCCATTAGCTCAGACCCTTCATCCATTCATCGAGGTGGTTGTGAAGGGACCAGCTCCCCATTTCAGCAGCCATAACAGCCTAACACGTGCTTGTCTGACCTTGCCTTGGTCACTAGGAGGAAAGATGCCTGCCTCGTGGCAAGGAACTAATCAGAAGTTAGCTGGTGGTGCTATGCTTTACAGCTCTGGGTGTGCTTTATGGACAAGTGCACAGCAATGATGTGCAGAGCATAGCAACAATCCTGGGAGGGCCTATGGGCCATAACAACCAGTTGGCCAATCAGGGCAAACCCTCCAAGCCTGGAGGCACACCAATCCTGAGCCTGTGCGTACCCCTAGACACTCCCCTTACACTGCCCTATAAGATCTCTATCCTGTGGCTTCTTGACATCTTTCCCTAGCCATCCGCCATGGTGGATGGATGAAAGGCCCAAGCTAACATGGGGTTAGCTCGTTAAACAACTGCAATAAAGCCTTGTGCTGTTTGCATCAAGTTTTGGCCTCTGCCTGGTGATTGGGGTCTCTTGGTCCTGGGCCGAGATCCTGGGGGCCTGAGCCTCTGGGGATCTTTCACCATGTGTTCATGCCCAGATATTTTACATTGGTGCTGGAAATTTAAATTCATCTCCTCGTGTTTATATAGCAGGTGCTCTTACCCACTGAGCCATCTCCCCAACATTCTACCCATGTGCATTGATGCAGAATGATTTCTAAATATGTATTCTTTTTTAAAATGACAGGGTCTCGAGTGTCCCAGGCTGTCTGTAATGCCATATATAACTGGGGATGACCTAGAACCTTGGATGTCCCTGCATCTACCTTCAGAGTACTGGGATTACAGAATAAATATCACCATTCCAGTCTATGAGATACAGGAAATTAGATGCAGGAATTCTTTCATTTGTAGCAACTGAGCTACATTCCCAGTCGAACCCTTTTAATCCCAGCTTTCAGGAGGCAGAGGCTGAGGCAGTTGGATCTCTGAGTCTCAGATTAGCATGATCTACAGGAATGAGTTCCAGGACAGTCAGGGCTATGTAGAGAGACCCTGTCTCCAAAACAAAACAACAACAAAAAGAAATGACTTTTTGGGGGGCACGTGCTGTTTCCTGAGGACACTTCCGTCTACCAGTATCTCTTCCAAAATGGCCTTTGCATATTTGATCTTTTTTGAAAATGATACTATTCTGCCTAATTTTATGCTGCTATTTAAAGTATTTGTGATGTTTGTTTGTTTGTTTGAAACAGGGTCCCATGTAGCTCAGGCTGGCCTCAACTATTTAACCTAGGATGATTTTGAACTCTTTTTTTTTTCCCTCCAAGATAGGGTTTCTTTGTGTAGCCTTGACTGTCTTGGGACTTATTCTGTAGACCAGGCTGGACTTGGACTCAGATATCTACCTGTCTCCGACTCCTGAGATCTGAGTTTAAAGGCGTGTACCACCACAGCCCAGCCTGACTTTGAACTCTTGATCTGCCTGTCTCCACTTTCCAAGTGCTGAGATTACAAGTGTGTACCAATATACTTTGTCGTGCCCAGATTTCGGAACCCCAAAAGAACCTGCCAATAAGGAGACGACTCACTGAATGCAAGGACAAAGGTTTCTTTATTGACTTGAGGATAGGAACTGCAGCAAAGATCCCATTCGTTCGGGAACAAATGAAGCACCCACTTTTGACTGAGGGGTGCTTTTATAAGGGAAAATTGTAGGGCTGGAAGCCCCAAGATTACAAAACTTCCGTGGTTACACAGGACAGGACAAAGATTGTATGTTTCAGGCAAAGTGCAATTAAGCAGGATGCTGCAGAGGAAATGAGTTTGTTAATTGTCTCCTGGGCTGGGGACTTCTACAATTGATAACTATCTGATCCTCTTTGGACCAGAGGAATGTGGACACCATTTTAGGGTGTGGTATCTGGTCTAAGGGCTTGAGTCCTGTGGACCTTTGTTTAACCTTGTCTGCTGGGCTGCCTTTTGGGAACTCAGAGTTTTCTTTTTGGGCTTTGGAGTCTGGGTTTTAGACTTTTATTAATTTTCCCCTTTCAACTTGACTTTGCTATTTAAAACTTTTAGTGAGCTCAAATAGCCACAAAAAATTTCATTATATGTTTTAAAGACTCTGAATGTTCATACTATTTTGTGCTATATAATTCATTTGAAGTTTACAGAAACAACATTAGTTTATTTCATGCTTTTTTGGGCCTCAGACTCTTTATCTATCTATCTATCTATCTATCTATCTATCTATCTATTTGCAGAACACACACACATAAACACACACACACCTTTTGGGGGTGATTTCTCACACTGTAGCCCAGGTTTTCCTGGAATTCACTGTGTAACACAGACTGACACTGAACTCACAGAAATCTTGCTACAGAGTGGTGGGATTACAGGCACATGCCATGTCCAAAATATTTTCTTTTCTTTTAAAATAAAATAATATTTACCTTTATTTTATGTGTATTGGTGTATTGGAGTTATAGACAATTGTAAGCCACCATGTGGGAACTGAACTCAGATCCTCTGCAAGAATAACAATTTCTGTGTATTCCAAGCTGATTCTAGATTCCCTATTTTTCTACTTAGGCTCTGAGTTGTGGGATGACAGATATTTTTCACCATGCCCAGTGTGGTGGTTTGAAAGAAAATGACCCCCAAAGGGGGAGTAGGTGGGGTTTTGTTGGAGGAACTGTGTCACTGGGGAGGTGGGCTTTGAGGCCTCCATGTATGCTCTAGCCTGGCCCAGTGAGACAGACCACTTCCTGTTGCCTGTGAGTCAAGGTATAGGACTCAGTTACTTCTCCAGGACCATGTTACACCATGATGATAATGGACTAAAACCTCTGAAAATGCACTTAAATTTTTGTTTGTTTGTTTGTTTTAAATAAAGAGTTGTTGTCATCTCTCCACAGCAATAGAAACCCTACTAAGACATTTCATTCAGTTACTTTATGTTTTTATTCTTGTAAGTCTTTTATCAACTTCCAATTTATCACTTCTAATTTCTCTCTGTCTCTCCCTCTCTATCTCTCTCTCTCTTGGAGACAGTGTCTATATGCAGGCTAGGGTGCCCTGGAACTGGATATGTAGGCCAGGATGACCTAGAACTCACAAGAGATCCACTTGACTCTACCTCTGGAGTACTGGGATTAAAGGTGTGTGCCACCACACCTTTAGCCCAGAACGTTATTCTCATTTTTATCAAGCTCTTGCGCTCTGTTGACTATTTCCCCCCACTTTCCATGCAATCACACCGCTGCTACTAGGAACTAAAGGCTTAAGAAGTGTCACAAAGATCATCAGGTGTTGTGGGTTCATATTGCTACATCCAAAGAAAGATAGAAAGATTAATTACTAATTGCATCTCTTCTGTTTTTTAAAGATTAGTTTTTATTTTATGTGTTTGGGTTTTGTTTTTGTCCCCCCCCCCCCCGAGACAGGGTTTCTCTGTGGCTTTAGAGACTGTCCTGGAACTAGCTCTTGTAGTCCAGGCTGGTCTCGAACTCACAGAGATCCACCTGCCTCTGCCTCCTGAGTGCTGGGACTTAAGGTGTGCACCACCACGGCCCACTGTGTTTGGGCATTTTGCCCACATGTGTGTATTGCCGAAGGAAGCCAGAAGAGGGCAGCAGATCCCCCAGGACTGGGGTGACTGCAGATGGTTGTGCGCCACCACGGCGGTGCTGAGAATTGAATCCATGTCCTCTGGAAGGGAATCCAGGTCCTATGGCAGAGCAGCCAGGTGCTCATAACTGTGGTCGTCTTTCTAGCCCTTGCAGTTCCATCTTAACCATTTAGATGAGCATTCCATTTAGAATTTAGAATGCTGGGCCAGAGGAAGGGGCAAGTGAAGGCAGCTTCCAGATACAGCTTTCCAAAGAGAGACTCATCACCCCAATTTTAGGACAAGGAAATGTGTTGGAAAGGTTGAGGGTTGTGCCCAAGTCACACAGCCTCCTGTCCCCAGAGATGGCTTTAGTGACCACTACATGCAGGCACAGCTGCACATGAAATTGTTTTTATTACTTAAAAAGATTCAATTTTAAGTGTGTGTGTGTGTGTGTGGTCTATGGACACAGGAAGAGGACACAGATATCAGGAGTTTCAGGTTATTGACTACCTGATGTGAGCACTGGAGCTCAAGTCCAGTACACTCACTTCTTTTGCTTTGAGACAGGGTCTCATTGTGTAGCTCTGACTGTCCTGGAACTCACTCTGTAGACCAGGTGGGCCTTGAACTCAGAGTCTGCCTGCTTCTGCCTCCCAAGTGCTGGGATTAAAGGTGTGCAACCTTGTGTCCAGTCAGTACCCACTCTTAACGTCTTAACACAGAGTCATGTCTCTAACCCCTCTTTTATTTTATTTTATTTTTTTTGTTTCTTTGAGACAGAGTTTCTCTGTGTAGCTTTGGAGCCTATCCTGGCACTCGCTCTGGAGACCAGGCTGGCCTCGAACTCACAGAGATCCACCTGCCTCTGCCTCCCGAATGCTGTCCAACCCCTCTTTAAAAATATTCATTTATCTTATTTTATTTTTTTGGTGTGTGTGCATGTGTATGAGAGAGAGAGAGAGAGAGAGAGAGAGAGAGAGAGAGAGAGAGAGAGAGAGAGAGAGAACCTGTGAAAATCTGTGACAATCTGTTCTTTCCTTTCACATATGGATCCTGGAAATTGAACTCATTAGGCTTGGTGGCAAGTACTTTGACCTGTTGAACCATCTCACTATCCCTAATTCAATTTATTTTATTTTATCTTTTTTGAGACAGGTTCTCCCTAACAATCCTGGCTGACCTTGTCCCTAATTTATTTTTAATGTGACATAAAAATAGTTTTATTGAGATATAATTCTAGCTGGGTGTGGTTGTATATGCCTGTAATGCCAGCACTGGGAAGGCTGAAGCAAGAGTACCAAAAGTCAAGGCCTGACTTGCATAGTAAGTGCCAGGCTAATATACAGCACACAGCAAGCTCCAGGTCAGTACATACCACACAGCAAGCTCCAGGCTAGTACACAATACATAGCCAGACCCTGTCTCAATGAAACACCCCCAAAGAAACAAAAAAAGAAATATGATTCTATTACCATGACATTCACTCATGTATACAATTCAGCCTGCTGTGGTGCTCCATTTATATTTATTTATACTTCTGCTGCAGTCTTGGGAGAGGAGGATTGCTGCAAGTTTGGAGCCAGCCTGGGCTCCACAGTGAGTTCTGTCTAGGTCCATTCAGACAGCACAGTGAGACCCTGTTTCAGATATAAATGAATCGGACTGGGTGAGCATGCAGCTTGGCTGGCAGAATGCTCTTCCGTGGAGGAAACTCTGGGTTGAATCCTAGCACTGGGAAATAGGCAACCACAGTGTAAGATACTCTCTTTCTTTTCTTTTTTATGTAGAACTGTCCTGTAACTCACAGTGGAGACCAGGCTGGCCTCACAGGTCTCTGTCTGTCTCTGCCTCCCAAGTGCTGAGGTTAAACGTGTGCACTGCTATACCTGTCTGGGTGTAAAATATTCTAAAGAGACACTTGTGTGTCTTGATTTGTCTAACCGTGGGCCCCACAGAATGGGAATTTCTCCAGTAGTCTCATGTTGGAAAAAGGAAACGGTGCATACAGGAGAATCTTCTCATACTGGGAAGAGATTTCATAGGGTTCTAACCACTCATCAAACCACCTTGCAGGGTAAGAAGAAGTCCAGACTTGGAAGAGTCAGTGGTGGGGGCAACTTGACCTAGGCTGCTTAGGTGTGAATATCCCTGGCCCTCTAATTAAACTGTAGTCTCACTTTAGGACCCAAAGACAAACTGGAGTGTGTCACTGGATCTCTGTCCCTTTCCCCAGTGTCTTCTTCCCCTAAACAAACCTTCCTTTTCTGGTTTTCACCATTAATTTGGCTGTTTTAATTGACTTCTGGAGGATGGTGGGCAAACTTGGTTTTCTGGGGTACAAACTGTGACCCAAGTCTGAAAGTGGTGCAAGCCTGTGATCCCAGCACTCAGGAGGTGGAGGCAGGAAGGTCAGCAGTTCAAGGCCATCTTCGACTACATGACGAGGTTGAGGCCAGCCTGGGCTACACATGTTGTCTCAAAAAATAAAAAAAGGAGAAGGAAGCTGGCTGACTCAGCAATGGAAGTCTGCGAGGCAAGTCACGGGCAGAAGACTGAGGGGGAGGGATACTTCAAAGTGAAAGATTGTGCTTAGGCAGATTTTGAGGGGTGGTACAAAGAGAAAAGAAAAAGCTATTGCAGATTGGCAGGGAGAGTCTGTAAGCCACTGATTGAGGGAAGGGCTTCTGGGGTGAGTAAGTACATAGCTCATTAAAAGGGAGTAGCTATTCCAGTTAACAAGACCTCCTTTGACCTGGCTTTAGAATGTTCTCTTGAGATTGTAAAACACAAACTTTCTCTTTAACATGGGCGATCTTTGGCCTTGTTTGGGCTGTTTTTTTATCAAAAGGAATTATCTGTCACTGACCAAGCCATTTGTAAAGGGGTCACTGATGAATAACTGTGGCATTTCAAGTTCTAAGACAGGGCAATTATGATACTTCCTCCTTCCTCAAAAATTTGATTGTTGTCAGGGAAACAGGGGCTGGGCATGAAGCTAAATATGAGGGAGGGAACCCATTCTCAATGGTCTCCAAGCCTGCTGATGTCTGAGTAGCTAATGACTGCCTGGTGGTTAGATAAGATACTAACTAACCAACTCACTGGAAAGCTGCCTAGAGCAGAGGGCATGCTGGGTCTCAGAAGCTAGGACTAGGGTCTCAGATGGGTGGAGAGGAACAGCTTGAGCAGGCCACATCAAACGTGAGCCGACGCTCCAAAGACAACGGTGAGTTTGCTGCCTGTCACTCCCTTGATACATCAAGTGGCAGATGACAGATCCCAGGATGTTAGGTAACCATCCTCTTGGGGTCCAAGTGAGGGCATTGCACTCTTCACTGGCCTGGTATGTTGGGCCTGTTTTTTACTGATATGGCTCTAATGTGCCCGCGCCGCATGCCAACCTACCCTGCTGTGTCCCGTGGTGCCTCTTGCTCACAGGTGTAAGATAGTTATCAGTCTGCGCCCCAAGGTTGGCCCTGGATAGGTTGTAGTTTCAGTCTGCACAAACGAGATACAGGCTCATTCGGCCTCCGCATGCCTTTTGCACTCAGAGTGGAATCTCTTGCGGCTCGTAAAACAGTCTCTCAGGAACAGGCTGATAAGCATAAGCACTGTTCCACCCTTGACGGGGCTGAGTGGAGCCCGCCCTCCAGTTTCCTTCTCTGCTCTCTTCTCTACCTCTGTTTTCTTTAGTTTTCTTCTGGTGCTGGGAACTACTCCCAGAGCTTGTCCATGCCAAGCATGTGCTCTACCAAACCAATGAGCTACGGCCTCTGTGATTTACAAACATCTTAAACTAATTTAAAAAAAGACACATACCAAAACAAAACAAAACAATAAATGGAATGTTTTCTAAGCAGAGTGTGATGTGCATGCCTTTAACCCAGCGCCTGGAAGGTGAAGGCAGGGGGATCTCTGTGAGTTCCAGGCTAGTCTGGTTTATATAGTGAGTTTGAAGCAAGCTAGGACTATAGTGAGACCCTGTCCCAAAAAACAAAACAAACAAACAACGACAACAAAACCACTTTTCTATCACTAACTCTTATTCTAAGAAAACCGATTTGGAGCCAGGCATTGGTGGCACAAGCCTTTAATCCCAGCACTCCGGAGGCAGAGGCAGGCAGATCTCTGCGAGTTCAAGGCCAGCCTGGTCTACAGAGGGAGTGCCAGGACAGCTTCCAAAGCAATACAGACAAACCCTGTCTTGAAACAAACAAACAAACAAAAAACAAAAAAAAAAAAAACAAAAAAAAAAAAAAGAAAAAAAAGAAAAAGAAAACCGCTTTGGATCTGGAGTGCAGCTCTTTGGTGAGGGAAGGGTTAGCATGTTCAAGGACCCATGCTCAGTTCATAGTGCTGGACAACAACAAACAAACAAAAAATCCCACAAGACAGTTGTCACTCACAGTCACACATTTCCCTGTGCCAACTGAGGGGAGGGGAGGAGGTGTGTTGAGTTAGTGTTCTGAGCTAGTGTTCTGAGCTAGTGTGCTGAGGTGTGTGAGGTGTGTTGAGCTAGTGTGCTGAGGTGTGCTGAGGTGTGTGAGGTGTGTTGAGCTAGTGTGCTGTGGTGTGCTGAGGTGTGTGAGGTGTGCTGAGCTAGTGTGCTGAGGTGTGTGAGGTGTGCTGAGCTAGTGTGCTGAGGTGTGTGAGGTGTGCTGAGCTAGTGCCTCATGCATGTGCTCTGCTGCTGAGCTCCAGCTTGCCCACACTGGATTTTAGAGTAGAATGTAATTTGGGAAAAAGTTTTCTTTTTTTGTTTTTCAAGACAGGGTTTCTCTGTGTAACAGCCCTGGCTGTCCTGGAACTCACTCTGTAGATCTGCCTCCCGAGTGCCAGGATTAAAGGCATACGCCACCACTGCTGGCTATGAAAAAGATTTCTTATTTCAGACCAGTGTCTTTTCTTGCAAGTATCTTTCCCCCAGACTCCTTTATCTACATGTAGTTTTCAGAATAAATTAATTCTGAAGAGAGGCAGTGTCTGGAAAGTTATACCACTTTAAGTTGAAGGACTATAAACATGATGGGTCAAGAGACCTGTTTGTATAGAAACTTCAATGAAGAGCCATTCCTGGTGGCTCATGCTTACAAGGTCAGAAGAGCATGGACTTCGTAGTGTTAGACCCCCGGAAAAACTCAGGCCTCGGGGGTCTCAGCCCACAACCGCTGTCACCCCAATCACCAGGCAGATTTGAGTGCTTGATGCAAACTGCATGAGGCTTTATTGTTTTTTAACGAGCTAACCCCATGTTAGCTCCGGTCTTTCATCCACCAGCCATGGCGGACGACTAGAAAAGACACCTTGAACCAGCTGCCGAGCTATCTTGTAGGGCAGCGTTAGGGGAGTGTCTAGGGGTACGCACAGGCTCAGGATTGGTGTGCCTCCAGGCTTGGAGGGTTTGCCCTGTGTTGATTGACCAATTGGTTGTTAGGCCCATAGGCCCTCCCAGGGTGGTTGCTATGCTCTGCGTCATTGCTGTGTGCTTGTCCCTAAAGCACACCCAGAGCCGTAAAGCATAGTGCCACCAGCTAACTTCTGATTGGTTTCTTGCCATGAGGCAGGCACCTAACCTCTTAGTGACCAAGGCAAGGTCATAGCGAGCACGTGTTACTGTCATGGCTGCCAGTTACTGAAATGGGGGGCTGGTTCCTTCAGTAGTGAGTCTCAGGCCAGCTTGTACTATCATGTAAAAAAAAAAAAAAACCTGTCTCAAACACACACACACACACACACACACACACACACACACACACACACACACACTCACACACGGAGGGAGAGAGAGAGGTGGTAATGAATGTCCATAGTTCTTTGTTCATTATTTTTGCTGGATCTATCTATCTATCTATCTATCTATCTATCTATCTATCTATCATCTGTCTGTGTCTATTTTTGTGTGTGGCATGCAACAGACATATGATCAGAGGGCAACTTGCAGGAGTTGGTTCTCTCCTTCCACCATGTGTGTTTTGGGGATCGAACTCAGATCATAAGACTTGGTGGCAGGTACCCTTATCCACTGAGTCATCTTGCCAGCTCTTCAGTTTCATCATTTCTATAAGCTTGTCATTAAATTAACTATTCATTAACTTGTGGCCACTTGCAGTCTGGACACAAGTGCAATCAGAATTTGACTTTAAGATTTTATTGCTTCCCCAACAGTAGCTCATTAACGTCTTCCCTTCCCCTCCCCCAAAAAAGCATAAACAAACAACAACAACAACAAAACCAAACCAAAAACTCAAACCCAAAACCTCAACAATATTTTGGAGTTATTTGTTATTGTGCTCTGCATAAACAAATTATGTTCTCTAATTAGACCACCAAAGTGAACCACAGGCTTCTCAAAGCCATGGTTACCAAACTAAAAGGCCCTATTGAAGAAGTTGAAATGTAGTAAATAGTGTGTGTGTGAGAATCTAACTTGCTAGCAGCGTGGCCTATTGGGAGATGATGGCAGGAGGATCAGATTGAAGATTATTATCCTCCTACACAAGGGTACAGGTTGGTCTTGAATTCATAATCCTTCTGCCTCTTAAGTGCTGGGATTACAGGTTCGTTCCTGGCTTACCAGGTTTGCTTGGTTGGTCTTGAGTTTGAGACAGAGTCTCAAGAAGCCCAAGTTCTCTTTGAACTTGCTGTGTAGCTAAAGTTGACCTTGAACTCCTGATTCTGCCACCTCTACTCCAAATGCTGGCACTGTTTCTTGTGTGTACTACCATACCTGGCTCCTTTCTGCCCTTTTTTTTTTTTTTTTTTTTTTTTTTTTTTTAGTTTTTCGAGACAGGGTTTCTCTGTGGCTTTGGAGGCTGTCCTGGAACTAGCTCTTGTAGACCAGGCTGGTCTCGAACTCACAGAGATCCACCTACCTCTGCCTCCCGAGTGCTGGGATTAAAGGACCAACGCCAGGCTTCCTTTCTTCCTCTTCCTCCTCCTCTTTGTGTGTGTGTGTGTGTGTGTGTGTGTGTGTGTGTGTGTGTGTGCAGTGTAGTGTATGCATGTGTGTGGGGACGTGATTGGCTGTGTGCATGCCTGTGGAGGCCATAGGTAGATTTTGAGTATCTTCCTCTTTCTTCACCTTTAAAAAAAGATTTCATTTTTATTTTTTAAACTGTGTGTGTGTGTGTGTGTGTGTGTGTGTGTGTGTGTGTGTGTGTGTGCTCAAGAACACACACACATACATACACGGGAATATGGGTGCACTAAGAGGCCAGGGGCATTAAATCCCATGGAGCTAAGTCACAGGTAGCTAGCTTAGAGCCACCTGCTATGGGTGCTGGGAATTGAGCCAGGGTCTTCAACAAGAGAACTATGTGTTCTTAACCCCTGAGCCGTCTCACTAGCCTCATTACCTTATCTTTTGAAACAGAGTCTCTTCCCTGAACTCAAAGCTTGCCATGTCTGTTAGACTGGCTGACCCATGAGCTTCAGGACCTGCCTGTTTCTGCCCCCAGTGCTCTGGAGCTGGGGTTACAGCCTTCACATGGGTGTTCCCCAACACCCATGAGCTTAGGGCGTCATGCTTTTACAACAAAAACTTTACCCACTGACCTATCCCTCTCTTTAGAAAAAATAAAATCTAATAAAAAGATTTTGTAGTTTTTAATTTGTGTGGTACTTATTTGAGAGATGATCATATGGTTGGTTTTTTTTTTCTTTTTTTTGAGACAGAGTTTCTCTGTGTTGCCCGGGCTGTCCCAGAAGTTGCTCTGTAGGTCAGGCTAGCTTCGAACTCACAGAGATCTGCCCACTTCTGCCTCCCAAATGCTAAGATTAAAGGTGTGTGCTACCACTGCCCAACTGACCATTGGGTTTAAGCTGCTCTTAAGCCTCTGTGCTCAGTATCCTCTTGCCTCAGCCTTCTGAATACTTAGGCCAATATGTATCTCACCTCATCCAGCCAAAGCAGGACTTCTTGAAAGCTAATAGTTGTTGGTAACAAACTAGTCAAATATTAATATATTAACTTGTACTGAACAATGCTGTGATTTTCCGTGCTGAGGGTCTGAAGCCACTGCTTTAAGCACAGCAACATTTCTCCTTGAGAGATGGGATGAGTTCCTGCTTTCTGTTTCTTTGCTATGCTCTTCAGTTTGAGCAGAACAGGGTTCATGAGCCTCAGGTCCACTTCTAAGTTGGTGCACCTGTCTTGGAAAAAAAAAAACCCAGAATTGCATCTGAAAGCTAGACTTATACAGATGCTGTGCTCAGCATCCATGTCCCTGTGTCTCTCAGAGCAACCCAGTGAAGACCCAGAAGTGGGAACTGAATCTTGGGTCAGTCCAAAAAAACAAAAACTTTAAAATGAATTACCCATCCCCTTATTAACTTTATCGGCAACGTTAACTGTGTGCTTATTGCTTCATTTGACTTAGAACACTGGAGTAATTCCTATGTGAAATCATGAATTAACTCTTCCAGTGTGATTCCTTTCAAGTTTTTATTGATAGATTAGGAAACTTGCTTTTGGCCTATAATTTGTTGCTAACAAAAAATTATTAAAAGTGTGTGCCAATACCGACCAGCTCAGCACATCTACCTGTCCTGGGGAGGCACCACTGACCATGGGCCGGGACCTCCCACATCTATCATTAATCAAGAAAATGCCACACAGACTTGCCTAGGTCAGTCTAACGAAGGCAATTCACCAACTGACATTCTCTCACATTGACCTAACAAACTAGCCACCATAGCGCCTGAGTTGGGGAAAGGGCAGCTCAGGGGTAGGATCCATAGCTTGGGGAGTAGCTAGAGTGTGGGAAAGTCATATCTGGGAGGCTGGGGTATCAGGAGAAATGGCCTGGAGATTTAGGATACAGGGGTAGGGCACTGGGAACTGTCAGTGAAGGCCCTAGGCGTGGTGGGGGGTGGACTTTGGAGAGGGTCATGAAATTGGGAGGGGGCTTTGGGAAGAGAATCTTGGTGAGAAGTCTGGGGAGAGTCCATAATGAGAGCTAGAACTTCCTGAACTCTGATCCGAAAGCTCATGGCTCAGGAAAGCAACATCTTGGAGTCTAGCGGGGAGAAAGAAGGACTTTATGCAGTGGCTAAAGAATGGATATAGGAGGACTTCACACACAGCTCCTCTTCTTCCACTCAGAAGTTTAGGGGGCTCCAAATGCCGGGCAGAAATAACAAAGGAGAGAAACCGGCTTTGAGAGGGAAGGGATATTCTCGTCTTTTCTGGGACCAGGTGGGTATCTTCCAGGAGTTGGGTACTATTTCTTTTCCTTTCATGGTCTTATGTTTTTAGTCGTGGTGGCTGGTGGGTGTCTTCAGTCTTAACCTGTGAGGGGAGTGGGAAAGATTAGTGTGATGCCTATTCTTGGTTGTCAATTTGACTGTATTGGAGTGAACTACAATCCAGAAATGGAGAGCACACCTGTGAGAAATTTTCTGCTTGCTTGAAGTGGGTGGTGAATCCACTTCTAGCTCGGACCTTTGAGGTAGGAAAGACACGCTTCTGATTCAGATCTTGAGGCAGGAAGACAAATCTTTATTCCAGATCTTGAAGGTGAGAAGACACACCTTTAATCTGGGCACTCTCTACTGGAAACCTATATAAGGACATACATAAGAAGCCTATAGAAGGAGGAAGGAAGCTCTTGCTCTTTGACTGAGTGCCCTTGCCTTACTAGCACATCTATTCCTCACTGGCATTGGTGCATACTTCTTGGGGATTCCAGCATATACAGAAGACCAGCCAGAGACACCCAGCCTTGTGGGATTGAGCAACTGCTAGATTCTTGGACTTTTCATTCACAGCTAGCCATTGCTGGATTAGCTGGACTATAGTGTGTAAGTCATTCCAATAAATTTCATATATATATATATATATATATATATATATATATATATATATATTTGAAGGGACCAGCTTCCCTTTTGGCAGCCATAATGGCCGAACACGTGCTTCTATGACCTTGTCCTAGACACTAGAAAGTCAGATGCCTGCCTCGTGACAAGGAACCAATCAGAAGTTAGCTGGTGGCGCTATGCTTTACGACCCTGGGTGTGCTTTACGGACAAGCGCACAGCAATGACGTAGAAAGCATAGCAACCACCCTGGGAGGGCCTTATGGGCCATAACAACCAGTTGACCAGTCAACACAGGGCAAGCCCTCCAAGGCTGGAGGCACACCAATAGTGAGCCTGTGCATACCCCTAGACTGCCCTATAAGATCTTTCGGGAGCCCCTAGGAGCCGTCTTTTCTGGCCATCCGCCATGGCGGATGGATGAAAGACCCGAGCTAGCATGGGGTTAGCTCGTTAAATTACAATAAAGCCTCGTGCAGTTTGCAGCAAGCTCTCGAATCCGCCTGGTGATTGGGGTGACCGTGAATGTGGCCTGGGACCCTGGATACTTGAGTTTTTGGGGGTCTAACATATTCATTTCATAAGTTCTGTGACTCTAGAGAACCCTAATACAATTAGGAAAATCCAGGTTAAGTCTGTATTACAGTTCAGAACAAGTATTAGTGGCCATTGTGTCTACACAAGAGCCTAATAGAATCTGAATTAAAAGGTTAAGGCATGGCTGGTAACATGGCTCAGTGGACAAAGGCACTTGCCTTCAAGCCTGATGACCAGAGTTTGATCCCTGGACGCCACACAGAAGGAGAGAACTGACTCCCCTAAGTTGTCCTTCTGGTTTCCACAAGCACATCATGGTGTGCAAAGCCCCCCTTCCAAATAAAGAAATACAAGTCATTGGAACACAATGCATATTTTTTTTATTTTTTATTTTATTATTTTATGTATATGGCTATTTCGCCTGCATGTAAGTCTGTGTACCACTTTTGTACCTGATGTTCATGGAGGCCAGAAGAGAGTGTCAGATCCCTGGATCTGGAGTTACAGATGGCTGTGAGCTGCCATGTGGCTGCTGGGAATTGAACCCAGGTCCTCTGGAAGAGCAACAAGGACTCTGTGGTGGTTTAAATAAAACGCCCCCAAAGAGAATGGCACCATAAGGAGGTGTGGCTTTGTTGGAGCCTTGTTGGAGGAAGTGTGCCACTGTGGGGTGGGCTTTGAGGTCTCTGAAAGGTTCAGGCTTTAATGCTGATCTGCTCTACCTCTTTAAGAGACAGACCCCGCCCCCTGAAAACAGTCAGGGCAGGCACAGGGAGGTGGCATCACCCACCATGCATTAGCAGCCTGTGTGAACTGGGCATGCTGGAACCTCAGCGCACATGCGCAGTCTTCCCTTTAAAAGTTCCAACTTCCCTGCTTCGCTCTCTGTTTCTTTTTTGCTCTGCTCTTCTCTTCTCCCACCTATGCGCTTTCTCTGCCTCTCTCTGGTGACCGGTCATGGCGGTCAGCCATTACCGCTGTTCTTCTTCTCTCTTAGTCTCCCTACTTTGCCGGGCCTATAATAAAATGGTTAACATGTCTCATCGTGCGCCTCCTCTTTTTCTTTATATCTAATTTAAACAAAAACATAACAGTCTCCTATGCTCAAGTTATGCCCAGTGAGACAGACCACTTTTTGTTGTCTGTAAGTCAAGATATAGAACACTTAGCTATCTCTCCAGCACCATGTCTACCTGCATGTTACTATGTGGCACCATGATGATAATGGACTAAATCTCTGAAAATGTAAGACACACCAATTAAATGTTTTTTCTTTGTAAGAGTTGCCATGGCCATGGTGACTCTTCACAGAAATAGAAACCTTAACAAAGACAGAAGTTGGTACTAGGTACTGGGGCATTGCTGTGATAGGCCTGACCATGCTTTTGTTTGAAGGACTACGGACCTTGGGACTGTGGATTAGAAAAGCAGTTGAGGGCTGGAGAGATGGCTTAGCGGTTAAGAGCACTGACTGTTCTTTCAGAGGTCCTGAGTTCAATTCCCAGCAACCACATGGTGGCTCACAACTACCTTGAATGAGATCTGGTGCCCTCTACTGGCATGCAGGCAGAAGACTGTATACATAATAAATAAATCTTAAAAAAAAAAAGCAGTTGAATGCTCTAAGTACTGTTTAATGGGCCAAACTAGTAGGAGCATGGACGACAGTGAATGTGATTTGATTAACTGTGGGGGGGGCTATCTCAAGAGGTTTCAGACGAGAAGAATACTAATATGTGGTTTAGAGATCATTATTGTGATACTTTGGTCAAGAATGTGGCTGTCTTTTATCCTTGTCCAAAGATTCTCCCTGAGGCTAAAATGAAGAGTTTTGGATTAATTCAGTTGGCAGAGGAAATCTCAAAACAGCCTAGCATGGATTCTGTTGTGTGGTTATTAGTGTTAACTCTGATGAAGGTTTATAATGAAAAGGAGCAAGCTGAGCAGGGTAAATTACAAAATATAAAATTGGGTGAAAAAAGGAGCACCAGGAAGTAGAATGGAACTAAGTCCTGTATTCAAGGAGATAAACAGATTAAGAAATGTAATAAAGGGAGTGGTGACCTCATCCCAAGATCCTACCCAGCTAGGTTTCCAACTTGTGAAAAGGAATAAAGGAAAAGCTGAGAGCCAGGTGTGGTGGTGCATGCCTTTAATCACAGCATTCCGGAGACAGAAGCCGGTGGATCTCTGAGTTTGAGGTCAGCCTGGTGTAACCATCAAAAACAGAAAATTGGTAAAGATGTAATTGAATGAGGGGACCGTGTTCCAGCCCCAGCAAGCAGTAGTACTTGGAAGCTTCAGCCACTTGTTTCTGAAATTAAGGATAGAAGAAAAAAGGACTATGGAATTTTTCTTCATGATTAAGGAAAGCTGCTGAGGCCAGGCGTGTGTTAGGGGTGTCCCTGAATGGAGGCCTAGAGAGGCCTGTGAAGTTGAAGCCTGGATTGCTTTGGCGACTCCAAGATGTTAGAGATGTTAGAGTCATGGGATACCTGCCAAGGAAAGATGCTAACAGGGAGTGGAACCAGCTCAAGAGAAAGAAGTGTTACAGTCAATAAAGCTGAAAGGAGATCTGAAGTGTTTTGACATCAGACATGGAGATGCAGCATTTGGAGCTTGCCCAGCTGGCTTTTGGTCTTGCTTTGGTCCAGAATTTTCTCACTATGCTCCTTTCCCTACATTTTGGAATGGTGATGTATATCCTGTGCCATTATATGTTGGAAGTATGTGATCTGCTTTTTGATTTTGATTTTACAAGGGATTACGCTTAAGAGATTGCATGAATCTAGAAGAGACTTTGAACTTTATACTTTTAAGTAAGTTTGAGACTTTTATAGACTAAGGAAACTTTTGAAGTTGATTAGAGACATTTTTTTTTTCCATTATGATATGGCTTCAAGCCTTTGAGGGCCAGATAATGGTCCCCAAAGGGAGTGGCACTATAAGGAGGTGTGGCTTTGTTGGAGCCTTATTGGAGGTAGTGTGCCTGTGAGGTCTCCTATGCTTAAGCTATGCCTAGTGAGACAGACAATTTCCTGTAGTCTGTAAGTCAAGATAGAGGACACTCAGCTGTCTCTCCAGCACCATGTCTACCTGCATGCCACTATGTGGCAATGAAAGACCCCCAGACCCCTAAGGGCCTCAGGATCCCAAGGAGCCCCCGAGACTCAGAAACCAGACCAAGAGCTGCAAATGCAAGAGGGTTTATTGAACGAATGCGCATTCGGGTGTCAGCAATATCGGGAAAGCTGCACACCCCAGCATGGGGTGCAAGCTCTTTATATAGGAAAAAAGCCATAGATCAGCATACAGGCAAGGGGCACAAAGTGATTGATTACAAAGTATGATCTCATGTTAGAGTGGTCACCCAGGTGTGACCTGCTTTTCTACAAAGGAAAAACCACAGAACATACCCTGGAAAGTCCTTGATTGTCTGTTGGCCAGCCAGGTGTGACCCAAAGAGGGTTGTCTTGGCAATTGCCCCTGTCTAAACCATAGGATGTGCCCAGGGTTGGGGTCAACTTTCTTGTAATGGGCCAAGGCCTGTGGGAAACTTTTTCTCTCTGTGAACTAAAATCTTTCAAAACTTCTTCTCTCAGCAAACTAAAATCTTTCAAAACTTTTTCTCTCAGCAAACTAAAATCTTTCATTCCCCCATTTTTTTTTGTGAGGTTTTAATCCTAAAACCTATGGTCCTTCTTATTGCCTGAGAGCCTGATATTGCTGATTAAGAACTAGGGGGAGATTAGGGTAGTGAGCCAAGGGGAGCTGTTGCATCATTCTTTTAACCAGCCTTGTTGGGACTCCGGTTTCTTTCGCCGCTGGTTGAGTCTTTCTCTGAGCTTGGCCATGGAATCCCTAATAACTCCAGAATGGTTAACATAGAAATAGCACTCCTCTTTGAGGGCAGCATAGAGCCCACCTTCCTTAAGGAAAAGGAGATCAAGTCCCCTACGATTCTGGAGGGCAACTTCTGCTAGAGAAGCCAAAGTCTTTAATATCCTTATCTATGGCTATTTTTAGCTCATTATAGTGGTGGGGTCCCTGGACCAGTGCTGTGGTTCCGGTGCTGACCCCAGCCATCGTCTCCCCATCCCCATCAGGGAGTGAGAGATAGGCATTTTTCCATGTAAGGCAGTTCCTTTTGACTTAGCATTTTAACCAGGGAAAATGGGTGACGTATTCTTTCCTATGCTACTTCCTGCTGACTTTGGGACGAAGTTAGGGACCCAAGAAGGCTGAAATGCTAGTCAAAAGCAAAAAAGGGAATTTAGGCAATGGGGAATCCATCAGGAGCTTCTGGTTGGCAGACTCTGTTGCAAAGATAGGGGGTATCCATATCAGCTGGACTGGTCCACATCCATAGCATGTCTAGGGCTCACAGTCTTTAGGAGCAGGCTGTAGTCAGCAACTGATATTCGTCAGCCAGAAGTGGAAATCTTTTGAGACATGTTTAAACTAGGAACAGAAGTTAAAACTTATATATCTTATTGGAACTCATAGGCCCATATTTTTAGTGACCAAGAAGGACAGGAGTTCCAAGAGAAGGGAGAAAAATCCCATCCTCAGGAACAAATAGATGGGATAATAAAAGTTGTACTTATCTGGAGTCCTTTTTTTTACCTGTGAGAAGTGGATCCAAGCTTTATGACTTATTGATCCTCTGAAGCCTATATGAACTGTATTATATAATAGGACATAGAAGTTTTAGACATTTTATCATTACCAATCTGTATTGAAATCTACATTGCAGAAAAAGCAGATATTGGGTATTTGTAGAACAACAGAAATGTATTTATATATTTGAGTTCTAGCAAAAACTACAGATTTGGGTTAGAAGCTTGTACATTTTTCTTCTGTCCAGAAAATCAGGTATAGATTGGACAGAGGTGCCCCTGGCCTGATGAAAAGCCCCTCAAGTTTACATTTAGAAGACAGCTACAACTAAAGTAAACCCAAAAACTTGAGCTTGTGACTGAACAGCAGGTAGTTGGTTTTATCAGCTTATCAGAACTTTATTAAATGAGCTATTAAGCTGGCTATAGTTTAACCATTAATACTACCAGAGATCTGAGAAGGATAAATTTTATACAGTTTCTGAATCTATTAAAAATGACAGGGTCCAGTCCATACCCAAGTCTCAATAGTGTTGGGGGCAGAAGTAAATCTTTGCCAGGTCCATAAAGTGAGAGTTTTTTCTCTCTGTGGAAGGGGGACATGGAAAAGACTGACCTTATTTTGTCTAGGCAAAGGTGGTGCAATCAATTCTCCAGTGTCCTGTAGCCTGTCCACAGTCTGAGCCTGGTCCTACCTGGCAGCAGGTGTAGTAGCAGCTGAGCATCATGCTCACTGGTCAGGGTTGTTACAATCCATGGAGCCCCATAATGTTTTTTAGAGACCTTGGGTCATTGCCAGGATGTGGAATTTTCTGTCTGATATTATAAACTTTTTAGTTAACATTTTAAATGCCATATTCTGTAGATCTCTGTAGTATAGATGTCTGCTTAGGTAAGTCTGGCAGCTTGTTTATTTATAAGAATGGCTAGTAACTTGTACCATAAGAAATAAACAGCTTAATTTTTTATTAACATATGGAACTTATGGCTGCGATCTTAAATTTTAGCTCTTTTGATTTAAGCATAAATATTAACGATATAACAGAAGCATTTAAAATCATTATCATCTGGGTGACTATTAAATTTATGTTGTCAATTTCCAGGTTTACTAGTTTTAACTTTTTGACAGATTTAACCATGAAACAGTTTTAATATTAAATTCTGAGCTATGTCCACAAGTGACTGGCTGCTGTTAGAATTAGACAGTAAAAATATTTGAACCATTTTTGTTTTTTGTTTTGGCTTTTGGCTTATAATAAAATTTACATTTATACCAGAAAACACAGATAGAACCTTTTAACAAGTATATAGAATTAATTTGGGGGATATAAATAAAACTTTTAAACAGAATTAACCTGGTGTGGTTAAAATTTTTAATCTAGGGCTGGAGAGATGGCTCAGAGGTTAAGAGCACTGGCTGTTCTTCCAGAGGTCCTGAGTTCAATTCCCAGCAACCATATGGTGGCTTACAACCATCCGTTATGAGATCTGGTGCCCTCTTCTGGTGTGCAGATATACATGAAAGCAGAATGTTGTATACATAATAAAGGAATAAAATCTTAAAAAAAATTTTAATCTATATTATTATTATAAATTTACTATTTATAATATGAGAGCCCATAGTAAACAGTTTACATTCTTCTCTGACACTTTTATAACTTTCTGCTGACAAATCTGTGCCTTTTTAGCTGAGGCACGGTACCCCAGGGTCCCTAGTTTCTCCAAAAGGGCCCAGTACCTTGTTTACAGTCCTGTTCAGTCGGGGCTGCCAGCAGGAGGTCATCTACATATTGCAGAAGGATCAGGGGAGGGTGCTGCATCCGGAATTTAAGTTACAATGAAAGGGCCCACCCAAGGTGGAGGGTTGTGGGCCAGATCTTCCCAGGTTATGATGTAGAGAACCTGGTCGGGGTGTCCGTGGGGTCCAGAATTGAACACCTTTTCTTTTACCTGTAAAATAATCTTAAGATTAAAAGAACCATCCTGAGGCCAGCCAACATTAAATGTTGGCCATTTGGAACTGCAGAAAGTTTGTCATTTTTTTCTTCTTGACGTCCAGGGACTGGTTGTTGGCTCGGTCCCAAAGGTGTCCCCAATGGTCTAGAGTCAAACTTAAGGGGGTTGTTAGTTGTTGTCCCATGGTGGTCAGATAGTGAAAAACAAAAAACAAAAAGACAAACATTGAGACAGACAGTCAGGCCAAATAACAGAGACCGCACGGCTACAGATCGGCTCTAAACCAAAACCAAAGATTCAGACGGGGGCAGAGACTTTCGTCGACTGCTCCCAGGGACGAGGGTTGCCTGCTTGCCCTCTCCCATTCAGATCATCCGTGGAGCGTCCTCCAGGGTCGGACTCAGAGGGGAACGACTCGTCAGTCTACCTCGTGAGTCTCTACAGAGCCTGCATAGCCTATACAGGGCTTCCGGATGGACTTACCTCCTCTCGGTTGTGGCAATGAGTCTGGGGGTCTCCTCAAATTCCCAGCTCCTGGCTGGCTCGCCAAATGAAAGACCCCCAGACCCCTAAGGGCCTCAGGATCCCAAGGAGCCCCCGAGACTCAGAAACCAGACCAAGAGCTGCAAAAGCAAGAGAGGGTTTATTGAACGAATGCACATTCGGGTGTCAGCAATATCGGGAAAGCTGCACACCCCAGCATGGGGTGCAAGCTCTTTATATAGGAAAAAAAATCATAGATCAGCATACAGGCAAGGGGCACAAAGTGATTGATTACAAAGTATAATCTCATGTTAGAGTGGTCACCCAGGTGTGACCTGCTTTTCTACAAAGGAAAAACCACAGAACATACCCTGGAAAGTCCTTGATTGTCTTTTGGCCAGCCAGGTGTGACCCAAAGAGGGTTGTCTTGGCAATTGCCCCTGTCTAAACCATAGGATGTGCCCGGGGTTGGGGCCACCTTCCTTGTAATGGGCCAAGGCCTGTGGGAAACATTTTCTCTCTGTGAACTAAAATCTTTCAAAACTTCTTCTCTCAGCAAACTAAAATCTTTCAAAACTTTTTCTCTCAGCAAACTAAAATCTTTCAGCACCATGATGATAATGGACTGAATCTCTGAAAATGTAAGGCACCCCAATTAAATGTTTTTCATTTATAAAAGTTGCTGTGGTCATGGTGACTCTTCACAGCAATAGAAACCCTAACTATAATATGCTCTTAACCACTGAACTATATCTCTCTACCCCCTGTTAATTTTTTTTTAAGGAGTGCTGGAGAGGTGGCTCAGTGTTTAAGAGCACTTCCTGTTCTTCTAGGGGACCCGAGTTCAGTTTCTAGCACCCATACTGGACTGCTCACAAGTGCCTGTAACTACAACTGCAGGGGACCTGACGCCCTCTTCTGGCCTTCTTAATAAGTGCACTTACATACACATACCCCAACAAAGACATACTCATAGTTAAAAAAAAGTTAAAACAGCAAAAAGGACAGACTATGAAAACAAAGACTTTAAGCCTTCTCATCGTGTCTCAGGCACCCACTGGATATCTGCAAGCCCACTGAAGAGTCAATATTGGCCCTGTATGATGGCATACTCCTTTAATCCCAGCATTCTGGGAACAGAGGATGACCAATCTCTATGAGTTTGAGGCCAGCCTGGTTCACATAAGGAGTTCCAGGCCAGCTAGGGCAACATAGTATAGTAATGCCCTGTTATTTTTATTTTATTTTATTTTATTTTATTTTTTTTCGAGACAGGGTTTCCCTATGGCTTTGGAGCCTGTCCTGGAACTCTGGAACTTGGTCTGTAGATGAGTCTGGCCTCAAACTCACAGAGATCAGCCTGCCTCTGCCACCAGTGTGCTGGGATTAAAGGTGTGCACTACCACTGCCTGGCTGTGAGACCCTGCCTGAAAAAACAAAAAACAAGCTGGAGAGATAGCTCAGTGGTTAAGAGTGGCTGCTCTTCCAGAGGACCAAGGTTCAGTTCCCAGCATCTACGTCTGTCTGTAACTTTATTTCCAAGGCTTCTCATATCCTCACACTCACACTGATATATATGCAGGCAAAACACCAATGAACATAAAGTAAAAATAAATTAAAAACACAATCCCCAAACAACAAAAAAACTGTTTTTTTTTTGTTTTTAACAAAAGTGGCCCTCAAGACTATGGAAGTAATTCAGGTAACGGTTATCATAACACATGGCTGAGGTGCTATTCACTGCCAAGCATATGACTTACAAAACAACTGATCTTGCCAGGTATGGTGACACAAACCTCTAATCCCAACATTCAGGAGGCAGAGGCAGGTGGATCTCTGTGAGTTCGAGGCCAGTCTGGACTACAGAGCGAGTTCCAAGACAGCCAAGACTACAAGAGAAACCCTGTCTCAAAAAACCAACAAAACAAAACAACTGATCTTTAACCCCGCTAAGGGCTAGTGAGTCTGGAGGGTGTATTTAAGTTAGTCTTTGGTAACATGAAGGGAAAGAGACTGATGGTAAAAGGCCATGATTCTGCTTAGCTGGGCTGCCTAACATGAGTTGATTTTGGATCCTCAACCCCGTAACAGAACTTAGGTGTTGTATAGCTATGTAAAGTGGCCAAGTGTCAGGGTCTGGTTGTGGGCCAAGGTCTGAACATCAGGGCTTGGGTATGGAGGAGTATCAAGGCATGGGTGTGAGTGTGTGTGTGTGTACTCGTACATGCAGGCTTAGAGCTTAAATCACAGAAACTTTAGCAATACTGAAATGTTCCTGCTAAGGACCATTTCAATAGAAAAACAAAAAGGACAAACAAAGAAAAAACAATACAAACAATGTAAATGAATATTCAAATGAATTTCCCTACTGACCAGAGAGAGATAGTCATAGCGTTTCTTAGGTTAGGAGCTTATTTAGCTATGAACCAAATAGAATGTATCCCTGTGTGCTATGAACTGAGAGGATTCTAACCCTCTGTATCCATGAGGGTTAATATGGGTACCAGAGCAGGGATGGGAAGGAGATTGCTAATGTACAGCCTAGGTGGAATTTAAGACTGTCTATAGTAGCACTACTTTAAGGGCCAAATAGGCAGTTTTAAAAAGCAGGTCCTGCAGCCTCTTGGCCTGACTGCGGGCTATGGTGTATGAGAAACAGTGCCAAGGCACTGCTGGCATAGTTAACATCCTTTCAAATTGCTGTACCCTTTGAGGAAGTAAACGCATGACTAATTTGAGAAAAGCAAGCGCCTTCTGAAGTGGGAGTAGGGGTGTTGGAGGTTTGTTCTCCACACTGGCGGGATCGGTGGTCTGGGAAGCCTGCGGGTTAAGAGAGTAGAGGATCTGTTGGGAGAAATTAGCATCTGTAGCTGGGCAGGCTGGATCCATGGAGAAGGACCAAGAGGACCAGAAGAGCTGGCCAGGCGGGGAGAGGTGAGGACCCTGGAAAGCCTCTAACAGTCGTCACCTTCCCGTTTCACATCTGGCAGGGTCACTGGGTGCATTTAATTAGCTGCAAGAATCCCAAAGGCTTAGAATCCTTGTGTTCTTGTACAGAACAGAACTCGAAATTTGGGCAGATAGAAGACTTTGCGAGGCTCGCCTGGCTCCAGAGCCCCAACTCAGCGCAGTGGAAGTTGGTGCTGTCAATATTACATTTCGTGTAAGGAAAAACAGAGGTGCAGAGTGGCAAGTCACCTGCTGCTAAATGGTCAAAACGTGGGCCGTTAGGTCCCGAAGCGTATGGTGGCGGTTTTTGTGGAGGCAGTTTTGTGGAGGCAATGTGGCCCAGGTGAGTGAGACAAGTGGGGTTCGTAAAAAAGAAGCGTGCAGGGGTTTCTCCCAATGAAGAGT
The DNA here is from genome assembly GCF_003668045.3 of Cricetulus griseus. Classification (NCBI taxonomy): domain Eukaryota; kingdom Metazoa; phylum Chordata; class Mammalia; order Rodentia; family Cricetidae; genus Cricetulus; species Cricetulus griseus. The sequence goes on along the minus strand of NC_048601.1, from coordinate 26,957,669 downwards.
AGTCAGACTTGCACCTACCGCCCCTGCCCCCAGCCATTCCTCTTGCATTGCTAGCGAGCATCAGAGCCTGCAGAAACTGCTCATGGGCGCCACCCCGTGGGGCCACAGGGCTGTCCAGGAAGGCTGCAACAGGTCTGCAAGCCACCAGACAGACAGAACCTTCAGTCAAACCCAGGGAGGATGCCAGCCTCCTTACCCCCTCTCCCTCAGACGGGGACCCGTGGAGCTCAGGTTAGTCTTGAGCTCATTTTTAGCTTAAATGGACCTTGAACTCCTGATCTTTTTGCGTCTGTCTCCCAACTGTAGGGCCACCAAGTCAGGCTCTTTTTCTTCTTTTGAGACAGGATCTCACTCATTATGTAGACCAGGCTGTCCTGTCGAGGCCAGTAGAGCAGACTGGCCTCGAAATCACAGAGCTCCACCTGCCTTTACCTCCCAAGTGCTGATCAAAGGTGGCAAGCCTCCTGGCTCTCTCTCTCTCTCTCTCTCTCTCTCTCTCTCTCTCTCTCTCTCTCTCACACACACACACACACACACACACACACACACACTTCCTAGTTTTCTTTTTTTTACTGCTGGAAACCAGTGTGGGCCAGGGCCCAACATAGGGTAGGCAAACACTCTGCCAGGTTCACAGCTCTGCTTTCTCCTGAATTAAAGTGATGCACATCCGTGTCCTCTATAACGCAGAAAAGGCTGATGTGATTGCAAGGAGGGAGCAGAGGCATGGTGCATTCTGGGAAATGTTAAGGCTGGACTTACTTGCAGAGAAGCCTCCTTGCTCAGTCCTGGGAAGGTCCCACAAGCCCATTCATACCCAGCTGTCATATTCTCATCAGAGCCTGTCTCTCCTGGAGCTGGCTGTTTAGATATGGGTGAAGATTGGAGACCACCTGGAAAAGCCTGTGGGTCTCTCCCTGCTGGAATCCCACCTTAGGAAAGCCGCCCAGGCCTTGTGGTCCTGAAGTCCCTCTGTTGTCTCTTTCTGGCTTCATGTCTGGGACACTGCTTGTCTGTCTCTTCATGTGTCTCTGCTTTTTTTTTTTAATTTTATGTTTTATCTGCATGTATATCTGTGTGTTTATCTGTACACCATATGCGTGTCTGGTGCCCCAGGAGTCCAGAGAGGGTATCGGATCTCCTGGTACCAGAGCAGCAGATGGTTGTGAGCCACCACGTGAGTGCCGGGAATTGAACCCAGGTCCCCTGGAAAAGCAGTCAGTGCTGTTAACCCCTGAGCCATCTCTGCAGCCCCGTGTCTCTGTTTCTGTCTCTGCCTATCTCTCCTGCCTGCTTGACTTCCATCTTCATCATACTTCTTTGTAGTATCCAGGTTTTATGGTGCTTGCCTGTGTTTGTTTTTCTGAAATTGATGACTCCAAATACCCTGATCCTCTAAGCTAGTTCTTGCAACACTGTTTCTGGCCACTCACAGCTCTATCATGTAAGAAGCTGGAGATGAATGCTGGACTGCCCTTTGTGGAGCTGGACTGCCCTTTGTGGGGCTGGACTGCCCTTTGTGGGGCTGCGCCAGGTCTCTGAGGAAAGCCCTTCCACTTCTGGTGACCAGAAGGGGGCGGTTAAGGACAGACTCAGCTTCATCCCAGGCTCTGCCGGGGTTCTCACGGCTGAAACCTTCACTCCCAGGTTAGGGGGAGTAAATTCAGTATTTCCAAGTTTGGGCAAGCCTACAGGAGATAGCACCTTTTCATTTCCCTGCCTCTCTCCTGAGAATTGAACTTCTTCAATGGAAATTTTGTCTAAAGTCAGGACTAGCCTGTTGTTTTGTTTTGAGACAGGGTCCCTCCAAGTAGCTCTCAATGGCTTGGATCCCATTATATAACTCTGGTTGGCCTCAAAGTCAGTCATGGCAATCCTCCTGGGTTACAGGTGTATTTCATTACTCCTGACCTTAGACTCCCACTCCTCATGCTGTTGGAAAGGTTTATAAGGTTAATGATACAGCAGCTAAGAAGGCTCTGAAGCCTCAGTTTCCTTTACTTTGTTAAAATAATCTTAGAAGAAATTCCTGTACAGGCTCTAGCCCAGCATCTGGTACAGAGAGCTGTGTGCACATCCCACGCCGTTGCTGTTGCATCCTTGAGTTTTCCATCCATTTCCCCCACTGGCCGCTGCTCTCCCTTGCCTGAAGATTGGCATAGGCTCAGTTTCCCCAAAGTCCTGGACAGGATCACTTACTTGACCCAACTGAAGTCTTCAGTGGGAAAGGCGTGTTTTCACACTGTCCAGGTGCCTCAACCACTAAACTTAAACACAAGGGATCTTGCTAGATATTAATTGAATCATGGTATACATCTTATGTAGTAAGAGATGTGGAGGACTGGAAAGATGGCTCAGCAGTTAGGAGCCTTTGTTGCTCTTTCAGAATGCTTGAGTTCAATTCCTGGCACACATGGTGACTTACAATGATCCATAACTCCAGTTCCAGGGGATCCGATGCCTTCTTCCGACTACTACAGGTACCACTCATGCATGGGGTGCACTTAGATACATGCAGGGAAAACACTAATAAACATAAAATAGATAAGTCTAAAGAAATACACATATGGGGCCAGATGTAGTTCAGTGGTAGAGACCTTGGCTGGTGCATACTGCACCATAGGTGCTAAGATTAAAGGCATGCATCACCACCACCTGGCTCAGCATTGCTTTTCAAAAGTGAATATGTATATGTGCATATATATTATCTTCGTATACAAAGCCCATATAAGCACTGTGGTAGTTGGATTATAATTGACCCCTAGAAGCTCATAGGGAGTGGCACTGTTAGAAGGCATGGCTTTGTTGGAGTAGGTATGGCTTTATTGGAAGAAGTGTGTCATTGTAGGAGTGGGTTTTGAGGTCTCCTATGCTTGAGCTATGCCCAGTGTAGAAACAGTTCACTTCCTGTTGCCTTCAGTTCAAGATGTAGATCAACATCGTATCTGCCTGGATGCTGCCATGTTTCCTGCCATGAAACTGTAAGCCAGTCCCAATTAAATGTTTTCCTTTATAAGAGTTGCAGTGGGCCGGGCGTTGGTGGCGCACGCCTTTAATCCCAGCACTCGGGAGGCAGAGGCAGGCGGATCTCTTTGAGTTCTAGGCCAGCCTGGTCTCCAGAGCCAGGATAGGCTCCAAAGCTACACAGAGAAACCCTGTCTCGAAACCCCCCCCCAAAAAAAAAAGAGTTGCAGTGGTCATAGTATATCTTCATAGCAATAAAACCCTCAGGTAAGCACTATATTTATCTAGTCACTGTATATGCAAATGTATAACTTTGCTAATTGCAGATTAATATACATATATATGCATACCTGTATAATTTCTTTACTTAGAATTAATTTTATCATTTATCTTGTATTTTCCTTATTTTTCAATATTTTGTAAACACTGTTTCTCTATGGTCGAGATATATATGTATGTATATATATATGTCAATGATCTTGTGTTATGATCTAGTTGTATTCCAATGAGTCCATAAGTTGAAATATATATGTTTATATTTTTTGTATGTATTAAGTCACAGAGAAACCTTGTCTCGAAAAAACCAAAAAAAAAAAAGACATATATATGTCTTAGTTACTGTTCTAGTGCTGTGAAGAGATGCTATGACCAAGGGGACTTATAAAAGAAACATTTAATTGGAGGCTTGTTTACAGTTTCAGAGGGTGAGTCCATGACCATCACGGCAGGCAGACAGGCATGGTGCTAGAGCAGTAGCTGAGCTCTTACATCCTTGTCTGAGAGATGGAAGTAGAGAGAGAAGAAGAGACTGAGCCTGGAGTGGGATTTTGAAATTTTTTTTAAAAGATTTATTTATATTTATTATACATACAGATTTCTGCTTGCATGAATGCCCACAGGCCAGAAGAGGGCACCAGATCTCATTACAGATGGCTGTGAGCCACCATGTGGTTGCTGGGAATTGAACTCAGGACCTCTGGAAGAGCAGCCAGTGCTCTTAACTGCTGAGCCATCTCTCCAGCCCGGGGTTTTGAAATCTTAAAGCCCACCCCAATTCACAACTCCTCCAATGAAGACACACCTCCTAATGCTTCCTAAACAGTCCATTTACTGGGACCAAACATTCAAATATATGAGCCTATGGGGACCATTCTCACTCAAACCACCCCTGTGTGTGTGTGTGTGTGTGTGTGTGTGTGTGTGTGTGTGTGTTTGTATGTGTGTGTGTGTATGTGTGTGTGTGTGTGTGTGTGTGTGTGTGTGTTTATAAGCATGATTGAACTGAAGGGACCAGCTCCCCATTTCGGCAGTCATAACAGCCGAACACATGCTTGTCTGACCTTGCCTTGGTCACTAGGAGGTTAGGCTCCTGCCTCGTGGCAAGGAACCAATCAGAAGTTAGCTGGTGTTGCTATGCTTTACGGCTCTGGGTGTGCTTTATGGACACGTGCACAGCAATGACGCGCAGAGCATAGCAACCACCCTGGGAGGGCCTATGGGCCATAACAACCAGTTGACCAATCAACACAGGGCAAACCCTCCAAGCCTGGAGGCACACCAATCCTGAGCCTGTGCGTACCCATAGACACTCCCCTTATGCTGCCCTATAAGATCTTTATGCATACCCTTCGAGCTGTCTTTGCTAGCCATCCTCCATGGCAGGTGGATGAAAGGCCCGAGCTAACATGGGGTTAGCTCATTACAACTATAATAAAGCCTCGTGCAGTTTGCATTAAGCTTTCGTCTCCGCCTGGTGATTGGGGTGACCTCGGTCCTGGGCTGAGATCCTGGAGGCCTGAGCTTCCTGGGGTCTTACAGAACCCAGAACCTTCTACATGTTAGGCAAGTTTTTTTTTTTTCCTTTTAAATCAAATGAGATACATCTGTAAGCCCCTGTTAAGTTCTTTTTAAATTTTTATCTATTCTTTGACAGTTGCATAGTCAGCAAGATGGGTCTATGGGTTAAGGTCTTGACTCTCAGCCTGAGGACCTGAGTTCATTCCCTGGGACCGCACACGGTGGAAGGAGAGAATTGACCATAGCAAACTGTTCTCTGACCTCCCCACATGCCAACTACAAATATATAGATGTAATAAAAATTTTAAAAGGACATTTCATAGACGTAAACAATGCATGTTAGTCATACCCATCCCCACTCCCTCTTTTCACCCCAGTGTATCTCTTTTCCAGCTTTCCGATCCTTTTGTTTTTCTTTTCTAACCCACTGATGAAGCGTTTACTTATATTGTTCTATTATTAAATAAAACCCAGAAGTAGTCAGATATCAGGTTAAAAAACAGATTAATCAGAGAAGCAGCAGAGAATCGACCAGTGACCTGCTCTCTCTTACCTTCCCCAATCCAAAAGGTCTGTGGCTCTTTCTAAACCCTGCTCAACTACTTTCGGTGTCTCTCTATATGTATCTCAGGTCCTCCAAAACCTCTATGGCTAATTCTGGTCAACTAGTTGCTAACTCCACCCTTTGATTCAAAGTAAACTTTATTGTCAGTCTCAAAGTGTCAGTGTGAACAAATATCCCACAACACAGAGTCTGATTAGGGTGCAGTTCCTGGTGGGTCACCCATGCTCCAGTGGAAAGCCACATACCCAAAAGTATATGGGCAGCATGAACTGGACTTAATGGGTTAAAAAACCCAAAAACCAAAACCTAACGATATGAAGTTGGGTTGAAGGGATCAGCCCCCTGTTTTAGCAGCCATGACAGGCTATCATGTGCTTGCCTGACCTTGACTTTCCTGTCCTGGTCGCTTGGAGGTCAGATGCCCTCCTCGTGGCGAGGAAGCAATCGGAAGTTAGCTGGCTGGGCTGGAGAGATGGCTCAGAGGTTAAGAGACTGCTCTTCCAGAGGTCCTGAGTTCAATTCCCAGCAACCACATGGTGGCTCACAACCATCCATTATGAGATCTGGTGCCCTCTTCTGGCGTGCAGGTATACATGGAAGCAGAATGTTGTATACATAATAAATAAATAAAATCTTAAAAAAAAGTTAGCTGGCAGGGCTGTGCTTTATGGCTCTGGGTGTGCTTTACAGACCTTACATCAGAGCATAGTGACCATCCTGGGAGAGCCTATGGGCCATAACAACCAGCTGACCAATCAACACAGGGCAGGTTGTCCAAGCCTGGAAGCGCACCAGTCCTGAGACTGTTGCATACCCCTAGACACTCCTCTTACGCTGCCCTATAAGATCCCTGTCTTGTGGCTTCTTAGGGTCTTTCTCCAGCTATCTGCCTTGGTGGATGGATGAAGGGCCCAAGCTAATGGGATTAGCTCATTAAACAACTGCAATAAAAGACTTTTTTGCATTTGCATCGAAATGGGCCTCTTGGTGATTTTGGAGTTCAGAATTTGGGCACAGCAGGGTGAGTGTGGGGAGGTGTGGATTTGGGAAGAGTTTGGGGAAGGGAGTGAATATGATCAAAATAACTATACAAAGTCTCCAAAGGACCAATGGTATGATAAAGCGCTAGGGGACCCCTTGGCGGGTTCCATGGTAGGCAATGGTGATGGAGGCAGGGGACAAACATGCCAGACAGAGCTTAGTGAGAAGTTTTATTAGACAGGGAAAGCAGGGAAGGAAGGAGAAAAGAGGTAAAGAGACATAGAGACAGAGAGAAGTCAGAAAAGAAGAGGGAGACAGGGAAAGTTCCCAAGGGAACAGCAGGAAAGAGAACCTAAGTGGGTAGGGGTGTTTCTTTTAACGAGGTCCTTTAAAAGTAGTCATGGACCCCTGGGCTGACCAGGGTACTGCCTGAGTGCATTCTGCCAGGTGACAGGGGCATAATTCCTGAATCCTTACAACTATTTACAAATAATTTTAAAAGAAAAAAAAAAGATTCCCCAAAATAATACACCTGAAACTCCTAACAGACACAAGTTTTAGGCTTCCAGACAGAAGAGCCTCTGGCCACCCTGTGATGTCAGGGCTGAGAACTGGGCAGGGCCAGGCTCTGAGCCCAGTAAGTGCCTGGTGGGCTACTTCCCATTCTCCAAAGCCCCTCTAGGCCTTTCTGTATGTCTTGATGCCTGATCTAGAGCAGTAGTTTGCAACCTTCCTGATGCTGTGACCCTTTAATACAGTTCCTCATGTGGTGGTGACCCCTAGCCACCAAATTATTTTATTGCTACTTCATAACTGTGATTTTATTACTGTTTTTTATTACTGTTATGAATGGTAATGTAAATATCTGATATTTACAGGGTATCTGCTATGCGGCGACCCCTGTGACAGGGTCATTAATTCTCTGAAGGGGTTGAAACCCACAGGTTGAGAGCCACTGGGTCAGCCACTGGGCCATGACAATCACTGTCGTCCATTATTCTGAGGTGTTTATGATTATTTATTTATTTACTGTTTTTTGTTTTTTGTTTTTTTTTTGTTTTGTTTTTTCTTTTAGACAGGGTTTCTCTGTCTAGATAGTCTGACCTCGAACTCACAGAGATCCACTTTTCTGCCTCCTGAGTGCCGGGATTAAAGGTGTGTGCCACCATGCCCAGCGAGATTTTTTTTAGTAGAAAATCTTGCATTTAATTTTTTTTTTTTTTTTTTTTGGTTTTTATTTGTGGTACAGCCATTAACTTCCCCAGAAAGAACTCCCTAGAAGAAAATCCTCGGCCTTCTGAGTAGCTGGGAATGCCCACCTCCATACCCCTCTCTCTCGCTCCTTTTTCAGTTTTGTACTTTGTATTTGTAGTGATTGTGTCCTTGGGGACATAGGAGCTCAGGAGTGATCAGGATAGGGTACATCCTGGGCAGGCGGTATGTTTGCGCTGCTTGTCTTTGCTCTCTGCTACCTCAACTTTCGGTTCCCACACCAGAGGTTCCTCTGGTTCCTCTCTGTCATATCAATCCCACCCATTCCCAGTCGCCAAGAGGCTCACAAGTGCCTCAAGTGACATTCAGAGTCTTCTGGATGTCTTGTTCTGTGGTGCGGCAAACACCTGGCTAGTCATAGCTATGTGGCTTTTCCATGGGAAGCCTTCTTGCTCAGAGAGATATTCACAGATTCTCCTGGAACAGGTGAGGCCTGAGGGGCTGTGATTATGTAAAATAGGGCTGAATTTTACCCACCACTGTCAGCCATTGCTTGAGAGTCCCGGCAACATCTGTAGATAGGAAAACGGTGGGGGGGGGGGCGCATAGAGATCAGTGGTTTGTGGCTCAGGCAGGCTCCATACATTGTATCTATGGCCTGGATTCATATGGCTTCAAGAGCCATCTCACTGATTTTTAGACTGGCTTTCAAATTTCTCCTGTCTCCTTCCTTGCTCTGGGCAGAGGAGCAGGGACTGCTTTTACACATCAGTTTTATTTTTAATTATTTGTACAATATGTGTTTGTATGTGCTATGTACCCCTGAGTGCAGGTGCTCACAAAGGCCAGAAGAGGGCATCAGATACCCTGGCATCAAAATGGTCCTTCTTCCCCGACCTTCAAGGTAGTTTCACTGCAGGTACATGCCACCACGCGCAGCCTACCATCGGTTTCCTACAGTATCATCTGCCGAGTACCCAATCCAGTACTTCCCACTCTGGCACTGAGATGGCCATTTGTTGGAAAGAACAATTTTTGACTTGTAGCTTAGTGTGGTAGAACACTCACCTGGCATGCTTGAAGCCTGGGTTCCATCTACAGAGCCAGAAAAAAATGATGAAAGGGTCTTTTGGCAAGTGTGGCATGACCAAGTGGCCTGGTTAAATCCCTCCAGGAACCAACCACTGAAGAAGGGAGACAAGCAATCATCTCTTCTGGAGTTTGATATAGAACTATTTCATAATGACGTCCTCAGGGAGCAAAACTGTGAGGACACTGACACAGCCTGGGGCCCTCCAATCACCCTGAAGAGTGTAAGAATTCTAGGACACTTTTATTAATACCGCATTCTATTAATACTCTGTACATTTTGCATATACAAAGTTCACCTTTGGACTTCACTTTCACATTTTGGAGCATTCTTCTAGCCTATGGGCTAGATAAACAGGTCAGCAGGTTAGCTTTTTCATATTAAGCAGTTCAAAACTGTGGACCTAATTAAGTGCAAATAGTACCACGTGCCTGTTATTTCTAGGGCTTACTTTGTATGGGATTGCCATACCACCTCAGTAAGGTGAAGGACAAGTCTCTGAGGCTTTTGACTGTCCAGGAGCACCAAAATGGCTCAGAACAGTGGTTCTCAACCTTCCTAATGCAGTGGCCCTTTAATAGAGTTCCTCTTGTTGTGGTGACCCCAAGTATAATATTATTTTTGTTACTACTTTATAACTGTAATTTAGCTACTGTTATGAATCATAATGTAAATATCTGTGTTTTCAAACGGTCTTAGGCGACCCCTGTAAAAAAGATCATTTACCCCCCCCCCCATGAATCGCAACCCACAGGCTGAGAAACACTGGATCAGAGCATGGTTTCCCCTCCCTCAACTTTAGTGTCTGGTCATAAGGAAGACATGGAAGTGCTTGTTGGAATAGACAGAGAAGTCTCCCTCTACAATAATCCTAAATCATAAACAGCCGAGAAGACACAAGATGGTTGGAGAGACTAGTGAAGGGCATACAGAGTCAGCTGATGTATTTATTCTTCAAGATACCACACAGATGCCACAGTGAAAGTAAGGAAGGAAAGAATTACACATCAGGATGAGCACGGAGCTTAGGAGGGGGTGGATCTCTGCTCATCTTCAAGGTGGTGGGTGGGCCTGCTCCATTGAATGTAGATTTAGGTACATAAGTTACATTAGAAGTGAAAGTGTGCCCTGCCTCGTGCATTGACTGAGCTCGCTCTTATTAAAGCTTTCTGTGTCTTTCCTTCATTAGTAATTTATTAGCCAGGCCTGTTGGAATATACCTATAATCCCAGCTATGCAGGAGGCTGAGGCAGGAGGATTGAAACTGCAAGGCCTGGAGACTACTGAGTGAGTTCAAGTCCAGCCTGGGCAATTTAGTAGGATTATTGTAGAGGGAGACTTCTCTGTCTATCTCGGTCCCACTGGACAGGTTTCTCTCTGCCCACTGGGTCCCTGTAGCCGCTATGAAATAACCACTCAGAGACTTAATATATATTTATAATTGTTTGGTCAATGACTTACGTTTCTTACTGGTTAGCTCTCTCTTAATTATTAACCCATGCCTGTTAATCTGTGTAACACCATATGGCTTTGGCTTACCAGTGATGCCCAGGTCTCTTGGCAGCTACATGGCATCTCCTCATTCTGTCTTCCTCCCCCCTGCCTCTTTGTTTGCAAGTCCCACCTAGCTAAATTCTCTCTATTGATTGAAACAGAATCAATAAGAGAAACACATAGTCACAGCATACAGAGGACATCCTCCATCAGATTATCTCAAAAAGTAAAAAACTACTAGGAGCAGCGTGATGTGGTGGCACATACCTTTAATCCCAGCATTTAGGAGGCGGAGGCGGAGGTGGAGGCGGAGGCGGAGGCGGAGGCGGAGGCAGAGGAAGGATCTCTATGAGTTCAAGGCCGGTCTGGTCTACCTAGAGAGTCCAGGACAGCCAGGACTCCATAGACCCTGTCTCAAAAAACAACTGCTGGGAATTTAGGTTAGTGCTAGCCTTGTTCACGTGTGTGCAAGGGCACCAGGTTCTCTAGTCTGTCTGTCTGTCTCTCTCTTTCTGTCTCACACACACAAGTTTTCTTTCCATTTGTAATGTTGGTGATGATACCCAGTTCTTTGCACACACTAGTAAGTCTTGAGATATACCCCCGTTTCTCTATGCCTTCCTTTTATAATCTTTCCTATATATAATATCTTACATTTTTTTTCCAGACAGGGTTTCTCTGTGTAGCTTCGGAGCCTATCCTGGCACTCGCTCTGGAGACCAGGCTGGCCTCGAACTCCCTCCTGAGTGCTGGGATTAAAGGCATGCGCCACCAATGCCTGGCTAATATCTTACATTTTTTAAAAAATTATTTTTATTGATTATTTGGGAATCTTATATCATGCACCCCATCAGCCCACCTCCAGGTCTTCCCATGCTTGCCCCTTCACACCTTCCCCTTCAAAAAGGGAAAAAAAAAAACCCAAGTCCGTTTTGTGTTGTCATGCCCCACAAGGGAGGATGAGTATTTCTCCACCTGCATCCACACCAGAAGCCATCAACTGAGGAGAGCCATGCAGTGGTGGGAATGTCTTGGTACTAGCTCTCCTGTGAGGGGTGTACCAACTCTCATGCATCTATAGCAGGTGCCACCATGGGTGGGGCCAGGTCTTCCTTGAGGTGCAGGCCCAACTCCCTCAGGCCCACTGACAGACAGTAGCATGGCTTCAGGGCATAGCTCCGACCATGGGCATCCACATGGGCTTTGGTGGTAACACAGGCTGCAGACGTCAACACAGCTCCTGGCTGTATCAGGACCCCTTGACTCACTTGTGAACTTTGACATAGCCTTAGGTGGTTGCACAAGTCTCTCACATCAGCAAGGCTCCTAGAGGCAGCAATGCCTGAGGACATCTCCCAGGCATCAGCAGTGCCACAGTCTGCCTACATTCAGTGGATCTCAGACTTCATCAAGCCGAGGACAGCAGCACGGACCACCAACACCAACATGGCCTCCAGTGGCATGACAGACTACAGTAGTCCTTAGGGGAGGTCCAAAAGGGAACCTTCTCTCATCTCAGGCCTCCATCGTTGCCCAGAGCCAGGAGGATCCTGCGGCTCACAGGTCACAGGTTCAGGGGCTGAGTCTACATCCGTGACTGCATAAGCTCCAGGCTGTTTGTTGTACACCATTCCCGTCCCCTCACTGGGCAATGCCAGCTTGTGGACCTCAGCCCTGTCTCTCACATATGGCCATCATGTCTCAAGTTCTGCCTCTGCATGGCGCATGTACTCTTCTGTTTTTTTTATCTTTCCCACCTCTCCATCACACATTTGTTCATTGCAGTGGCACTGGTCCTGCCCCGATGTGAGGCCAGGGCAGAGCTTGGCCTAATATCTTACAATTTTTTTTAGATGTATTTTTTTTTTTAAGACTTACTTATGCCGGGCGTTGGTGGCGCATGCCTTCAATACCAGCACTCGGGAGGCAGAGGCAGGCGGATCTCTGTGAGTTCGAGGCCAGCCTGGTCTCCAGAGTGAGTGCCAGGATAGGCTCCAAAGCTACACAGAGAAACCCTGTCTCGAAAAACAACAACAAAAAGACTTATTTATTATGTATACAGCATTTTGCCTGTACATATGTTTGAACACTCGAAGAGGGCACCAGATCTCATTACAGATGGCTGTGAGCCACCATGTGGTTACTGGGAATTGAACTCAGGACCTCTGGAAGAGCAGCCAGTGCTCTTAACCACTGAGCCATCTCTCCAGCCCCAATATCTTACAATTTTAAATTGAGAAGAATGATTACATACAAAACTTGAATCACAGCAAAATCTATATTTCTCTATTTTGAGATAAGGTGTCAGGTATCCCAGGCTCTATATATCCCCAAATGACCTTGAACTTCTGATCCCCCTGTTTCTACTTCCTGAGCACTGGGATTGGAATCACAAGTGTGTGTTACTATGCCTGGTATATGTGGTACTGCAGACCAAACCCAAGGATGGGCAAACATTCTACCAACTGATCTATGCCTCTAGCCCAACAAAACCTACATAAGTCAACAACGTGCCCCCACCTCACATTGCCTCCAACACAGTTGTCCATGAAAACTTTGTTCTGGGGAATTTTCCCCTCAAGCATGAGTCAGGGGAGAACAGTGAAGGATGTTTCTGAATACTGCCTGCCCAAGAAGCAAAGGAAGGGGACAGATGAGTCAGAGCCCTTACTGTAGGTGTTGCCATGGGAAATCATAAAAAGCAGGGCCAAGAAGCTGTCACTGCCACAAACCAGAGGCACATTTGGAGGGACAAGAGTGAGGGAAAATGGTCGGGTGGAGTCCTGCCTGTCTGAGCTCAGAGATGGAAATAGTTCCCCGGGGTGAACATGGGGAAAGGAGTCAGTTTCCATGACCACGCCTTGGGGAAGCATTTGCCTCCTCAACCCTTGTAATTGCGACATGAAATGTTTACCACAAGCCTCTTTCCTCACTGTCACCCTGTGTCTGAGTCCTCTGGAGCAACTCCCAGCAAGAGGGCCAAAGACACCACCATAGGACCTCCCTGCATTGGATGGCCCTTCTCCCTCTCCACAGATCCCTCTAGCTCTGTTTTCTGGGATTTCTTTTTTCTTTCTTTCTTTCTTTCTTTCTTTTTTTTTTTTTTTTGATTTTTTTGGAGACAGGGTTTCTCCGTAGCTTTGGAGGCTGTCCTGGAACTAGCTCTTGTAGAACAGGCTGGTCTCGAACTCACAGAGATCCTCCTGCCTCTGCCTCCCGAGCGCTGGGATTACAGGAGTGCGCCAACATCGCTTGGCATCGCTTGGATTTCTAACTGTTGTCACTAACCTAAATTCTTTAGACCTCCAACCCATTATTTCACTGGGCACTGTGGCCTTGGTCCCTAGGCACCTGCCATCCTTGACCTTGGGGAACTCCCCAGTCCAAAGGACCCTAACCATCTTCCTCAGGACCTGGTCTGAATTTTCAGCTCCATTTCTGTCTCTGAATCATTGGGTCTGGAAATATAAAGACTACTGGGGATGGCATGTGGGAGCTGGGGAATTATGAAAAACAGCAGTGTTTTGGTGTTGGCTTCAGGGGGTGGGGCTAGAGACACAACAGGAGGGATGGGAGTTCCCGTTCCCTGTGTGGTTGACTTTTCCTTCCTTCCTTCCTTCCTTCCTTCCTTCCTTCCTTCCTTCCTTCCTTCCTTCCTTCCTTCCCTCCTCCTCCCCTCTCTCCCTCCCTCCCTCCCTTCTCTGTGTGATACTGGTTATGAATCTAGAGCCTTAGGTATGTAAGTGCTTTACTAGTGGGTTTTTTTTTGTTGTTGTTTGTTTGTTTGTTTTTGAAAGAGAATGGGGTCTTGCTGTTACTTCCCCTGGTCTTGCACTCCCGGGCTCAAGTGAACCTTTGCTTTAGCCTCCACCGAAGTAGAGACTATAGATGTGCGCTATTCCAGCTGGCTTATTTTGATATTTCTGAGTGACTCCTCTCCTGCTAGGGCCTTTCCCATGTCAGTCCTTGCAGCTCAAGAGAGTCCCCGTGAAGCAGTAGGTTCCTGGGTTAGTATCAGACCGGCATCTTTATGACTGAGCGATGCCCACTTCCAGCCTAACTTGCAAGGGAGTTCTATAAAGGAAGTGTAGAGTCAGTCCTCCATCCATGGATCCAACCAACCGCAGACAGAAGATCAAATTTGAAAAAGTTTCATCTGCACCAGGCCAGCCTGGTCTACAGAATGAGTTCCAGGCCAGCCTGGGTTGTTACACAAAGAAACCCTGTCTCAAAAAACGAAACAAATAAACAGAGTAACAACTAAATAACATTTATGTATTATAAATCACCAGAAGTTTCTTTAAGGACTCGGAGGATATGTAGGCTTTAGGAGATGTATGTCATTTTAAGATTATGTATTTTTGGTAGCTCTGGAGAGTCTTGGAACCAGTATAAGGAATGGCTCCCAGGGGCAGGAACTTTAGTGCCTGTTCAGATATAAGGAATGGCTCCCAGGGGCAGGAACTTTAGTGCCAGTTTCTGGCGCAGAGTTCCCAATCCTGAGTAAGAGTGTCCTTCATTATTCATAATAAGTGCTTAAAACGCATAGAGATCAGAAGGTAACTTTTGAGAGATGGTTCTCATTTCCCACCTTCTTCAGGTTAGGTCTCTGGTATTTCTGCTGCTGTTCAATGTCCTCCAGGCTGCCTGGATCATGGGCTTCTGGTGGATTCTCTTGTCTGCCTCCTACCTCACCATAGCTATGCTGGGGTTACCATAGCAATGCTGGAGTTACTGCATCTAGCTTTTTTTTTGATAGGTCCTCACTATGTAGTCCTGGCTATCCTGAACCTCAGTATGTAGTCTAGGCTGGCCTTGAGTTCAGAGATCCATCTGTCTCTCCTGTCTGAGTATCAAGATCAAAAGTGTGTGTCCCCATGTCTGGTCTGCACCTAGCTTTTAACATGGGTTCCAGAGATAACACTAGGTCATCAGGCTTGCATAGCAAGTACTTTTACCCACTGAGCCATCTCCCTGGTCCCATAATAAGCTCCTTTGACCATATCGGAGTATACTGAGGTGACTTTTTTTTTTTTGAGGTGACTCTTGTGGCATCCCTACAGATCTTTAGGATGGGACTTATCACCAGAGAAACCAACCATCTTATTTGAAGATGGGACCTTTCAGCTTCCTTACTCCATCTTAGGGAGGGAAAGAGATTGTGTCAGTCACCCATGACCTATAATCATTCAGTCTTGCTTCTCAGCCAGTGTTCTATTGCTGAGAAGAGACACCGTGACCACAGCAACTTTTAGAGCAGAAAACATTTAATTGGGACTTACACTTTCAGGGGCTTAGTCCATTGTCATCATGGTGGCACATAAGCAGACCTAGTTCTAAAGAAGTAGTTGAGAGTTCTGTGTTCAGATCTGAAGATAGCAGGAAGAGAAAGACTCTGGACTTGGAATGAAACCACAAAGACCACCCCCAATGACACATTTCCTCTAATAAGGCCACACCTTCTAATCCTTTCAAATAGTTCCACTCCCTGGACGAGCCTGTGGGGGCTAAGTCTTACTCAAACCACCCACACTTACCTACCTAGTGGAATCTCCATAAAAATCCCTAAGCCACATTTCTGGGGGAGCTTCTGGGTTGGTGAATACATGGAAATTATGGAAGAGGGGTGTAACCAGGGACACCCAAAGGCATTTGATTTGGATGACCTTCCAATGAGACCACGTTTATGATCTGTATGTAGACTCTGGGATTGAATTGTGGGATCCTTAGCTGGTGGTGGAGGATCGGAGAACTGGTTGTGGAAATGACGTGGGAGGCAGAACAAGTACATGAAGGGGCCCAAAGCCTGACTCAGTGCAGCAGGGCTGGCAACCAGCAGAGCACAGAGAGGCAGGCTCCAGAAAAGACGCACAGGACAGGAATGGGTCTGGGAAGACGGGAAGACTGCTGTGGGTCCAGAAATCAGTGGTTTTGACTCAGGAGATTCTCAGGCTTTCATGGGGAAAGACAAGGCTTTTAATGAACTGTCACTTGCTAAAGAAGACAGTGTGTGCTGGGCGTTGATGGCGCATGTCTTTAATCTCAGCACTCAGGAGGCAGAGGCAGGAGGATCTCTGTGAGTTCGAGGCCAGCCTGGTCTCCAGAGCGAGTGCCAGGATAGGCTCCAAAGCTACACCGAGAAACCCTGTCTTGAAAAACCAAAAAAAAAAAAAAGAAGAGTATGGTGGTTTGGAAGGAAATGGCCCCCAAAGGGAGAGGCACTGTTAGAAGGCATGGCCTTCTTGGAGTGGGGGTGGGGGTGGGCCTTGAGGTCTCCTGTGCTCAAACTCTACCCAAAGTCACAGTTCACTTCCTGTTGTATGTGGATTAAGATGTAGAACTCTCAAGCTCCTTCTCCAGCTCCTGTAGACAGAAGTTTCTGTTCTGCCTGATCCTGCCTCATCCCCAAATAAACACACAAAAACTTATATTAATTATAAACTATTTGGCTGATGGCCCAGGCTTCTTCCTGGCTAGCTCTCTCTTAATTATTAACCCATTGCTATTAATCTATGTATTTCTACATAACCTTATCTTACCAGAGAATGCCTGGTGTGTCCTATCTTCCCGGTAGCTACATGGCATCTCCTCGAGGCTTCTTTTTCCTCCTCTCCCCAGAATTCTCCTCGTCTGGTTGCCTTGCCTATACTTCCTGCCTGACTACTGGCTAATCAGTGTTTTACTCATCAACCAATAAGAAAAACACACACACACACACACACACACACACACATCCCCCCATCAAGCATTGTGTCTGCCTGATACCATGTTCCACCATGATGACAATGGACTAAAAGTTTAAACTGTAAGCCAGCCCCAATTAAATGTTTTTCTTTGTAAGAGTATCTGTGGTCCAGAGCTACACAGAGAAATGCTGTCTCAAAAAACTAAAGAGTTGCCGTGATCAAGAACAAAATGAAACAAAAGAGTTGCTGTGCTCATGGTGTCTCTTCACAGTAACAGAAACCCTAACTAAGGTGATGTGCCTCAAAGTCCTATGAACTGATGTCTTAGTTTGGATTTTTATTTCTGTGAAGAGACACTATGACCATGACAATTCCAGTTCCCTCTCCCTTCCTCCCCTGCCCTGCCCCCTGCCCCCCAGGGTGAGGCCATCCATGGGGGGGGGAATCTTCGAAGTCTGTCATATCATTTGGAGCAGGGCCTAACACACTCCCTTCCACACACACCTTGTGTGTCTAGGCTGAGAGAGTATCCCTCTATGTGTAATGGGCTTCCAAAGTCCATTCGTATACTAGGGATAAATACTGATCCACAGCCAGAGGCCCCATAGATTGCCCAGGCCTCCTGACATCCATATTCAGGGGGTCTGGGTCAGTCTTATGCTGGTTTCCCAGCTACCAGTCTGAGGTCCATGAGCTCCCCCTTGTTCAGGTCAGCTGTTTCTGTGGATTTCTCCAGGACTATGGCAACTCTTTTTTTTTTGGTGGGGGGAGGGTTTGAGACAGGGTTTCTCTGTGGCTTTGGAGGCTGTCCTGGAACTAGTTCTTATAGATCAGACTGGCCTCGAACTCACAGAGATCCCCCTGCTGCTGTCTCCCAAGTGCTGGGATTAAAAGCGGGCACCACTATCATCTGGTGGCAGCTCTTATAAAGAAAACATTTAATTGGGGTGGCTGGCTTACAGTTTCAGGGGTTCAGTCCATTACCATCATGATGGGGAGCATGGCGGCATGCAGGCAGACATGGTTCTGGAGCTGAGAGAGCTTGTAGGCAACAGGAAGTCAATTGACTGTCACACTGAGGGAAGCTTGAGCAAAAGAGACTTCAAAGCCTGCCCCACAGTGACACACTCCTTTTTCTTGGGCTGGTTTCACTTCCTGTTAGCAGTTCTCCTTGGCAGGTATGCCACAACTCTGGCATCTCTAACATCTTGAGTTCTCCAAGGCAATCCAGGCTTCAACTTCACAGCTTCACATAATGGTCTTTCTAGGCTTCCAATCAGGGACACCCCTGACACATGCCTGGCCTCAGAGGTTTTATTCCATAACTCCTTTTTCTATCCTTAACTATACAGCCAGAACCATGTGGCTGAACTTGCCAAGTTCTGCTGCTTAATGGGGCTGGAACATGGCCCCCTTGCTTAATTACATCTTCACCAGCTTTCTGTTTTCCTTCACTGTCTAAGCTTGGCTATCAAGGAACTCGCTCATTAGACCAGGCTGATCTCAAACTCAGAGATCAGTCAGCCTCTGACTTCCCAGTGCTGGGATTAAAGGTGTGTTCTACCACACCTGGCTCTAAGCTTTTCTTTAGGTCCTTTTTATAATTTGGAAATTTATCTGGGTGGGATCTTACCCTGAGGTCACCACTCCCTTTATTCCATTTCTTAATCCATTTATCTCTTTGAATATAGGATTTAGCTTCATTCCACTTCCTGGTCTCTTTTTCCGCCTCAAAATTTGCATTTTTGTAATTTACCCTACTCAGGTTGCTCCTTTGCATCAGAGTTACCACTAGGCTGTTTTGAGATTTCTTCTGCCAACACACTTAATCTAAAAGTCTTTACTTTAGCCTCAGGCAGACTCTTTGGATAAGGCAGCCGCTCTCTTCAACAAAACATCACAAGGATAATCTCTAGGCAACATATTAAAATTCTTCTCCTCTGAAACTTCTTGCATGAGACCTCAACAGTTCAAACAACTCTAGCACCTCTGTCTTGGATGCTCCTACCTGTATGGCCCAGCAGTGCTTAAAGCATTCCATTGCTTTCTAAACCTAAAGTACCAAAGTCCAACTTCCTCCAAACAAATACATGGTCAGGCCTGTCACAGCAATACTCTAGTCCTTGGTACCAACTTTTGTCTTAGGGTTTTTGTTGCTGTGAAGAGACACCATGACCACGGCAGCTCTTATAAATGGAAACATTTAATTGAGGCGGCTTGATTACAGTTTCAGAGATTTAGTCCATTATCATCATGGTAGGGAGCATGGTGGCTTGCAGGAGATGTGGTGCTGGAGCTGAGAGTGCTACATCTTGCAGGCAACAGGAAGTTGACTGATAGTCATACTGAAGGAAGCTTGAGCAAAAGAGACCTCAAAGCCCACCCCCACAGTGACACATTTCCTCCAACAAGGTCACACCTTCTAATAATGCCACTCCCTTTGGAGGCCATAGTCTTTCAGATCATCAAACCCATTGATCCCTGGTCTGGGCCAGAGTTTTATTTTTATTTTAAAAATATTTGTTGATTTAGTTCTCTCTCTCTCTCTCTCTCTCTCTCTTCTTCTTCTTCTTCTTCTTCTTCTTCTTCTTCTTTTTGGAATGGTGGTATATTTCTAGATAGGGTTTCGTCATGTTGACTACATGTATCTCCTGAGTCCCTCTGTGTTAGCCTCTTATTACTTGGAATAAGAATTAAAGGAAAAGATTATTTAGTCTTTATCTCTATCAAAGACCCTAAAAGCTCTCTCTGTCTGGAAGTCCCACCTATACCTCTTGCCTAGCTATTGGTCATTTAGCTTTTTATTAAACCAATCACAGTGACATATCTTTACACAGTGTAATCAAATATCTTGCAACATAGGTGTGCACTTGTGTGATGTGTGACAGACAGGCAGCCTGGAGCATGTAGCCATGGTAGAAAACAACAAGAGAGACCCTGCCTCAGAAACAGGATGGAAGGAGAGAACAGACTTCTAAAAGTTGTCCTCTGAGGTCTGTACCATGTGTGCCATGGCATGCTTGTACCCATACTCATGATGCCCCCCCCACCAGTGTAACAACAAGACTTGCTTTAGAGCAGCAGTAACCCTGATTCTGTGTCTCTCACCTAAGGGTGCATGAATTACTGAAAAGGAGCAGAAACCAGAAATAGGCCCTGCTTACACATTCAGTTATAAATTTGAGCATAAGTACAAGGCATCCCAGGAAGAAGTGGCTTTTCAGTCGGTGATAGTGGAATAACTGGATATCTGTGTGAAGTGTTGTTTGCACCTTGCTTCATATGACCAGTATCCGAAAACCCATCTCTGTGTGGAGTGTCATACCAGCATGGAGCTCTGTCCATACTTATGACCCACAGGGAGTTGCCTGGTGGCAAGCTGGTGATGGTCTTTAGCACTCCCTGTAGGACCCTAGTTCCCAGCACAGGCTAGGCTTATACTCATGAGTCAAGGTTTTGGAACTGCAAAGGTCTGGAGAGAGAAGGGGGCATGTAAACTGCCTGGGCTGTAGGGGATACTTGGTCTGGGTTACTAGAGGGAGACTGGTGCCTCCCCTAGGCTGAGCTGAATTTTTCAAGCTGTATTTTGAGTATTTTTGGTTATGTGTCCCTGTGTGGGTGTGTGTATTTGACTGCAGGTATCATTGGAGGCCGGAGGCATAAGATGTCCTGGTGCTAATGTTACAGGCAATTGTGAACCACCCAAAATGGGTGCAGGAGGCACCTTCCTCCTGCCTTGGGGAATGGGAGGTGGGTGGTCCTCTTGTCTTGATACCATCACAAACATACTTCTGTTTGTAAATCAGCAAATTTCATTCTGACAAAGGTGGCCAGACAAGTAGGATGTACACAGGCTCTTTCCTGAAACTGTTAGTGTGTTCAAGGCAGTAAGAGACAGTATAGGCATTTTCAGTGTCGGGCACACATGCTCAGTTGGCTATCTCTTTCTCTTAGAGCTTTTTGAAATCAGGTTAGTTCATTTGATTTTATGTAGTGTTTTGTCTACATGCGTGTATGTACACTGCATGCATGCTTGGTGTCCATGGAGGTCAGCTTGTGAGACACCATGTGGGTAATGGAAGTTGAACCTTGGTCTTCTGCAAGAGCAACAAATGCCCTTGATGGCTGAGCCATCTCTCCAGCCCCTTAGAGACTTAGTAGTGTTATTCTACAGGGTTCAGAACATGTGTGTTTGAGAGATGTCCCCACCCCCCATTAGGCCACCTATGAGCTGAATGAATTTGGACTCAGCTCCTAATCTCACAGGTCTTAGTGGGTCCTGGTGACTGCACTCAGGCCATTGGGCTTGATTGTAATGATAAATTTTTCTGCCAGCCGCCCGAGTTCCACCACCATGTGGATGCCCAAAATAACACACAGAGATTAATATTAGGTACAATGCTTCTGGCCAATGACTAGGATTTCTTATATGCTAGCTCAATCTCCATTATCAACCATAACCATTAATCTATATATTTTATAAAGACTTATCTTATTGAGGGTGCCAGCAGAATGCATCCTCTTTCCGGGATCACATGGCAACTTCACAGAGAAGAGAGGAGGAGGAAGAGAGCAATTTCCTGCTTGTCCCCGCTTATATTCTGAGTCTACCTGCTATGTCACTTCCTGCCTGGATCATAAGACTTCTCTTTACTACATTTCCTAGAATCCTCCTCAACTCCTAGGCCCACCTATCTTGCTTCCCTATTGGCCAACAGTGCTTTATTCAACAACCAATAAGATAAACATACACAGAAGGACTTCCTCATCACTTAATGGCAAGAGTCTTTTCCTGGTGAGCCATCTCACCAGCCAGAGACCTCTGCTCTTAAAAAACAATTCAATGTAAGTGATACAGATAGTCCTTTAAAAGTTATTTCCAGACTACCTACTGTGTGCCAGGCTGTATTCCAGATAGCTGTGCTGCCTCATCAGCTTTTGAGGGAATTCATAGGACAATACACAAAATGTGCACACTCCCAGCCTGGTCCCCAGTGGCTGCTGCTTCATCATCGTTCTCTCTTTCTCTGTAGTGTGTCTCCATAACAACAAAGATAAACATGTTTCCATAAAGGAGGGGGCCTGTGAATCCTTGCACTTACTGCTGAGAGGTTGAACCTTTTGGAATAAAGATAGAGGGCCGGCTGGAGAAAGAACGACCTATGAGTGCACAGCCGCAGGGTTGTCAGCCAGGAAATTAACCAGGAGTTAAGATGACTCCCTTCCATTCACATTTCCGTGGCTAGGCTGCTGAGATACACGTCTGCCACGAGGTAACCCCATGTCTTCAAGGGAAGCATCCCTTCTTGGAGTTACTATTTTCTATGCTAAACAGAATGCAGGATTCTGCTGTAGACCCAGCCCCGATGGTCCCTGCATTAGAGGTCCACTCTCGCCTCCGGGTCAAGAGCACAGACCAGCACTTCTACAGCCTGTCTCCCTCCACCTGTCCTGTTGCCTGAACTTCTGGGAAAGAGCCTGAGGCAGGGGACACAAATCTTCTTTAGGCGGCTCTGCCCTGCCCCCTATTGTACCCATCCCTAATCATTGTGCCCAGCCTCGGCCTCTGACTGGATGGCGGGCATTGCTCCTACTTCACATCCAAATAGAACCCACAGCTTCCATCTTCCCAAGTAAGCAGCCGAACAACCCCATCCATAAGGAACAGCCCCAGACGAGGGGGCAAGCAATCGAGCTCGCCAGAACAGCCAAGAAGGTCACTTCCAGCAGTTAGTCTCTGTAGGTCTCCAGATGCGCTGGTTAATCTCCTGTGAGAGGGTGATGGAGTTGGTAGGGTCTGAGCCACCCAGCCTGACATCCCAGCAACCTTCGCTGGCAACATACCTCTGCTGCATCAACCTCAGATCACGACCCTTCTCCTGACACACCCAAAGGTCTTATCCCCCTGCCTCTGCACCTCGAGGCTTGTTCTTTCTAGTTGCTTTTATGGGAGCACAGCACACTTTTCCTCCTTTCAGTAGAGGTGGCAGGAGCCTGATATGCAGTTCAGCTGATGGAACAAAGCTTGCAGTATCAGAGGCTCAGGGTGAAGATCCAGACCATACCTGGGGCCAGTGGAGCTTGTGGGAAAGGGGGGAGGACACTAGGTGACCACACTGTCTCTTCACAATTCGCTCAGAGGAGGAAGAGGCCACAGCTACTTGTGTCTCCTTGGCCACAGCAACCTTATTATTATCATCCGTCATGGGGAGGGTCTGCTAGAGGAACCCAGAGCCAACTGTGCAGCCCACAGCAGGCCATTCTTGGATTAAAAAACAAGCAAACAAACAAACCACTCCATTATGTAGGCATAGACACAGATCAGGGACCTGGTGAGCAACTGTCCACTCCAGCATGGTGGGAACCAGAGTGATCTGGGATTTGACAGTAATCACAGCTCTAAGAGGATGGGCAGAGGGACACAGGCTGCTCAGGGAAACAGCTGGAAGGCAGAAGAACTCAGTAGACAGCGAGACTGGTGGGGAGGGCAGGTACCACAGGAATGGTAACCAAAGGAGGGGGTGTTACCAGAGGAGGGAGTGAAGTAGCCCCAAGAGGGGAGGATGACCACAGTGTCTGGTGGGCCAGTCTTACCCTTCTGTCTCACAGCAGCCACTCTGGAAAGCCACTCTGGATAGCTTACCCCTCCCCCTTGAGCTTGCTTGGGGATAGAGGAAATTCACTGTTGGTGGACTTATTCTCCATGTTCTCATTTTCCCTCCATGATCCAGGGCTCCCGGAAGGTAGCCCAGCTGCTTGCATGGAAACAGAGCCAGCTGCTCAAGGCCAGAGGCGTTCTTCACAGTGCTTCCTGGAGCCAGGGGTCCTAAGACTTTTCCCACCCAGGTAGGAGAAGGCCCATCCTCAACCCAGACATGGCACCTAGGCCCTCAAGCCCACAGGCGGGAGAGTAAGCCTTTCTATCCTGTCTTGAAAACCCTGTCTTGAAAAGCAAAGACAGTTGCCCTTTCTAGGGATAGCACAGAGCTGTGGCTCTGGGGGTTCTCAGAGACCCTGGGTTCATCAAGAAGGTGCAGTGGTCTCAGCTGGAGCAGGGGAAGGTCTCGTACAAGACCGTCAGCAGGAATGGCTGCAACAGTACCAAGCAGGTCTCTGTAGCACAGCTTGGTGTTCATTCCATGGCCCCAGTAGCATCATTCCTGACTCTATGGACAGGAAGAAGCATGCTGGGCCTCAAGGCATCATGGGTGTTGGCAAACACTTTGCAATATCACAGGGTAGAAAGTAGGACGAGCAAAGGACTCAGAGCCATGGGTTTTAAGTTCAAGCCCTGCCTGTGCTGTCCATGACTCTGTCCCTGGGGAACCAGCTCAGCTGAGCGTCTGTGACATTGGGTGGAGCTGCCTTTATCACACAGTGGACTGACTGGAAGTCTTGTCCTCTTGATCCCCTTCACAGGGGCCATTGGGTCCTGACTGAACGTTTCACACTCCTGTTTCAGGAAGGAAATGTGGCTGTCCATAGACATCACAGGCTACAGTCCTGAAGGAATGCCATTTGATGGACTTGTCCTTCCTTGCCCTAAGGATCTCAGCATTTCCCTCTGCAGACCATCAAAGGACAGTGAAGAAGAAAGAGTACTAACAAGTCTTGGAAGTGCTCTGCTGGCCCTCCTGAGCTGGTGGGAAGAGTCAAGAGACAGCAGTGCCGGCTCCTCACAAGCCTGCTCCATGCTCCTGCACACAAAAGACCTGCCATAATTTTTTTTTTTGAGACAGTCTCTCCATAGCCCTTGTGTCCTGGAACTCACTCATCGAGGTCCCCCTGACTCTGCCTCTTAAATGCTGGGATTAAAAGTGTGTGCCATCATGCCTGCCTTGCCATAGTTTTGTAAAATGTTAATTGATTGATTTTTTTTTAAAACTATGCTTTTAATTGAAATAAAATCACCGTACTTTCACCCCTCCCTTTCCTCCCTTAAACTCTATCCATGTTCCTTCTACTCTCATTGACAGTCTTTTCCTTGATTATTATTATTATATTCATATATGTACATATATGCACAAATATGTAAATACAACATGCTGAGTGCATTTTTTTCTAGTGTGTATATGGTTTCAGGGCTGACCATTATGTATTGAACAACCAGTAAGAGGGCTCATCCCTGGGAGAGGCTAACTCTCCTCTCAGGAATCATTAGTTGCCTGAGGTTCTTTGTCTAGGAATGGGACTCTGTGAAAATATTCCTCTTCCAGTCTTACTATGCAACCATTTCTAGGAAACACTGTTTCACAGCAGACTTCTTGGTCCTCTGGCTCTTACAATCTTGCAGCCCCATCTTCTGCAGGATTCCCTGAGCTATAGATGCAGGAGCTGTGATACATTGATGCAACCATGACAGCTGAGCTCCCAATGATCAATTGTGGTCTTCTGCAATGGTGTCCCTTTGCAGTAAAGACAGACTTCTTTATGAGGGGTGGGCATAAGGATAAGATTTAGGATGTAGTAAGGAATACATCTTGACACTTAGGACATAGTAAGGAATTACATCCTTACACTTTGCTGGTATAGCTAAGTGGCAGTAATAGACGCTTTTCTAAAGCCCATGACCAAACTAGCCCTGGGGAGCTAGGCAATCTAAATGAACTCGAGAGTTCCAAATAGAATAAATAAAAATCATTAAGAAATACCTCAGAGATGGGCATTGGTGGGGCAGGCCTTTAATCCCAGCTCTCAGGAGGCAGAAGCAGGTGGATCTCTGTGAATTCGAGACCAGCCTGGTCTACAAGAGCTAGTTCCAGGACAGCCTCCAAAGCCACAGTGAAACCCTGTCTTGAAAAGCAAAGACAAAAGAAGGTGTTCATCATTCTTTGCAATTAGGGAAATACAAATTAAAACAATCCAGGCATGATTTCTGTCCTGTTGAGTGGACCTTAAGTACAGTTAGACAACTATCAGTTACCACTGACATGTGAGTGCCACTTATAGGACTTTACACATATTTTGCCATGTTGGTCATTGCCATGGTTTGTAAGATATTGCAGGTAGCAGGTATATAGAACTGTTTAACCACTTCCCTCCTTTGGCAACTTGCATAGTGCTTTCTGGTACCAAGGAAGCTAGGCCATGAGAAATGGATAGAACTAGAAAAGATTATACTGAGTGAGGTAACCCAGACCCAGAAAGACAAAGGCCACATGTTCTTTTTTTTTTTTTTTTTTTTTGAGACAGTGTGGCTTTGGAGGCTGTCCTGGAACTAGCTCTTGTAGACCAGGATAGTCTCAAACTCAAAGAGATCCACCTGCCTCTGCCTCCCTAGTGCTGGGACTAAAGGTGTGTGCCACCACTGCCTGGCGGCCACATGTTTTTGCTCACTTACAGTTCCTAGCTTCAGATCCTCAGATGTAAGTATACATGGAGTAACCACAGAAACCAAGAAAATATAAAGGCACCGTAAGTGGGATTTAAGTGGGATCTTGGGGGGAGTTGGGGAGTTGGGCCTGAGAGGAGAATAGCAGTACACAGACATTATTAAGTGGGAGATGGAAAAATGGGGAGGGAGCTCCAATCGGAGAGGAGGGAGGAAGGTCAACACAGGAGAGAGATGAGAGGCAAGAAGCGTCAAGGCTGAGTGATAAAGCCACAAGGAATCATGCTATTTATCTACCTAAAATAATACATAATATATATATATATATATATATATATGTATGTGTGTGTGTGTGTGTGTGTGTGTGTGTGTACACACACACACACACACACACACACACACACACACACACACACACACTTAAGCTAGTTGGGCTAACAATGCTCCTTACAAGAACTGTACTAATTTATCTATTTGATGTGTATAGGTGTTTTGCCTGCATGTGTGTCTGTGTACCACCTACATACCTGGTATCTGTAGCAGCCAGAAAAGGTTGCCAGATCTCCTGGAACTAGAGTTACAGATGGTTGTGAGCTGCCATGTGGGTGCTGAGAATTGAACCAGCGTCCTCTTTAATAGCAGCCAGTGCTCTTAACCACTGATACATCTCTCCAGCCCCAAAGTGCGATAGTTTGATTGACACATTGGCTTTGTTTAGTGCTGTGAGATAGCTGTTCACTTCTGATATTACAAGTATAGTCAGTCAACGCCGTCTCTTGTTTTCCAGTACTGAAGATTAAACTCGGGTCTCATGCATAAAAAGCAAACACTACAACTGAACTGTGGCTCCTAGTTTATAAAATTAACCATTTTTGTTTGTTTGTTTCTTGAGACAGGGTTTTGAGACAGGGTCTCACTATGCGGCCCTATCTTACAATTCACTGTATATCAGGCTGGCCCCAAACACTCACAGAGACCCACCTGTCTCTGCCTGCAGAATGCTGTGCTGGGATTAAAAGTGTGTGCCATTGCCTCTGGCCACTTTTAGTTTTTAAGAATGTAGTGGCCAGTTTCAGGACACTAGTCTCTTCCAAAGTGAGTATATATTTTATGCATTTTTACATATTGTTTCAATTATAGTAGTTTATTATGTATATTTTAATTAAATTTCTTCTTTGGCAGTTCCATGCATCTATATAATGCACTCTTATCTCCATCCCACCCTGCCATCCTCTCTTCCTCCTCTCTACAAGCTCCTTCCTCAAATTCTTACCTTTTATTTTGCCACCCACCGCGTATGACCAGGGCCATTGTTGTGAACATGGGTTTGAGACTATCCAATGGAGACCAGTGAGCTCCTCAGTGGGTACACAACAGAATCTATTGATAGCCAATAGTTCAATGGGGAGGACTAGGACTCCACTGCCTCACCCATCCAAATCTGACAGCTGACAGGCCAGTCTTGCTGAGATCCAGGCAGCTTCTGTAAGTTCATGAGCCCAATGGCTGTCATATCCCGAAGGTGGTACTTGGCAGGTCCTCTCTCTGTGTTCTGGCTCTTCTGTGATATGATGTATTATATATTTTGTGTGTCACAGAATTCTTACCTCACTTCTCTTCTTTTTGATGTCTACCTTTACTATTCTTGCATGTTTTCATCTTCAAGTATTAGTCTGTCAGTTACACAGGGAAATTTCTATTTGATGGTAGTTGATGCTGAATTTGATGAGATTGGGAAGGTTGACATTTGTATTGTATTTAATCCTCCCATCAAGGAACACAATCTATTTTATTTATTCATAGTTTCCAGTAAAATGCATTTATATATATGTATGATTTATACTCTTATCTGTGTAGGTCCCACCCCATTTTGTTGGATTTACTCCAGCCGTGGGGTTGAGTTGCTGTCATGATTGACACCTGTCTTTGTATATTATAACTCACCACAGCTGATAGTTGGGAGGTTTGTACAGGCAGGCAGTGCCTTAATGGATTTGATTTGTTTTGTTTTGTGACCTAGTTTTTCTTTGGGTTGTTAGTTAAATTTTCTAGATAGAAAGTCCCATTGTTTGACAGTATTTCAGGGTAAATCCTGATACTTCTCCATTTCCTGCCCTGTCATTCCTGTCTTCTGTGGCTTTCTCATTTGTTTGGATTATTTTGTGTAATTAAAAATAGATTTTACTTTAAATCACTGTTATTTTTATTTTTTTATGAACAGGAACACATGTCAAAATTACCCACGGAGGTTTTAAACCTCACCCTCAGAAAAAGCTACAATCAGAGTGTTTGTTTTTGTGACTCTGGGGATCAAATAGAGTGTTTTGAGCAGACTAGGCAAGCACTCTGCTGAGCCACAACCCGGCCCTGAATTCATGGTTTTCTTTTGATTTTGAGATGAGATCTTGCTATGTGACCCAGGTTGTCCCCAACTCACAATCTCCATCAGTCTCCATAGTTCTGGGATTACATGTGTGCACCTCCAAGGTGATTTTGTTGTTGTTTTTCAGTATTAGCATTTAAACTCAGTTTAGCGCTCCACCATAGAGCAACATGCTAGTCCCCAGCCAGACAGTCTTCAAAAGTTCTTCAAGTAGCTTTGTTGTTGACACACACAGTGTGTCTGAAGCCTGGCTGGACTGGAAGTCAGCATGTAGCTCAGGCTACCTCTCCGCAGCCACAGTCCTGCTCGGCCTCCTGGGAGTTAGGATTACTAACTCTTCCTTCCTTTCTTTTTTTCTCAAAACAGGGTTTTTTTTTCTGTGTAGCCCTGGCTGTCCTGGAACTCACTCTGTAGACCAGGCTGGCCTTGAACCCACAGAGATCCACCTGCCTCTGCCTCCCAGAGTGCTGGGATTAAAGGGGTGTGCCAACAATGCCTGGTTTGAACAAAACTTTTATCCAGAAGCGCCCTTTCACCGTGGGCAGCATATCCAGTCTCATACCTTGTCTCGGTGGTGAGATAAGTGACTGCTGAATGCCCAGCCCAGTCTTGAATGGGACACTTATATCACCCCTCCAGGGTTTAGGGGGCATCGTAAAGAGGGAAGAAAGAATAGGTGAGCCGAAGAGAGGGGTGGAGTGTTGTGGAGCACTGACTTCTAGGCCTGTCGTGGCCGTTGCACTCTGGAGCTCACAGCAGCTATGGTGACCTATGCCACACTTGCACAAGATTGGGCCCCGTCAACATCCTGCCAAGGAAAGGTGAGGGGCTCATGAGGCCCCGCCCTCCCTGAGGTTCAATAGGCAGTTAATGGCTGCTGGGGGGACAGGGAGAGACATTTTAAGTAGAATTGGAAAATTTTGAAAGAGGAAGTGAATTAGCAGGAGTGGAAGGGGATAAGAGAAAGGGTGAGGGGTGAATTATATACATTATGAAAACATTGTAATAAAATCCATCATCATGTATCCCTAATCTGTGCTAATATAATATTTAGCAACTCCTCTATCCAGGTCTGGGAGTCGAGCTCAGAGGTGGATGCTTGCTGAGAGACTCTTGGTTTGATCACTGCATCATTCAAAAAAAAAAAAAAAAAGATAAAACAACTTCCTGTCAGACCCTTGGCCAGCCCCTGGCAGTCTCTAATATGCTTTCAGTGTCAGAGAGAGTGTTATCCTGAGCACTTCATGGAAGGAACCGCTCACCATCTTCCTCGTGTATTGTCTCATTGAGTGTAGTGTTTTCACGGATAATACATTGCATGTATTAGCTCATCATTCTTTTGCATCTGATAGTCCATGAAGGGACCAGCTCCCCATTTCAGCAGCCATAACAGCCTAGCATGTGCTTGTCTGACCTTGCCTTGGTCACTAAGAGGTCAGATGCCTGCCTCGTGCCAAGGAACCAATCAGAAGTTAGCTGGTGGTGCTATGCTTTACGGCTCTGGGAGTGCTTTATGGACAAGTGCACAGCAATGACACGAAGAACTACAGGCCATAACAACCAGTTGACCAATCAACACAGGGCAAGCCCTCCAATCCTGGAGCCACACCAATCCTGAGCCTGTGAGTACCCCTAGACACTCCCCTTAAGCTGCCCTATAAGGTCTCTATGCAGTGGCTTCGAAGCGTCTTTCCTAGCCATCCGCCATGGCAGGTGGATGAAAGGCCTGAGCTAACATGGGGTTAGCTCGTTAAGCAACTACAAAAAAAGCCTCTTGCTATTTGCATCAAGCATTAATCACAAGACTCCCCCTGGTGATTGGGGTGGCCGAGGTCCTGGACTGAGATCCTGGAGGCCTGAGCCTCCGGGGGGTCTTTCAGTCCACTGTAGCAAGCACACGTTTTTTACATATAATGTCAGTTAATCATCACGTGTGTTGTTACCATGGTTTGGCTTCTGTGAGTGATGCTAGTGACCAAGTGTTGGTATCTATCGAGGATTAGAAGTGCTATGTGATAAACAGTCCCTCTGCTTAGTTGTTCTGGACATGGTGAGACCACCTAATTTTCATCCTAGCTGCCTTGCTTTAACATTCCCACCAGCACTGTCGAAAGGTGCTAACACATTGGAGTTTCTAATGCAAGAAATCTCTGTAAGATTCAATGCTGAACGTTTTCCCTGTTTTCCTCTAAGAGTAACACAGTCTTAGTTTTTATGTTAAAGTTTTAGATAATTTCCAGTTAATTTTTTATGTATGGCATGAGGTTGAGTTCCATTTTCATCCTTTCTTACTTTTATTTTCTAGTTTTTGTGATAACACAACAAGACACTGTCTGAAAAGAAACCTGATTTTTTTAAAAGATTTATTTATTTATTATGTGTACAGTGTTCAGCACCAAATCTCGTTACAGATGGTTGTGAGCCACCATGTGGTTGCTGGGAATTGAACTCAGGAACTTTGGAAGAGCAGGCAGTGCTCTTTCTTAACCGCTGAGCCATCTCTCCAGCCCCAAGAAACCTGATTTTTTAATTTGGTCTTGTACCCTTTTACTGTGCTGAATGTCCCCATAGCTCTAGTAATTGTATGCAGTGTACTGCATTCTTTAGGATTTTCAATATACAGGGTCTGTACATGTTTTTATTTCCTTCCTTTCCAATCTGGATGTAGCTGTTATTTGTAACTGAATGCTTTCCCATCTTCTGTGCACACACATTTCTATGGGAGCACTGATTATGCTTCTTCTAAAGTCTTAATTGTGTTTGTTCAGTTACCTGTGGGCCCTTGAACGTTTCCAGTGAAGTGCAGGCTTCATTCTTTGTGGTGCTTGTTTTCTTGGGTGTGTATTCAATCAGTGGCTCAGGGCTGTGAGCTCATCCAAGGCTTTTCATTTCCTGTTTACCAGGTGAGGATGATGCAGTTCTTCCTGCCGCTCCCTCCTAGGCAACAGGAGAGGCAGCTAGTTCATCTGTGAGCCCCAGTGATGCTTCCCAAAGTTGGACTACCTGGTCTAGTGGTGTTGTCCAGGCCTCTAAAGCCAGGGTTTTAGAATCTTGTGATTCTTCAAGTTGAGGAAGGCACAAGCTGAGCTGCTCTCAGCATCTGGCACTTTTTTCTTACACACTTGAGCACACTATGCCTTCCACAGAAGTTTTGAAATCTATTTTATTATTTTGCCAATTGTGGTAGCAAGGAATTAGAATGCCGACCTCATTGGCTTTAGCCCATTCTCTGTAAAAAAAGAAACAAAAAATGGACATGTCATTTCTCTTCCCAGCTGTTACCATGGGGATAGGCACGGATCGTGTTGAGACAGTTCCTTATACACTGAGATCCCCTCCTGTGTCTGAGAACAGTCACATTACCTATTGACAAGCAAGCTAGAAGGTACCTATGGGAACTCATAGAATCAAAATGTCCAAGAGCCTTCCCCACACCGAGTCCCAGCCATGAGAACTTTGCAGATATTCCAGCCAGTCCCAGGTGCTTCACTGGCATTGCCCACCCAGCCACTGTACCTGCTGACTGCTGTGGCACAGTGGTTCACAGTCCTGGTGCTGGTGTGGGCACTTGCACAGACAGAAGATACATATATACCCCACTCCCCTGCAGCATGGACTTGCATGCATCCACTTCCCTACAGCACAGACTTGCATGCATCCACTCCCCTGCAGCATGGACTTGCATGCATCCACTCTCCTGCAGCATGGACTTGCATGCATCCACTCCCCTTCAGCATGGACTTGCATGCATCCACTCTCCTGCAGCATGGACTTGCATGCATCCACTCCCCTTCAGCATGGACTTGCATGCATCCACTCTCCTGCAGCATGGACTTGCATGCATCCACTCCCCTTCAGCATGGACTTGCATGCATCCACTCTCCTGCAGCATGGACTTGCATGCATCCACTCCCCTTCAGCATGGACTTGCCTGCATCCACTTCCCTGAAGCATGGACTTGCATGCATTTACTTCCCTGAAGCATGGACTTGCATGCATCCACTCCCCTGCAGCATGGACTTGCCTGCATCCACTTCCCTGAAGCATGGACTTGCCTGCATCCACTTCCCTGAAGCATGGACTTGCATGCATTTACTTCCCTGCAGCATGGACTTGCATGTATCCACTTCCCTTCAGCATGGACTTGCATGCATGAGAGCTTGGAAGCTTGCAGTACCCTGGAGTGGGCTATTCTTTCCTTTCCATTGCTGTCTCTGCAATTTTTTCATATCCCCCCACCCTTTTGAATTCTCACTCAAGGAATTTTTTGTTTATTCCTTTGTGCTCACTGTGGTGTAACCAGCTGTGGTGTGGGAAGGCCAGGGAGGCTGGTTCAGGTCTAGACCCTTTCACTGGCTCAGACCTGGGAGATGAGGTTCATTTTTCCTACTTTCCTCATCCTAGGCTGAGGAGGTGTGAGTACACATGGAAAAACAAACGGCAGCTCATTGCAGAGGGGCTCATTGGTAGTCCATCTTTATCTGGGGTGAAACACGAGGTTCACTCTGCCATGTCCAGAACCAGTTAAGATTTCACTCCTGGGGACACCACAGTGAAGTGGTTGGTGGAGAACCATCTTTTGTCTCCAACCATGTTTTTGTCCCATCCTCCCTCCAAGGATGGAGTAGGCAAACATTGGGGGGGGGGTGTTCAATCTCAGGATAGCAATCTTAAATGTGTTAAATAATTAAAAGATTGCCACATAGAATTTGACCATTCAAATAGACCAGGTTTGAACTTTCAGTGAGATGCTAGCCACGAGTCCTTACTTCTCTGAGAAGTGTTGCGGCTCAGGGAAGCTAGGGGCTCGGCGGCACTTCAGGTGTTAACTGAGAGCTGTGCCTGGCGGGGCAAGTCTGTAGAAAGCTCACCAATGGGAGCTGGAGGAGTCTGCAAGGCTGGAAGCAGCTGCAGGAAGGAATTCCCATCCTCAGCCCTACTTTTAGGGGCGGAGGCAGAAATGATTCCCCTTGCTTGCAACTAAATCCTGGATGCTGGCTAGAGTGAGCTCCCTGTGCACAGCGGATGGGAGGCTGGGCACAAGCCTCCTGTGTGGAGCCTCTGCTGAGTCCATCTCCAGGCAGTCTTCTCTTTCTTTTCCATCAAGCTCTTGCTCTGTGGGGATGCAAACAAGGTGAGAAATGGGACCAATCAGGGAAAGCCAAGCTGTCAAAAATTTCTGTCCCAGTTGCTTCATAAATCTTTGAAGGCTGCTTCCTGCTTCTTCTCTTGCTTGGGTTTCTCAGTTTTATTCAGCTAGTTTACATTATTCAGTCAGCAGCTTATGTTTCTTTTGTCCTTGGGGCTTGAGTAACTTGCAGGGAGCCTCATATCAGTCAGGAAGCCTTGTATGGAGGGTGAGAGTGGGTGTGGTCTCCCATCTCCATCAACAGGAGTAGAATCTCATTCTCAGGTCCAAACTGGAAGAATGGCTGAGCTCTGGGTATAGACAACTCTAACCAAGCACAAGAGGCCCCAGGCTGGCCAGCTATGACCCAGCAGTTGGATTCAGGCCCAGTTCCCGCAATTGGAGCAGGTTGTCTATACCGGCCCTCTGTCTCTCTATGCAAAATGACAGTTAGCATGTTTATGGGATGTGGCAGTCCTGACCAGCTGAGCAAACAAAGTCCTTCCTTGCATTTCCTATTTCTCTTGCTTTCTCCATCTACTCATTCACTCACCCACTCATTCATTAATTCACTCAGTGAGCATGGTTGAAAGCCCGCTATGAGTAGTACCATCCAAATCTAGACTGTTGAAGACTCTTGTATTCATGTGTCCCCATCTTCTGTGATTTATGGGTGCTCCCAGCTCAGAGCCTGTTGGCTTGCTTTCTGGAAGCTAACATGCCAGAGCTGAGAAATCAAAAGTGTGGACAGAGCTTTCTATCCAGCTGTGATCTGTTGAGAGAAAAAGCACCTGTTATACCAGCACCTACACTGAAGTGAGGCAGACAGGAGGGAGGGCCCATTCTCCCTGGGCATTGACCAGGTGTAATGCACTGTTAAAATTATTAAAATTTGCCCAAATCAAAGTTAGTTTTGATAGTAAGTCCTTTGATGAGGGGTGTGTCCCCCAAGGAGCAGCTATTGGAACCTCCCTTGTTGCCCAGGCTGCAGTGACCAATAGGACTCTCTGAGTTTGTGATGCTCTGTGGTTGTGATGCAACACTGAACAGAAACAGCTTGGCAGGGGTGAGGGGATGGGGGGGTGGGGGATGGGAGTGGGGGGAAGGTTTATGTGGCTTACTATATCTGCTGAAGGAAGCTGAGGCAGGACCCCGGAAGCAGAAACTGAAGCAGAGACCATGTAGGGGTGCTGCTTACCAACTTGCTTTTTAAAATTCCTGCAGTCTTTTAGAAAATTCAAAAACTTAAAAAAAATCCAAGGTCTCTTTTAAAATCCAAAATTTCTTAATTGTGGGCTCATGTAAAATAAAATAAAATAAACAAAAGCAAAAACAGTTAAAAATTTTCTTACTCCAGGAGAAAAGAATCATAGCAGAGCTACAATCCAGCAGTGTAGGTCGAATCCTATAGCCCAGGTCCCAGCATCTTAGACTCAGTCATTGTCTTCTGGGCTCCAAAGAGCTTGGGAAATCCCATTTCTGTGGCTCAGCCATCGTAGCACACACAGATTGTCCAGCAGGTTCAGGCAGCTCCACTCCACACCTGCTGTTGCTCTTGGTGGTCACCCCACAGCTTGGGAATCGACAACATACTGTGGTCTCCACTGCAACCAAGGTTATATCCTCTCTGCCTCCCAGTGCTGGGAATAAAGGTGTGTGCCACCAATGCCCGGCTCCACTTTCAGATTCTTAATAAAAAAAGTCACATAAATGGCCCCAGAAGAGTCTTTGTTGGTCTCTCAAGCTTCCCTCTGAAACACATTTTCAGAGCTCCTGTTAGCCTATTAAGCTCCAGCACAGCCAGTGCAAAGTTCTAAATGCTTCCACAGTCTTCCCCGAATACCTGCACAGTCATGTCTAGCACAGCAATACCCTATGTTCTTGGAAGAAAACGTTTGTTTTCACAGGTTAAAATCCATTATCAAGGGAAGCCAGGACAGGAATTCAGCTGGCGACTGAAGCATAGGTCATGGAGGAACACTGCTTACTTGCTTACATTCAGCTAACTTTCAGATTTAGCCCAGAACCGCCTGCCCAGGGGCGGCACCACCACACTGGGCTGGAGCCTCCTGTGACAGCACCTCACAGTACCCTATGCCATCGCCAGAGGACTTGCGCCTTCCACAGATGCCTGTCCCCCTCCCCCAGGGCTATTTGGAACTGCTCTAAACTTTAGTAATCATAGACTTGAAGAACCATTTCTACTTCGGCCACAGGGGGGCGCTTCCTGGGTGGAGAGCCTGCTGTGATTGGTACTAAGGGCCAAGGCAATGGAAAGGCAGTGAGACTCTTCTGTGCTACCTCCCTGGTGTTGCAAGGCCAAGTCCAGTAAAGGCTCGTCTCAGGGGTCTTTCCTTGGCCGCTTTCACTAGTGTAGGCTGAGGTAGCAACAGGAATACAGAAGTAGAGAGCCAAGGGTTGCTGCAGCATTGAGGACTCCTGGAAAAGCATCAGCTTCGAGCGGCGATTCCACACCCGAGTGAGGGTTGCCCGGTGATATGACCTGGCCTGGCACCACCCTAGGGCCCAACACTATCCATAGCTGACTTCCGACAGTGCTCAGGTTAGGATCCCCGAGGCTGCTCCCAAACAGCTCAGTGTGCATTTCCAAACCCCAACCCAACCTCTTAGCGCAACCCATCTGCACCTACTCCTTTGCAGTTCTTGGAGTCCCTGCAGCCCGGATTCCAACTGCCTGGGCTCCTAAACAGCTGGTGATGGTTTCCACTTAGCTGCTGAAAAGCTACCGCCTTGGACCCGCCCACCTGGAATGTGTGCAGGCAGGAATTGGCTCTGTGGTGAGGACAGACCTGGTGACGCCATCTACCCACAAGGATCAGTTCCCGGTGGTCACAAATGTCTGCTCCTGAGTGACCCAGACTGTACATCCAGTTCTTCAGGGGGTGTGGCAGGTGTGCCGGCTGCACCCCAGCTCCTGAATGCTGTGACAGAGGCAGGCATTTCAGAATCCAGTAGTGGCCCCTGACAGCTGGAGTAACTGGGACAAGTAGTCAGTCACTCCGTGGAGAGAAAAAGGGAAGAGCTCTGGAGTGGGGGCTCAACCCTCTCCAGAGAGCTGACTTCTCTCTTCTGATGATAGGGTCCTTGTGACCAAGGGAACTCCCACCAGCTCCTACCTCTTAGAAGTCCCACTCACACACATCTTTTGGGGGAACAACCAAATCATATCCAAACTACAGCACCCTTCTCCCAGGCAGGGCATCAGCTGACTTCCACAAACCCCTGTCAGCCTTGTGGAGTTTATTATTCTTTAACAAATGTTTTATTCAAATCCCAGTTTCCGAGTGCCTACCCTGTTGGACCGGGTAAGGCTATTTGAGGATTGTGTGTGTTTGTGTTGCTGGTGGGGACTCTCCTGGTATCTTACATGTGTTACTTCACTCATCTAGAGGTAGTCTTAGTTTATATCATTGACCCAGGTATTTGGAGAGCCCGGGGGATTTGCCTACATTTGCACAGCCAGTGAGATGCAAGACTGGCTGTGGCTGGTGCTGCCAGTGACAAGCCACCAGCTCCCCTTCCTGAAAACTGTGCTTTGCATAGTCTCCAAGCAGCCCCTTCACTAAGGGACACCTTGATCTTCCAAATAAGAGAACCATGTGGCCATGGAGGTCCCTGAAGATCAACCTTCACAGAACCACTCTGGAGACTGGTTCACCATTGGGGGTCGGTGCACATTGTATATTTCTTTCCAGGGAGGTTGCCCATCCCTCCCCTTTGTGTGTGTGCGTTCATTCACACCAATGTTTGGCTTCCTAGTTCTTAAGGAGTGGCAATGGAGTTCTAGCTATGCCAAGGAGAAAGGGACATGGTCTCACAAGGCACCAGCCACATCTCTATCTTTGGTGTTGGTAAGAAGGGCCTTCAGGCTGAACACCTGACATCTAGGAGTCTCCTCAAGGGTCACGCTGATTGCTGTCCTTGGTGCTGATCTACAAATTGTCTCCTTGTGATCCTCTTCTGAGGACCTCAGCCCCCAAGCCAGCTCCCCAAGGCAGGCAATGGGTTATCCAGTATCCTCATCAAGCTGGATTAGACTAACTGTGGTGGTACATGCCTGTAATTCCTGCACTTGGGAAGCTGAGAAGGGAGAATGGAGAATTCAAGATCAGCCGTGGTTCCATAGTGAGACCCTGTCTAAAGAAGATGAAGGAAGAGAAGGAAGGGAGGGAGGGAAGCAGCTGTGGAGTTGTGGGCATTAATGGCAGCAGATGCCTGGCACCATTCTAACTTTCCTTTATCTCTTCCTCATCTCCCAAAGCTGGCACTGGGCCCTTGTATGGACCCACTTCCTGTAGGGTAGTCAGAAGAGTGCTCGTTGGAGATAGAGCTTCGCAGGGTGGGAGGAAGACAGCAATGGCTATTGCCCTGAATGACTATTCTTTGGATAGTCCATTTCCCTTTCCACATACTCAGGAGGCTGAGGCAAGAAGATCATAAAATCTTAAACCTGCCTGAATTACAGAGTTAGTTCAAGAGCAGTCTGGGTGGCTTAGATTCTGCCTCAAAATAAAAAGAGAAAGGGGCTGAGGATCAGGGGAAGAGTGCACACCCAGCACATGCAAAGTCCTAGATTTGGTCCCTAGTCCTGCCAGAACACAGAGCAACAACTAAACCCCAACTCAGTGGCCAGCACCATCGGGCTCTGCTTCACTTTCTGGTTCAATATGACCGCTGAGCCTCAGAGACACATTTACCATTCCCACATGCTGCCCTGGTGTCTGTAAACGTTTGACTAGGATCTGGACAGTTCCTAGTGATAGATACTCTCCTAGAGCCACGAGGAGCGGAGACTGGAGCTGCACATCCAGATTCTCTTCTTAGTTATCTGGATAGCTGACACCCAAGTGCACAACCCTAGGAAGAGCTTTGCAAAAAACCAGCCTCTCCAATGGATCCAGGAGGGGGAACTGAAATTCAGCTCAGGACACACAAACCTCTTCTTTCTTCCAGATCTTTCCGGTCCTGTTAATTTGTCAATGGTACCCATTGCATGCTAGCTTCAGACTCAAGCTCTTGGCTCAGATCAGAGAAAACATGCTTCAGTTTCAAGAACTTACTTGTAACCAGACTGTAGACACACAGACAGGGTTTGTCTTTCCACATTCTCACGGAAATTGCCAGCGCCATAATGAGGACATAGGAAAATCAGCAATCAACGGTAGAAGTTAAAGTATGGCAGCGACACATCAGAAATTTAGGTCACTCAAGGGATTCTTCCGATCTGGTCACGGTGGCTCAGGTCTGCAGTGTCACACTGGCAGGCTGAGGCAGGAAGGTCACTCTGTCCCAGGAGTTCTAGGTCAGCCTTGTCTTAAAAAACGAAACAACAAATCCCTAAAGGCCTGACCCAGTGTCCACCAGAACTACTTGCCTTTCCTTTGTTAAGGAATCTCTGGAGCTTGGGATGAGACCAGACGAGGAACATCTGAGAAGGCCTGGAACCTTGGGTCACTGCTGGGGTGCTGTGTAAGGATGTACTTGATTTGTGATTTGTGACCACAAAGAATGAAAGCTAGCACCTGGCTGGTTGTCTCCCCACTCCCCGAGCTCCCCCCCCCACACACACACAAGAAGGAGTGAAAACATCAGGTCTGATCTGGTCAGAAATGTCCAAGTTTTCGTTGAATAATTCATGCCGCAGATGTAGCATAAAGTGAGTAGCTATCAGGTCAGTTAGTTCTCAGAGGTGTGCAAGTTCCCAAACCTGGGTGAGCAGGATAGTTCATTCACAACTGATTGATTAAAATGGAGTAATGCAGCTTTGCCAGTAGCTAATATGCAAACTGACTCTGGCATCTGCCCCCATCAAATGCCAGGTGATTTTGGATGCATCTATAAGAGGCTTCCTGATGGACAGACCAGCAGCCTCCACCATAGACACAGAGCAACTCTCACTATGTGTTGACCCTTGCTTCCCAGACATTATTTTATTGTGTAGCCCAGGTTGGCTTCAGACATGATTCTCTTGTGTTTGCCTTCTGGGTGCTAGGATGACAGGTATACCCCACCATGCCATGCCATGCCCCTTCTTCTGTCCCTTGTAGGACTGTTGTCATTGTCTTTACCTATGGTAAAGGAGTGCATATGCACACACACAAACACATATAATCAAATATATCATTGTTCAATAAACTTACGTATCTGAGAAATCAAGAACAAGAACTCTAGAAGCTTTGGCTGGTTTCTACTTACCCATTTCTCAGTGTATGCCAACCCCTTGCCTGGGTTGTGAAGAGAAGTCCAAGGGAATTCTTAATGCTGAGCCCCTAAATTGATTTTCTTCCTTTGTGCTCTGTCAAGGCATGAAAAGCCATTCTCAAGTTTGACCATAGTATTCCTAGACGCAGCTTTCATGCTTTGTACTTTTCCACTTTTCTGTTTATTTATTTATTTGGTTTTTTGAGACAGGGTTTCTCTGTGTAGCTTTGGAGCCTATCCTGGCACTCGCTCTGGAGACCAGGCTGGCCTCAAACTCACAGAGATCTGCCTGCCTCTGCCTCCTGAGTGCTGAGATTAAAGACATGCGCCACCAATGCCCGGCTATTTATTTACTGCTTATTTATTTATTTATTTATTTATTTATTTATTTATTTATTTATGGCTTTCCAGGCAGGGTTGCTCTATGTAACAGTCCTTGCTGTCCTAGAACTTGCTCTGTAGATCAGGCTGGCCTCAAACTTACAGAGGTCCACCTGCCTCTGTCTCCCAAGTGCTGGGATTAATACTTTTCTATTTATTAAACTTGTTAGATATATAGCTTAATCTCTGACATTAACTTTTTTTTTCTTTCTTTTTTTTTTTTTTTTTTTTTCGAGACAGGGTTTCTCTATGTAGCTTTGGAGCCTATCCTGGCACTAGCTCTGGAGACCAGGCTGGCCTAGAACTCACAGAGATCCACCTGCCTCTCCTCCGGAGTGCTGGGATTAAAGGCGTGCGCCACCAACGCCCAGCTCTGACATTAACTTAAGGGAGTTTAAGATGTATTTTTTGTTTTGTTTTGTTTTAAATATTGTGTCTGTTCCCGTCTTCTCATCCTGGTGCTCCACGGTTCTTAGATCCTGAAGTCCAGTTTTTTCACCCCCTTCCCCTTTTCTGTTTTGGAAGGTTTTTCTGTTTGTATTCTCAAGTCTAGAGATGCTTTCTTCATGCAAGCCTGCTAATGAGCCCATCAAAGCCATTCTTTGGTTTTCCCAGCTTTTCCCTTATTGTTAGGGGAGAATAACTTCCCAGCTGCATGTCTGCTGGACTGGAAACCCAGTGTCCTTGGAGCAAAGCTGGAGAATGACCCTGCGAGTCCTCTCTACCAGGAGGCTTGCTGTCACCACACAGCAAATTCTTCTAAGGAGTTATTGAAATTCATGATGCTACCCCCTTTCTTTGATAAAGGACAAGTGTTCCCAATTGCTGACATTAATGGAATTTTTTCCCTTCCTAAATGTGGTGGAAAATGTCACTTTTCAAAGCAGGGAGAGATACCATCAAATTTAAGTGTTTGAAATCCCTGTTGAGCCATTGGCAAGCTCACGGAGGATGGTTTGAATTCCCTCATCCCCAGTACTGGGAAACAAAAAAGAAAAAAAAAAGTTTTAGTGTTGAGGTTTTTAAAACTAGTGGGATTTTAAAAGTTGAACTGAATGTGTATTATGAGATAGTGTGGAGTCTGTGGGGCGAGGACCGAAATGTTCTGGTTTAGATGGAGCATGTCCTCTCTAAGCTTGCCCATGTATTTGAATCCTTGGTGGTGGTGCTGTTCTGGGAGCCTGTGGACCCTTTGGGAGGTAGGGCCTAGCTGGAGGAAGTGGATCCCTGGGTGGGTGGCTAGGGGGCCTTAAAATTCATAGCCCACCCCCATTTCCTGACTCATCTGTGCTTTCTGGGTCACCGAGATGTCTTCTCATTGTCACGGAGCTGAGTTGCTGCCATGGTGGATGTATCCCCTTAAACTGTGAGCCAGAGCAAACTTCTCATCCCTTTAAAGGAATTGTCTTACTCCAATGCCTGAGGGTAGGCAAATTGGAAGATAATTTTATGTAGGTGTGTATGCATGTATATATGTGTTCTGGGGATTAAGCCCAGGGCTTTGCACATGCAAATCAAATGGCTTACATTAATGTACACCTCCAGAGCAGAAAAGGAGACAACTCATTCTGCAGAGAACCTTAGCTTTGAATGGGAAGAGAGAGACTATATGGAAGTTGGGAGGCATACCCAAAGAGGTCCCAGGTATCTTTTGAAAAGAAAGGTAAGATGTTCAAATAGACAGAAACAAAGAGAGACACAAGAGAAGGTGTCTATGGCAAAATATGCTACTCAAAAAATAGTATGAGACCAGACTATTGTCCCTCAGAATGTGCCTCGAAGAGACACAACAGGGCACTCAATATATGACTCTTTTGAATGGAGGACTATTTTGAGAACTAGCAGACACAGAAAAGATGTCTTTATAGTGTTCATGTATAAGAGTCCTCTTGGGTGTGGTTCAGAAGTATAGATCCCAGGTTAAAAGAAATGTACATGTTCTACTCTCTTGGAAAATGTCCAGTGTCCATTCCTGTTGGCTATGTGTTTGTGGAGGTCACATTGCGCTGCTCTGTGATAAGTGGCATATCACCACCAAGTTGTTTGTGCCCTAAGCCAAGACTCTCAATCTGCTCCACCCCCATCCCCACTCCTGCTAACTTGCAAAGAGGAAACACCTATTTCTATTTTGGCTTGTGGTCCCAGAGGTTAACATTATTGTCTATTATTCTGCTTCCTTGCACCTGACTCACAAGAAAAATAACTTATAAATGGCCATTCCCTTTCTGCACCTCTGTAGGTAAGACATAGTTCTTCTGCATAGCCTGCCTGAACACTGGTTCAGATTTATGGAACTGTGCTGGTATCTTGTTTGTACAAATAAAGCATGCCTGAAGGTCAGAGAGCAGAGTTAGCCACTAGTTAACCACAGAGGTCTGGAGGTCTGTACCAACAGACAGGAAGTGATATGGCTGGGTGGAGAGAGGAAGTGATAAGGTGGGAGGAGACAGCAGCTCAGTCTCTTTTCATCTGGGAAGCTGAGTAGGTAAGGTGGCTGTGGTTTGCTCCTTCGTCTCTGATCTCTCTGCATTTCCCCCTATATCTGACTCCATGCTTTTATTATTGAGACCCATTAGAACTCTGAGCTGCATGGAATGAGTGTTGCAAATAAAAGCAGCCAAGAACTGTCAACTAAATTAGTTGGACCTTTTTCCTCTGACAGCAATGTCATACCCAAATGGACCAGAAAGGAGCCTCAGCCTGATACCCAGGAGTTGTTATGCCATCAGTCTGACTTCTGCATGGCAGGAGCTGCGTCCTGGTCACATTCATGGATGATTTCAGCTCCCAAGTGATAGTATTACAGATGTGTGCCACCATTCCCAGCTCATGTGGAATCAAACTAAAGGCTTCACGAATCTTAGGCAAGCACTCTACTAACCCGAGGTATTTGTCATTTTATTAGTGATGACATATTTGGGTACACTTACACATCAGAGCACCAAACCATAGCATAAAT
Source organism: Cricetulus griseus (assembly GCF_003668045.3). Taxonomy (NCBI): domain Eukaryota; kingdom Metazoa; phylum Chordata; class Mammalia; order Rodentia; family Cricetidae; genus Cricetulus; species Cricetulus griseus. The sequence continues at coordinate 26,914,476 of NC_048601.1, read as the reverse complement.
AAACTATGACTGCTCTCAAATTTGAGTTTGATAACACAGATTGAGTATACCTTATTCAAAATGCTTGGGGCAAGAAGTGTTTTGAACTTTGGATATTTTCAGATTCTTCAATATTTGTATATGCCAGTGAAATATCCTGGGGACGGGACCCAAGTTCAGACACAAAATTCACTTATGCTCCATATATATAGTACACAATAACCTGAAATATCTATCATATTTCACAGTGCCTGCTTTTTGACTGCAATGCATCCCAGGAAGGTAGGTGTGGAATTTTCCACTTGTGATATTTTAAAGAAATCGTATTTTGATGCATTTTGAATGTCAGATTTTTGGATTAGGGACATTCAACCTGTTCAGAAATGTGATACAGGCTAGGACTCTATTTCCAAGGTTAAAAAAAAAAAAACCACCGTATCTACTGCAATGGAAGGGTCATACAGTGACAGGAGAATGGTTGCCAAGATGAGGGAGGAGATTTGGGGAGGGGTAAGTCATTGCCAAAGGACCCAGGAGGCATCTCTGAAGCAGCAGTGCCCTACTTCTTACCCCAAGTGGTGGTTTTTGTGGGCGTTCTCATTTTGATTATTCTCCAGCCTATAAACAGACATTTCACACATTCTTCTGAATGTAGGACATAGTTCACAATGTAAAAACAGGGGGGTGCAGGAGGATGCCTGAGGGGCACTGGTGAATTTCCTGTGGGTTTAGTGTGACCACAGAACCATGCGATCCCCTCAACAATCCTCAGACAGCTGAGGGGTCATGTGGAGAAGGTAGAGTGGGGTTCATCTGTCACTGGGGACTGCCAGAGGACAGATCCAAAGACAAAGGGAGGGATGAAGTGCAGGATGAGGGTTCAGGCAAGACTGTGATACACAGCTGAACAGGAGGCAGGAGAAGTCCGGAGAGAGCTGAAGTGGAAGTGGGGAGACTCACTGGGCATGGGATCCGAGACCCCGAGACCACTGATGCCTCTGGGACCACAATGCTGGCAGCTGGCCAGAGTGATAGTCATGGTGGCACAAGGGATGTCCTGTCCCAATTCGGAGTGTATAGGCTTTATGAGCCCATCTGTAGAATGTTGCTGGGTTGGGGTCACAAGAAAACACACAGAATCAAGTAACCTGGGCTTATAGGTGCTCACAGATACTGAACCCTTTGCATATGCACTATGGTTGTATAGCCTGGTGTTCTTTGGGAGTGGGGCTGTCTCTCACTCTTTTGCTTGCTTTTTGGACCCCTTTTCCTCCTACTGGGTTGCCTCATCCAGCTTTAATATGAGGGCATGTGTCTAGTCTAATTGCAACTTGATATGTCATGTTTGGTTGATGTCCTTGGGAGGCCTGCTCTTTTCTGAAGAGAAACAGGAGTGGATTTGGGGGAGGAGAACCTGGGAGGAGAGGAGGGAGGGGAAACTGAGGTTAGGATGAAATATGTGAGAGAAGAATAAATAAAAAAATAAACAAACCTTTAAAATATATTTAAAATCTACAGATAGTATCTGAAGAGAGCAATGGCAAGGTGTTCACATGGGAAAGAAAGTTTAATTTAAATTATTTCATAATAATTACAAATAATTTTTAGTTATTTCACATACAGAAAGATGTGCTCTTTTTGGTGTATGGGATCATGTGATCAGTCGTGCCGACAAGGAGGCAGGTGTAGTTTGCTACGCCTAGAGGTTTCTGCCACGCTAGTTAAGTTAATCCGGGAAACCATGCATCTGTTTCCATCTCTGCCGTTTTCCTCTTTTCTAGGACATCACTTAAGAAGAGTTGTGCAGATGAACATTTCTGGGTTTGGCGTCTTTCATGTAATGCACCCAAGAAACAGTCAAGTCATGTTCAATGCTAGCTCTAATTTACTGTTGAGAAGTCTTCTGTTGTTGGGGGTACTGCATTTTTACTTATTTTTTTTAATAAAGCGTATTAGACAAGGCTGGGATATTAGGATGCAGGAGAATGAGGCTTCAAAAGACAAGCTCCACTTCTAACAGAGAACACTAGGTATATGGGTTGTTGTTCTGAGGCTTTGAACCCAGGACCTTGTGTGTGGTAGGGGAGTGCTCTACCACATCCTGTGTGTGTGTGTGATACTGGATTTATTTAACCATCCATCTTCCATAGGGTTTTGGGGTTGTTTCTGGTCTGTGGCCATGGTAGAGATTTTTAAGAAACCCCTTTTCTGGAACTGAGAGAATGTGAGATCCAATCCAGTAACAATTTAGAGGGTTTGGACTTCTCTTACCAGCCCCACCCAATTGATGCGTATGGATTAGTCATGCTTTACAAGGGCACACAGGCTGTTTCCTAAAATAGAATTCATCCTAAACTGTAAATAACGCTAAGAACAAGCCAGGCACTGTGGAGCATGTCTGTTAATCTCAGCACTTGGGATGAAAGTCCCTAATCATCCTGGGCTACACAGAACCTGTGCTTATAGTTCCAGCTACTTTGAGGATTAGGTGGAGGTTCACTTGAGTTTGGGAGTTCTAGACCAGCCAGGACAGTATAGCAAGATCCCCCACCTCAAAAAAAAAAATAAAATCAGGCAGACTGGTGGTGATGTAGCTTAGGAAAACAATGCTGAGGCCACGTGTGAGGCTCCAGGTTTAAGACACACACACACACACACACACACACACACACACACACACACACACACACACCCTTAGTGATCTGTCATTGAAAACCTTCCCACAATTAACACAGAAACCCACAGCTAGACCATGAGCAGAGAGTGAGAGGTTTTGGACCACTTGGTCTTAAATGGGATGTCTTTATCATGCTCCACCCGCCCAGGATCAGGGATCTATTCGGAGGAGGAGGCAGACAGATTGTATTAGCAGGAAGTGGTGGACTCCAAGGGAAGCAGGAAAGTGGAAGTGATTCCAAGGAAACAGTCTTCCAGACACAAGATGGAGGTAAATATGAACTCAAAAACTGCAATTGCACCTGCAAGACCTGCACCAGTTCAAGCCCACCACTGAAAAGCAGAAGTAGATGCAAAGTTCCATCCATAACCAAGATTCCATTTGCAATTGCTACCTGCTAGGAACAGGAAAATCAGTTTTCTCCAATGGAATGTCGTATCACTCCCACCCCAAGCCCAGGAGTAGTTGGCCAACACAAAATGGACTCCAAGTTTTTTGTTTTTCTGTGGGATTTTTGTTTCATTATGACATTTTGTCTTATTGTTATTTATTTGCTTGCTTTGATTTTGATTTTTGAGGTTTTTTTTTTTTTTTTTTTTTTTTTTTTTTTTTTTTTTTGAGAAAAAGAGTGTACATGAAGGGTTGGGTAGGGAGGTGAGGAGGATCTGGAAGGGGTTCCGGGAGGGGAAACATGATAAAAGTATATTGTATGAAAAAAATTAAGTAAAAAAGCAAAAGTAAAAAGAACACTCACTAAAGATGGGGCAGGGTGAGGGGTGGGTGGTGGGGAGGAAAGAACCAAAAGAAAAAATCTTTTAAAAATTTATTTTATTTTATTTATTTATTATGTATCCATGTATGTCTGCACACCAGAAGAGGGCACCGGGTTTCATAACGGGTGATTGTGAGCCACCATGTGATTGCCGGGAATTGAACTCAGGACCTCTGGAAGAGCAGTCAGTGCTCTTAACCTCTGAGCCATCTCTCCAGCCCTGAAAGAAAATTTTTTCACAATGTAAATCCAGGTGCAAATGCCTTTTAATGTAGTCACTGAATTGCTGTATTCTTTTAAAGAGTCTATGGAACACACATTTACTTTTGCTTATATGTTATACTTACAGAATTTCTTTAAAGCTCGCATCAAATGAACAAATAGTAAAGTGAATTGTGGGAGGAGATACAGATAAATTAAAATGAGCCATATTGAAGGTGGGCCTTTTGGCATGCTCTGCCTACTTTTTGACCTCTCTTGTTCTTCATTATCACCGTCTTCATCATCATCATCATCACCCTCATCACCATCCACTGAGCTCTGTCTTCAGCCTTGATCTCGCCATCACCATCACCATCATCACGGTCATCCCATCATCGGTGGAGATCTAACCCAAGGCCTTATGCATATGAAGCAAGCTCTCTGGCACTGAGTTGTAGCTTCAGCCTTGATCTCCACTATAGTAGATGTCTGACAATTTCCATGAAGTGTTTTTGAAAAAGTGAGGTTATAACATCATGTGTAAACCCTCCAGCAGCTCAGCAGCTCTCTGTCTGTGTTAAGAACGTAACAGGTTAGTGGTGACTGGGTTAGCTGCTCTGTCAGTTAGCATGTCCTGGGGTCTCTTCTCCACTGCTCTCACTCTGGCCTCCTTCCAAGGGGTCCTGAACCTCAGGGTCTTTGCCCCTGGCCGTGCACAGGTCTGAGATGCTCATTCTTCTGAGTCAGCATGACTCAGGTCTTTGTTCAAATGCCCTTTCATTAACGACTCGCTGGACCACCCCAAATAAATCCTTCAAAGGCTACAACCGCATTTCATAGCTCCTTTCCTCCAGGGATCAGTAGCCGCTGAACGCTTGAACTGTTTCTGACATCTTTCTTTTCTGTTTACTTGCTATGACTATGCCAGCTCCAACCAGGCAGGTACCATCACAGTTGTACCCAGTGCCCAGATCAATGTTGACATCTAGCATCTAGTAGGTGTTCCAGAAACTCACTGAATGAGTAAGAAAGGACTTCGGTCTCTTCAAGAGGCGCCGTGGGGCCCCTTGAGATCTTCCACACAAACCTGCCACCTGTGGCCTTCCTTGCTGTGCTGTCCTTGTTTGAGTCTGGTTGCCTGCCCTGGTCATTCTGGACCCTGGGGCTATCTTCTTAGAGACTGAGGGTCCCACTGGAAGTCAGAAGGCTCGGATCTTCCTAGTGATTCTGGAAAAAATGGGAGCCATGGACTCTCTCAAGGTGACTTTGGAGCCTTGACCTGTGCTTGCCAGCTCTGAGATCACGCAGGTTCATTTCACTTCCCCAGGATCAGCTTACTCATCTGTCCGTAGGGAACCCAAAGTCTACCAACCCTGCAGGGTGACTGGGTGAAGGGAGCACGTTCACCGACAGGTACCGCTGATAATCATTTTCGCAGCTCCCCTAGAGTCGCCAAATGGGTTTTAATGAGGCAGACACATCATCTTTGGGGCTGTTGGCTGCCATATCCATTTTCAGAGAAAGCCTGGCCCGCCCTCTCCCGCGGCACCTTCGCCCCGCACCCTCTGCTGCTCGCCCCGCGCCCTCCCGCTCGCTCCCCGCGCTCTCGCGCCGCCCGCTCCCCGCGCTCGTGCTCCCGGGCGCCGGATGCGGAGGGAGCTGCTCTGCCCGCAGCTGGCGCAGCGCGGGGGCGGCCGCGGGTGGGCGGGAGCCGCGGGCCGGGGCGCCGAGCATGAGCCGCCGGCGCCTGCCGCGCGCTGCTCGGGGCCGGGCTGCGGCACGAGGGCGGCTCGGGAGCGACGCTGGCACGGACCGAGGTAGGCAACAGCAGCCCCGCGCGCCCCTCGGGTCCTCCGCCGGGCCGTCCCCTCGGGTCGTTAGCGCGGGCGGGCGCGGGTCCGGGGACGGGCACCGTGCAGGGCGACGCGGAGCCCTGCGTGGAGTTCCTGGAACTCCGCCCCGGGCTGGACGGCGGGACCCCTGTGCCTTCTGCACCTGCCGCGCACTGGGCGGCCGGTTCGAGCATGGAGGGAGCGCACCGGGTGGCAGGCGTGGGCACCACTGGCAAGTCCGCTGCCCAGGGCCTGGCGTGGGGGAGGGGGTCGGGGATCGGAGGAGCTCGGGGCTGCGCAGTTGGAAGTTTCCATTTGCTCTTGTGCATGCTGGGTCCGGGGTGGCATCTCACGCACTTGCTGTTTGGCAAGGAACTGGGGCGTAAGATTTGAGGGTAGAGAACCAGGGGCATGGTGAGGTGCGTCCCTCTGTCCCGTGGGCCGGGGTCATTTGAAGGACCGTTTGGGAGTGCAGACTTCGACAGGTACAGCTGGTGTGTGTGTGTGTGTGTGTGTGTGTGTGTGTGTGTGTGTGTGTGTCCTGTTGCCTGCTGATGAGGAGGCACTGTGTTGTGTGTGTGTGTGTGTGTGTGTGTGTGTGTGTGTGTGTGTGTCCTGTTGCCTGCTGATGAGGAGGCACTGTGTGTTGTGTGTGTGTGTGTGTGTGTGTGTGTGTGTGTGTGTGTGTGTGTGTGTCCTGTTGCCTGCTGATGAGGAGGCACTGTGTTGTTGGGTCCTGGCTCTGTGCATCTCAAGCTACCTCTGAGAGATTGCAGGTAGTGGATATGGACGGGAGGCTGCCTTTGGGAGCTGCCTAGGGCCTGAGACTTGGAGGTGGCCAGGCTCCCTCTTTTCCTATTCAGGACAGTGAGCCCCCTTTTCTGTTCACTTTCCCTGCTTTTATTAGCCTTATCCCACTGTGGGACAAGGGGAAGACTTAGATGGCCTCCCGGCCCCAGGGTCAGGTTGGCCTACAGGAGCCTTCTTCTCCCAGGGCTCTCCCACTCCCACTGATTCCTTCTTGTCCATCCCAGCCCCTGTGGGCACAGAACCTGTTCTGCCATGCCTCGGGTTCTCCACAGCAAAGCAGCACCTCCTATCCTGGTAGGGAATTGGGAGGCCACATATTTTGACTTGTGAGCCATGAGCAGCCTGCAGGCCCCTCTGAGATGTGGTTTCAAAAGCATGACACCATGGTTCTGATGACTCCTTGGGGCATTTCCATGTTGATCTTCAGTGACAACCACTTTAGGACCACAGTCCCCAGCCCAGGAAGGATATCCAGAGCTGGAGGGCACCAGGGACTCTTAGCTGTGTGGTCTGGGGACAGAGGAGGGGGTTCTCTGCCTGTCCAACCTCTTTCCCTTTCTTGCCTCTAGGGCTGTGGATTGTGGTGGCTCTGCAACCCTTTGGGTGGTTGTCAGCTTGGTGTGTGTGTGTGTGTGTGTGTGTGTGTGTGTGTGTGTGTGTGTGTCTTCCTGGATCCACAGGCGCTGCTTCTGAGAAGAGAGTGACCAGACTCCATGATAAATTGTGGAAGCTGTGTTGTCTTGCACATGCCCCCTGGGGTTTGGGAGCCCAAGCAGATGTTCCCAGGCAGGGGTACAAGTGGCCTAGCCCCAAACCATGCAGGAGTTTGTTTTCCAAAATGCGTCTTCCTGCTGCCAGTGGATGGCTGCCTTTTACCTGGCAAATTGTGGCAATGGAACCGTTCACACAGAACAGAGCGGCTTTTGGTGTAACTTAGCAACTGCAGACGGAGGAGGAAGGGGAGGAGGAGAGGGAGGAAGAGAGAGAAAAGGAGAAGGGGGGAATGCTGGGCAGTGTCTGGGCCTTGTTGAGGTGGTAAGCAGCTCCTGCATAAGGTCCCTCCCCCCAAGACACAGGTGAGGAGCAGGCCTGGTGCTGGGTCCTGGAGAGGCAATCAAATGGAAGTTGGAACATGCTGGAGCAGTTTGCACCTCATTGGTGGAACTACAGCAAAGGAAGCCGCAATGAATAGCTTAGGTTGGTGGAATTTATGACCTTAAAACTGTTGTTTCCCAGAAGCCACGTTGCAAAATAGGTCAAGAGAAGATGCCTTGCCAAGGCAGGGGGCACTGAGCTCCTTACTACGGTGGGGCGGGCCTCAGTGGACTGTGATGCCCATGTCTGCATGGCCCTACGCCATAGGAGAGGCCCTGCTGGGGAGGGAGACCTGGTCAGGGCATCTCTGGACTCGCTGCCAGGTCCCTACCTTCTGCTCTCTGATGGGACTCCTCCCTCTCTCCTTCCCGCTTTTCCTCCTGAGGCCATCTGCTCCAGCCATGGTTTGCTCTGGCTGTTTTTTCTCTCAGAGCTTCCAGAATCTGCCTTGTGTGATTTCCGCCCACTCCAGGCTGCCTCCCAGGTTTCTTTGCTCGAGTTGTCCACCTCCCTCCTGCCTGAGTGTGCACTTAGCAAGAAAGCGATGTGCTGAGGGGTGGGAAGCCAGGGTTCTGTGTGGCGTCTTGGAGGCGATGGCTGTGGGGGAAGGGCCCTGGTGACCTCTGGTCGCTTGCTGGGTCCCTGGCTCTTTTGGGGGGTCTGAGGTAGGCACGTAGACCTCTTTTTGGTTGATAGGTCTTTCTCACATCTTTCTGGGCCTAGAGATCGGTGCTGCTGATGTGTGTAAAAGTTAGACACAAGGAATGTCCTGGCCCAGTTCAGAGTGGTCAGGCTGATGAGCTCATTACTAGAGTGTTGTTGTGTTGGGGTCACCAGGAGGTTTCCATACAGCAGTCCTGGGATATAATTTGGGAAAGTTGTCTGGCATCAGCAGGGCCATGATGTGACTAGAACATGGAAGGCAGAGTCCGAAGGGCCGGGATTTCAGCTCAGAGCTTAGAAGGGGCTTGGGTTTCAGGGACTTGTGTTCTGGGAGAGCTGGCAAGTGGTTGCCTTAGGCACCGTACAGTGATAGCTGTCAGGTGAGGAAGCTGGGGTGTAAATGTTATCCATGACTGGCCCTGACTAAGGATGACAAGGAGGGATACTGCACAGGGAGACACAGATGACCATCAGTATCTCTGAATAAACACCTTCCATCACACGGGTGCCATGGAGCATGATTTAGGATTAGCCTTCCTGTGACCCTGGCCTGAGAAGCCTCTCCCTCATCATTTAATTGACACAGAACTTCCTCAGGGGATCCCTGGTTGGTGCTGGGATGTGATATAAGTTACTTAATGCATAGCCACCCTCCTCCCCACTCTGGCTTGGGGCCAGGCTTTGGCCAGTGTTGTTCAGGGCAGCTGACAGAGCCTTGGAAGCCTGTCTGGCCCTCTTGAGCTGGCTGTGGAGCAGGGCACTAGTTGACTCCTGGAAGGGAGGCCTGTAATTGGGCCTCTAACACACACACATACACACACACACACACACACACACACACACACACACACACACTCACTCACAGGCTCACACACACACACACACTCACAGGCTCACACACACAGCGGTGGCACAGTATTGGAAACATAAGGTGTTTTCGGTGCCCAGGTTGACAAGTGTTGTTCCTCAGAGGTGAAAGAGTTTACATGGGGCTCCTCTCATCTCATGCTCACCAGCTCCTGCCCACCCTCATCCCCAGGCAGGCTGACTTGAAGATGTGTTCTCTGCTTGCTTACTCCGCTTTCTCACTTCCCACCCCCTCCCAGCCCACTCCCATCTGGTACCCACCCCTTCCAGCAGGGAGCCCCACTGCAGAGGCTATGAACTTCACTTCCAGATGCTCTGCATCCATTCTGGCTGCCTGGCTCTCGGTCCTTTTTTCCCTCTTACCTCTCTGTAGGTCTCTCCATGGCTTTACCCCCTGTCTCAGGACACTCAGTGTTTCTGTCTTTGAGGACCCAAGTCCTCCCTGCAGCTACAGTTTCCATTTTTCATGTTGAGATGAGCCCAGCTCCTGTCAGCCCCAGAACCTGGGTCTCTTTTAGCAAGTGTTTTGTGCTTGCTGGCTTCTTCTGGGTGACCATGGGCGTCCTATCCACTGCCATCCTGTCCCTGAGCCTCGCTTCCTCAATATTGCCATCTGAGCAGCCAACTGCAGTCCCTTCTTGCATTGAGGTACCATCCAGCCTAGCCTAGCTGGCCCCAGACCTCTCTTGAACACCCTTCTACTTACTGAACTCTCTATTTCCCAGCCTCAACAATTTCAATGGCTCCCTTCCTGTGATATCCTTTCCCTACAGACATGGTCTCTGCTAGTTCTCCCCATGGCCCTTAACATTTTGGAAGGGCGGTGACTCTTCCTGTACAGGCATGATGTACAGGTGCCAGGGGCCTCTACACTGTGTCCCCAAGTGTCTTGTCTTGTCAGTGATTCCCTAGAGCTCAGTTTACCTCAGTCCTTTTGGACTCCCATCTCCAGGACCCTGGCCATCCTGATAAGATGTGGATTGAATTTTCTGAGTTGCTGGGCATAGTGGGGAAGAGATGAAGAATGGAGTCCAAGAACAATTGTGTACAGAGGTCTGAGGCATGCTGCTCTCTGCCTTCAAGGAGAGGAGCGAGGAATAGACTTCAAACTCTGGGACCGCTAGGGGGTAGGGGAAAAAGCCTGTCCAGGAAGGATTAGTGTGGATGGAGCCAGGGGGCCAGTCCTCTGCTTATCACCAGCACTTCAGTTTCTCCAACTATCACCCTCAGACTCTACCTTAAAGAGAGAGTTCTCCCTGGATGCAGTTGCCATGACAACACTGTTAACAAAGACTAGCTTCTGTGGAGGAGGCTGGCTCACCCAGAAGCTGAGGGTGTTGGGAAAGGGTGTGCATTCTGATGAGTGTATCTGCAGAGCTGAATTTCCCTCCCCCACCAAGGTCACCCAGATCTTGAGGACCCTCCCTGACCCCTTCTGCTTTACAGGCCTCTGGTACCCAGACCCACCCAATGTGAGTGGAATGATTCCAGCCGTAGCTAGGGCACAGGGTCTCCTACCTGGGGTGTGGAATACGTCCAGTCCTCACCCCAGACACTTTCCAAGATGAGTTTACTGTAGTTTGTTGTGGAAGCCCAGACTCATAGGCCATACTTTCCCTGCAGAGATTCTGTGGCCCAGATCCTTGGGGCTTTGATCTCTGAACAAACATTCATTGGCTCTGTTCCTCCTCCCAGATCAGGTCACAGGGTGGGAACCCTGAGCGTGTGAGGGGAGCCTTGATGGGAAGGTCCAATTCTCTGTCCTGAGACCTGAGATAGGTGCCCAAGGTTGGCTGGGTGAATCAGGACAGGAAACCAGGGTGGGGGCTTACAAAGGAACTTGGGGAGTCCCTAGGGTACTAGACGCAGAGCAGGCAAGGGGAATATGCCAGTTATTCTTTTTATTATTGCTAATAGTAGTGGGTTTCTCCTCACCCCACTAGGCTGGATGAAGAGTAGAGTCCCTGGGAGAGCAGCCCAAGAGCAAGCGAACAGTTAGCTTTTTAGGAAAGCCTAGGTCTTCCCTACACTGTCCAGGAAGTCCAGGCTCCCTCCAGATAGCTGCATCCTGTGCTCCTAGTCCATCGTTTCTCCGGCCCTGCTGTTCCTGGGAGCCTGCTAACCCAACCAGAGTGTAGAATCTTACGATCTGCTGTGAGGAAACGTCTGCTGTGAAGGCACCTGAGCCAAATCATTTGTCCTGCCACCTGTAAGGGGGTGAGGAGCCTCAAAGACTTCCAAGGAGGTGTCAACAGTGGTCCAGCCTGGCAGGGCCGGCCAGGGCTGAGAGTGGACAGGGCAGCATGGGGTGGGGGAGAGCTCCTGCAGAGATGTGGTCTAAAGGGAAGACGCCAACAAGCCCATGTCATCACTCGGCCCACACCCTGAAAGCGCTTGCAGGTGGAGAAGTGTCTGATCAGCAAGCAGCAGACACTGTGCAAGCTACATCAAGTGGACTTGAAGACACCCCAGTGGATGGCAGACAAGGACGGTTCTTCAGCCCATGCCTTCATCACCATCACAGTTATGAGAGCCAGAAAAACCAGAACAGACCACTCTAAAACAGTTGAACATTGGTAAGATTTGAGGTCATATAGGCAATGGGTCTAGGAAGAATAATGAAAGCTGAGGAGCTTAGGGATAATTAATAGAAATACGGTGAAGGGTATCTTGGGAATGTGGCCATCATGACACTGAAGATAGGTCACCCCCTGACCCTGACAGCCCATGTTCTCTGAGGAGAAAGCCATGTTCAGGGGTCTCCTCCCAGCCCCTGTGGTGGAGAGACCAGGAATTGGCATGAGGCCTGCAGGGGGAAGGGTGTGCTTGAGAGAGTATGGGATGCCCTCGCCTCTCCCTGGCATTGAGCTGGAACTGTGTCTGGAGCGCTTCCTGCCTCATGGCATCATGAAAGCCGCTTCATGGTCTGCAGCAGCCATTGCAGCTCCAGGTCCCAGATGTGTCTTGAGAGGAGGCCGAGATAAGAAGCTGTAAGGAACATAGTGGCAGGAGAGAAGATTCCTACAGCAAGGCCTATGTCTGGAAAGCCCTAGTCAGGCTGGAGAGTGGAGAGAGGAAGGAGCTGCGGTGGTGTGGCTGGCCAGAGGGGGCCAGCCCTGTTCCTGATGAGGCTTTGGTACAGTGGCATGGGCTAGGGACTGTATGTGGATGTACAGCCTGGGAGAATATCCTGTTCTGTAATCACGTGTGCTCAGCAGTCCACCTCAAACCCACGACTTTCCTGCAAACCTCCCTGCCACCTGTGTCCTGCATCCCCCTAAATCAACATGACCGAGAGACTGACTGACTGGCCTAGCTCTATCTCCATAGCATGCATCGCAGTCCCTCCAGGGTCTGTTACAGCATAGCTGGCGTTCCTGAGGGAAGCGGCGTGTCAGATTGGCCATGAAAGATGAGGGAGTTCAGGAGGTGTCTTCTGTTGCCTGGCTGTTCATTTCAGGCCCCTGTTGAGGATGGGATCTCCTTGGCAGGGCTAGAAGTAGCTGTTTCACCTCAGGATTAGATACCCATATGCCTGCCTACTCAGATGAAGGGAACTGTTAGCCATGCCTCAGTTTCCCCGTCTGTCAGGAAAGGTTAAGTGTAAAGGTGTACGAGGTACCGACCCGTTTCCATAGCTGACGTCATCAAGGACAGACATGGGACTCTGTGAGGTGTGAGGACAGAGTGCTTACATCTGCCCAGAAGTCTCTCCAGCCCGGCTCTTGGCTTTCCTTGGCTTCAACCTTGTGCTTGACCACAGGTGATGACCTGGCCTACCAGGCTATGGACTGCAGGTAAACGGTTGGGCTGAGGCCCTTGAGTCTGTCAGTTCCAGTAACCATGCTCTTCCCAGGCCAGCAAGGGGAGCTGTAATGAGGCCCACCAATCCCTGTGAAAACCTAGGTAGAATAACCCCCCCAGCCACACCCAGACACTATGCTCTAGTGTAGAAATGATAAGCAGTCGGATGTAGCATTAGGGCTGGTACTGCAAAGGGAGAATGTGTGTCCTAGGCCTGCCTCTCAGCAGACAGGGAACCCCAGACTGTCCTGCCCTGTCTCAGGGTGGCACTGGGCTGGGAGCAGTGGTTGAAAATGGCCGCCATCCTGTCAGAGGGAACTGAGCAGTGCTGGAGGGCACTTCATCACACTGCATCATCCATCCTTTGACTTCTGGGCTCCTCCTACCCTGCTCATTTTATTTATTCCCTCCTTCCCTCCCTCCTTCCTTTTCCAACTTAGTCATCTTGGAGGCTCTGTTCTCCATTCTTTCTACCTGCCCCACGCCCCCTCAGCTCCTGCCATTTTCTCTAATCACAGTTGACTTCGTGACTCCAGGAGCCAGGTCCAGAGCAAGAGCCAAGTTCCTTATGCATGGCCTGTAGCCAGGTTGTTATATGTTCTTGGGGAACACCGTCCTCCAAAGAACTCTGTTCCCTTGCTCCCCGTGTCCCACACCACTGTCACCTTCCCTGGCCATCCTGTCCCATGACTCTGGAAGAGGCTGTGGTCAGCTTCCAGGGAGCTGTGCCCTTCATCCTGCTTCTCTCCTCTCCTGCACTGCCCCTCGTCCCCTCAGACTTTCTCCACAAGAACTCTTCTTGCCAGACCCCCCTTGTCCTGTCTGCCGATGTCCTCGGCGAATGTTTAGGTTGGGGGAGGACCACACCACCTTTCTTTATACACACCACCACTCCCTGCCTCACCTACTCCGCACAGCTGTCTTCACTGTTCCTGCCCCTTGGATTTCAGGGCAGTTGGTTCTGGCTAGGGTGGGGGCGGGGCCGAAAGCTTTACCCATCCTCCAGGACTCGGGAATGTTGATGGCTCCCCAGCCCATAGATGTCTGGTCTTGCTTCCTCTTCATGTCTGTTGACCTCTGGCCTCTCAACCTCGGCTTCCTGGTGGCATTCTGTTGTCACCTTATGACAGTAAGTAGGTGGGTTGGGGAGGCAGGAACAGAAACTTTCTTGTAGTGGGGTCCTGTCAGCCCTCAGTGACCTGTCCTCTCCTGTGTGATGGTAGCAGAGGGTACTACCTTTGGAGGCTGGCAGTCTTCAAACAGGGCTTGCACTGCAAAAGCCAGAAGTGGGCAAAGCTGCACAGGGGCTGCAGGCTGCTGGACCACACAGGTGGCCTCAAGAAAATCCTTCGATGGCTCTGAGCCCCTAAGAGTGGTGAGAGTAGCTACGTTCCCTGGATTGAATATGAACTGTGACAGTTAACTTACAGCCCTTGGCATGTTTCTAGAATGTGTGAAGCCTGGTAAATCTGAAGTTGTGATGTCAGCAGCGGAAGGGGTGATGGGAGTGTTGGTGTTGGAGGAAGTGATCACAGAGACAGCAGCGGTGGTTATGTCAGGCGCGGTGGTGAAGGCACTGGTGGTGAGGGCTCAAGAGACCCACGCTGGTGATAGTGTTGGTGACAGAGGTGGAGGGGACCGTGGTGGTGATGGTGGACGTGTTGGTGAGGGTGGTGGTAGAAAGAGGTGGTGATGACGTGGAGGAGACAGTGGTGTGGGAGATGGTGGGGGTGTGAGAGGGGAATGTGTTATTTACATTCTGGCAACAGAGCCATAAAAGCATTCTTAATACCTTCTTGGTTTGAGGAGGGCCTCGCTAAGTAGCAGTCAGACCTGCGTTTGTGACATGTGGGTGTGTCTGTGGGTGGCTGCACACTGGCTGGCTCTGTTCCCTCCCCCGCCCCCTTCTGCCCTGGACAGCTGCTCCTGCATACCCGTGGTGGGTCTGGGGAGCAGAACAAGTGCAAAGCTGCAACCCTGGGAAACAAAGAGTGGGGAACAGGCTGGCATCCCTGGGAGCTGAGCTAGAATGGAAGAGCAGGAAAGGGAAGTTTAGCCACAGTTGGAGAGTGAACCACTTAATTCCATCCCAATTCTGCCACCAAAAACGTGTAAAGCATTCGGGTGAGCTTCTCTGTGCTTTGGGGCCTCAATATTTACGTCTGTGAAGGGAGCCCGGGCCTTCTTGGGGTTATTGGAGTGGGATGAAATAACATCCTGGGAAGAACGTTCAATGAGTCAGTGGTGCTGGAGCAGAGACTGCCCACCAGTGCAGGCTCTGAAGAGTCGAGTGCCGGGAGAGGATCTGACAGTTGTCGTGGGACTTGGGTTGGCTGGGTCCAAGGTACCGGGCTGGCCTTGGGTTCAGGGCTCCAGGTTTAGTTTGACTCCTCCGAAGCCCAGGGCCCCCATTAATCCCCACTGGGTGGGGAGTCAGAGGGCGGTGAAGCCCTGCATCCTGCACTCCAGCTCCAAAGGGGAAATAGCTCAGTATGCAGGGAGGATGTAGCAGAGCTGGCTTGGCCTGAGTTTCTTGCCTCTTGTTCCTTCTGTTGCCATGGAAACAGGCCAGTGAAGCTTCCTTCCCCATGCCTCACCCCTTGAAGCTGATGGGAGAGGCAGTCTGGAAGGAACAGGGAAGCAGAGGGAGAGAAGCCGCAGACCAGCTGATCCTTGATCTTTGGGTGGGAGGATGGAGGGGTGGGGGTGAGAGGGGAACAACTTTCCCAGGGTCTGAGTACAGATGGGTGCAAAGCCAGCGTGAGCATGCAGCCCCTTGCCCCTCCTCAGTGTACAGATCCTAGCGCTGCATTTAATAGCATTCAGAAAGTAACACGGGTCCTTGTGGAGGTAGTGTCTCCGCCCCCAGGCTGGCCCCAGCTGCCCTTGTTGTGTTTTGGGAGTCCCCTCTGTACATACTGCAATGTGTCACTTCATTCTGTGTGGCAGAGGCTCTGTTGGGGTTATGTGTCTTGATTTCACATTGATGCATTTTGGAGTGGCCCCTTTGTTTGTAACAGAGTGACATGAAGGTGCATTTGTCATGTTGCTAAATTTTGGCAAACCATCCACCGTAACAGCTCTAAGTTGTTAGATTCCATTTCCAGTGTGCATGGGTCCTGTTTCTCTACTCCTTCTCCTTGCCTGTCTGATGAATGAGGTACACCTTATTCCAATTTTAGTTGCCATTTCTCATGTAATGAATTGGATTGGGCATCTTTTCCTACTTCTATGATCTTCCTGGGACTGGAGATAGAGCTCAGTGGTAAAACACTTGCTTAGCGCATGGCAAGTCCTGGGTTCAGTCACCAGCACTGGAGAAAAAGTCTACCTGTTTTTTTAATATTACCTGGTGTTCTTCCTATGCACAAAGATTTCAGCCAGACTGTTGTTCTTACTGGTTTGTTTTACCTAGACGACATCCGTCTTGCTCTGTAGTACAGGCTGGTGTGGGATGTAGAATCTTCTGGCCAGTCTCTCCTGAGTGCTGACTGAGATTACAAGTGTGCACTGCCATGGCTGGCTGGTCCTTTTTTTCTTTTCCTTTTTTCTTCCAAGACAGGGTTTTTCTGTGTAGCCCCAGCTGTCCTGGAACTCTCTCTGTAGACCAGGCTCTCCTCAAACCCAGGGATTTGCCTGCCTCTGCCTCCTGAGTGCTGGGATTAAACGTGTGCATCACCATACCCAGATATAAGATCTTTTAGTATTAGGAAACAGGTACCTCTGAGTTTGAGTTACCGATTTATTGTTTTTTTTTTTTTTTTTTTTTTGTGTGTGTGTGTGTGTGTGTCTGGATTTTTGCAGACATTTAAAACACAGGTAGCAAAACCGGTGATTTAAAACTGAGTTGGAGCTTTAAAAATATTCATATTGGGTATGAGGCCGGTGAAGTTAGTTTCTGTGGGTAATAGACAGCTGCCTGCCTGCAATTTCGGCGCTCTCAAGCCAACAAGAAGGTCCTCTCTGCAGATACGAAGTAACCTCATGTGCTTTTCCATAGGCTTATGATTTCCTTTCTCCACTTGACTGTTTGAGCCATCGGCAGGGCTCCAGCTTAAGTTTTCCAGATGGCTACCCAGGTGCCCAATGCCCCTTGCTAACTACCTTCTCTTTTCTGACCCGAGTATCACCCGAGTATCGGCTGCACATATATGGGGTTACTTCTAGACCTTCTGGTTTGCTTCCTTGCTTTGGCTGTATTTTAGTGTACTGATACGATGTTTTAAGTTGAAACTTATTTTGAGACAGGGGTCTTATTACATAACTCAGTCTAGTCTTGAACATTTAACTCTCCTGTCTCGGACTCCTGAAGTATAGGGGTCACTATGCCTAGCCCAACAGGGGTAAAATTTTAGCTGGTGAATACGGATATGTTAGACAGGTTTTTTTTTTTTTCTGAATTAGAAACAAAATTGTTTTACATGTCAATCCCAGTTCCCTCCCCTCCTCCCCTACCCCCCCCAACTAAAACCCTACCTCTCACATATCCCTTGTACTCCCCCTGGGAGGCCTTCCATAGGGGGGCATCAGAGTCTATCATATCCTTTGGGATAGGGCCTAGGCCCACTCCCGTGTGTCTTGGCTCAGGGAGTATTCCTCTATGTGGAATGGGCTCCCAAAGCCCACACCTATGCTAGGGATAAGGACTGAACTACTACAAGAGGCCCCATAGACTTCCAAGGTCTCCTCACTGAAACCATGTTCCTGGGGTCTGGATCAGTCCCAAGCTGGTAACCCAGCTATCAGTCTGGGGAGCAAGAACTCCCTGATGTTGAGGTCAGCTGTTTCTGTGGGTTTCACCAGCCTGGTCTGGACCCCTTTGCTCTTCACTCGTCCTCTGCATCTGGATTCCAGTTCAGTTCAGTGATTAGTTGTGGGTATCTGCTTCTACTTCCACCAGCTGCTGGATGAGGGCTGTCGGGTAGCATATAAGTCAGTTATCAATCTCATTATCAGGGGAGGGCATTTAAGGTAGCCTCTCCTCTGTTGCTTAGATTGTTAGCTGGCGTCATCTTTGTAGATCTCCAGACATTTCCCTAGTTCCTGATTTCTCTGTAAACCTAAAATGTCTCCCTCTATTATGGTATCTCCATTCTTGTTTTCTTCTAATCTTCCCCCGACTCAACCTTTCTGCTCCCTCATGTCTTCCTCACCCCTCCTCTTCTCCCCTTCTCATTCTCCTAGCTCCCTTCCCACTCTTCCCGTGATCCCAATTTTCTCAGGAGATCTTGTCCCTTTCCCCTTCTCCAGGGGACCATGTATTTCTTTCTTAGGGTCCTCCTTGTTTACTAGCTTCTCTAGACAGGGTTATTTTTTTTAAAAACACTTTTCTTTTCTTTCAAAGATTTATTTATTTATTATGTATACAATACTCTGCCTCCATATGTGCCTGCATGCCAGAAGAGAGCACCAGATCTCATGACAGATGGTTGTGAGCCACCATGTGGTTGCTGGGAATTGAACTCAGGACCTCTAGAAGAACAGTCAGTGCTCTTAACCTCTGAGCCGTCTCTCCAGCCCTAGACAGGGTTCTTATAGAGGGATAGAATCAATATAAGGCATATTATATACATCATATCATATATATATATATATATATATATATATATATATATATAATAAAAAAGGATTTGATGGTTGGCTAGTATAGTAGGATCTGGATAGTTCAGTGTGCACTCGGAGAGGCAGAAAACTTGGCAGTTGATCAGTCATAAAACTAGATGTCTCCTCAGTTTCAATATGGTGCCACAGGCCTGTGGAGTTGCTGGTATTTAGTTGTTAGCAGTCTGAAGAGTCCAAGAGCATGATAGAGGCACTTCCCGAGGGAGAAGAAGTAGAGGCAGGTAGGTGTCCCGAGCCACCTGTTGGAAAATGACACCCCCCTTGAGAGTGGGTCTTCCTCCCTCAACTAATCCTTTCTGGAAATGCCCTCATGGACGTGCCCAGAGGTGTGTCTCTCAGGCTGATACAAATCCCATCAAGATGACAAAGCAACAACCACGGATGCCCTTGTCACTTGATTCCCAGTCACATTGCTTTATGTCATATTTAATGTCCAGATGAAGACAACACTATTGTAATTCCACTTAATACAATGTAACTATCACATGTACAGTGGAAAATACATTAATTATCCTTCCAGAATAGATGACAATCTCTTTAGGAATGCTTACTCTTTTAATATTCCATAGCTTACAAATTATATAGATTTAATAATACTTAAGCATGGATCTCAACTTAATTGATGTGATGTGCCTGGCAACAGGAGAGGAGGGGAAGGAAACACGGGCGGGCATCTTTCTGTTTAATATATGTGAATATGTGCGCACACATGCTCTTCTCTAGTCTTTAAATTCCCAATGAGATACCTCACTGACCTTTTCATATGAGATCCATGACGTTTTTAAAAATTGTATTTATTTATTCATTTTACATGTATGAGTGTTTGCCTACATGTATGTCTGTGTTTCATGTGCATGCTTGGTACCCATGGAGGCCAGAAGAGGATGTGAGATCCCCTGGAGTTGGAGTTATAGGCAGTTGTGAGTCACCAGGTGGGTTTCTGGACGAGCAGGGAGTGCTCTTAACCACTGAGCCATCTCTCCTGTCCCCACAAACGTATTTTAGATAAAATAGGACAGAAATATCCATGGCAATCACAATTTTCCTTTCTGCAACCGGAGCCCAGACTCCAGGCAAGCAGAGGACAAAGGTGCAGAAACAGGAAGCAAAAGCCTTGCTAATGACCTAGAAGGTGGTGCAGACCTTCAGTCCTGCCTCTTTCCACTCTGGCTACTGGAGAAGCGGTGCCATATATCAAATGCTGGCTGAGAGCATATACAGCCTTCTGGAGAACCTCGCTCCAACCTCCAAGCTGTTGCCACCCAGTTGGCACACTGACTGCATCTTTAAAAGGCCATCCCACAGATCGTGCCAGCTGCTTTAGGTTGGTGGGGACTGTGACAAGACCGGAGCATTAACAGGCATGAGCCCACTCTTGCTTCTATAAGTTCCTTGATCAGAAGCTGTGTGGAAAAAGGTGTTCTGTAACTGCATGGTGAAAGAATTACCACCAGGAAAGGAAAATCCATACCTGGAGTAAGCATCTGTCCCAGTAAGCACAGAGTACCATCTTCTAACATTGGAAGTGGCACAATGCAGTCACCTGCCACCAGTTCATTGGCTGGTCACCCTGGAAATGGCACCATACCAGGATCTTGGTGTTGGTGTCTATTGCTGGCAGCATGTGTAGCCAGGTCAGCCTTGGTGAATGGAAGCCCATGTGTGTTTGTTACCCTCCTCCTCCTCCTCCTCCTCCTCCTCCTCCTCCTCCTCCTTCTAATTCTTCTTGTTTTTCGAGACAGGTTTTCTCTGAGTAGCTTGGAGCCTATCCTGGCACTCGCTCTGGAGACCAGGCTGGCCTTGAACTAACAGAGATCCGCCTGCCTCTGCCTCCCGAGTGCTGGGATTAAAGGCATGTGCCACCAATGGCCCAGCGGCTCGTTACTTTTCTTCTTGCTGAGACAAAAACAACTTAAGGAAGGGAGGGTTTATTTTGGCTCACAGTTGGAGGGTGCAGTCCGCCATCAAAGGGAAGGCATGGCAACCAGAGCAGGAAGCCAATGGTCACACTATGTGTGCAGTCAGGAGGCAGAGAGCCATGAATACCAGCGCTCAGCTCAGTTTTTCTTTATTCAGTCCAAAACTCCAGCCCATCGGACAGCGTCCACACACTCAGGGTTAGCCTTCTCTTCCCAGCTAAGCCTCTTAAAAACAATTATATCAGATACTCAATAGTGCGTTAATATAAAATGACACCATTTTAAAGTGATACTTTAAATTTATTCTTTGAGATTTTTACACATGTATTCAATGTATTTTGATCATATTCACCCCATTTCTCCTCCTAACCCTAACCCAGATTCTCTCCCCAAATCTCTCTCCCAACTTCCCATCTCCCTTTTAGTAATAGAATAACCCACTGAGCCTAATTAGTGCTTCCCATATGTGCACGAGTGTGCGGTAGCCATTGGAGCATGGGCAATTTAACGGGGACCACATCCTTGGAGAAAACTGGCTGTCCTTCCCTAGCAGACCCATGCTAGAATGCGGGTCCCATTGATCTTGGGCAGGCAACCGCAGTTGCCGTGAGTTCATGTGTGCAGCGGTCCTGTCGAGCTAGAAGACACTGAGTTCCTGTCTTGACTTCCTTTGATAATGAACAGCCATATGGAAGTGTGAGCCAAATAAACCCTTTCCTCCCCAACTTGCTTTTTGGTCATGTTGTTTTGTTACAGCAATACAAACCCTAACTAAGACAAAATGGTACCAAAGGTGGGGCATTGCTGTGATAGACTTGACCATGTTTTTTGGAGGATTGTGGAAGGACTTTGGAACTTTGAGTTAGAAAAGCCATTTCGTGTTGAGAGCTCAGTGGGCTGTTCGGCAGGAGCTTGGAAGGTGAGACTGTTGGTAGCAGTGCCAAGGATGGAGGCCTGGCTTGTGAAATTTCAGAGGGGAATTTAAAGACTCTATCAGGGACATTTGCTATTTGGAATTAAGATTCTAGTCAGCCTCGGCTGAAGTGTCAGCTGTGATTAACAAGACAGCAACGCCAGCGAAGTGAAACCTTTACATTACTGGGAAAATTGATGCTTTATCGACTGGAGCTGAGAAATTAGCAATGATTAAGAAGAGGCCGGCATCACTGGTGAAATCTTCTGGGAAGTGTTTCCTGAAAACACAGAGAAGCTGTGCGGCTAAGGTAGGACCACATGCTGGCAAGCTGGACTTGGTAATGTGTAAGAGTCAGCCAGGTGGGATTGGTTTTAAAGGCATGAAGGGGTCATGGAGAGCAGCTGAGGCTTTGCACTGTGAGAGGCCAGGAGAAGCCATTGGCGAAGGTTCAGCCTCAGTGATATTTGAAGGCCCAGGACTGAGGGGGTCATGCAAAGAAGTTGAGGCTTGGCAGCAGGAAGAGAGCCTGTGAGAGGCTCTTGGTGAAAGTGCAGCCCAGTTGCAACAGAAGACCCAAGCAGTTTTGGAGATGCACCATGGGATGAGCATCAAGAAGAGCAGCGGCTGTGGAGTGCAGCCAGCTGGAGTCTAGAAGACAAGCTGTGTGTGCTGCAGAGGGCGGAGCCAGAGACGTGACCCAAGAGTCCAGATAATCGTGAGTGGATCCCCAGACACTGGACTGTTGGAATTTTGTTTTGCTTTGATTTGATTGTGACTGTGCCCTGATTTTTCCTCCTCCTCCTCCTCCTCCTCCTCCTCCTCCTCCTCCTCCTCCTCTCTCTCTCCTCTCTCCTCTTTTTTTTTGGTTTTTCGAGACAGGGTTTCTCTGTGTAGCTTTGGAGCCTATCCTGGCACTCGCTCTGGAGACCAGGCTGGCCTCGAACTCACAGAGATCCGCCTGCCTCTGCCACCCGAGTGCTGGGATTAAAGGCATGAGCCACCAACGCCCGGCTGATTTTTCCCTCTTGAAGTAAGAAAGTATTTGGTTTATTTTTGCTTTTACTGGAGCCCACAGTTGACAGACATTGAATTTGAAAAGACTTTGGATTTTAAGAAATTGGCTATTTTAAAGGGACTGAAATTTTAATGTGTTTGAATTTGTAAAGACTGTGGGACTTTTAAAGTTATTTGTGTTCTTAATGTGAGAACTTGGGGATAAATTAGAAAGGAAGGGTTGTGGCTTAATAGTGACGTGTTTGTGTGTCAAGTTGACAAGGTTGTGCTGGATGGTTTTGTGTCAACCTGACCCAAGCTAGAGTCATAGAGAATAAGGAGCCTCAGGTGAGGAAATGCCATGAGATCCAGGTGTAAGGCATTTTCTCATTTAGTGATTAATGGGGGAGGGCCCAACCCATTGTGGGTGGGTGCCATCCCTGGGCGGTGGTCCTGGGTTCTATAAGAAAGCAGGCTGAGCAAGCCAGTAAGGAGCACTCCTCCATGGCCTCTGCATCGGCTCCTGCCTCCAGGATCCTGGCCTGTTTGAGTTCCTGTCCTGACTTCTTTTGATAATGAACAGCAATATGGAAGTGTAAGTCAAATAAGCCCTTTTCTCCCAAGCATGATTTTTTTGGTCGTGGTCTTTTGTTGCAACAATAAAAGCCCTAACTAAGACAGGGCTCATCCCTTGGAGAAGTTAATTCTTCCTCTCTCAACAGTCATTAGTTACCAGGCCCGGGACACCATAATATCTCCCAATTCTGCAAGTCTGTTGGTATTGTCATTGTTTAGGTCTGTGTAACATAAGCAGCTATATTGTTGTGGCATTATGGATGTAGCTTCTCTGTCATATATATGAGACACAATCTCATGGCAGACTGCCTTTTGCTCTTATAATCTTTCTGTCTCCTTTTCTGAGATGTTCTCTGAGCCTTCAATGCAGGAGTTTGTTGTAGATGTATCTGTTGGAGCTGGCCTCCCTTGTGGGTTTCTGTTGTGGCTCTCCATTTGCTGTAAATAGAAGCTTCTTTGATGAGGGGTGGAAGCAACACTTAATTTGTTATAGAATGCAGTTAGGAATTACGTTCATCTAGTTAGAGAGTTGGTAGTAGATTCTTAGACCCATGATTGTAGCCAGAGTAGTTGGCTAGGTTTCTAATATTAGGCATGATTTCCCTATATTGAGTGGGCCTTAAAATCCAATCAGACAGTTGTTGGTTACCACCAAGACATAAATGCCACTATTGCACCTTTAGCGATATTGTTGTGCTGTTCATTGTTATGGTTTGTTGGCATCATGGCTGTATAGAACTGCTTATTGCTTCCATCTGTGGGAAGTTTACGTAGTACTTTAAGGTACTTGAAAGCTAGACCACAGGAAGGAGGCTTTCAGGTTAGATCCAGCTATAATCCTCTGAGTCCTGTGTCTGAGTGGATAAGTATCTTCAGCATTGAGGACTTACCGTTAGCCTCTGGAAGGCAACCAAGGGAAGCAGTAATAGCTTGTATTTCTTTGGGAGTCTCTTTGACTATGCTGGCCTGTTGGTTTGACTACACTGACCTGAATGAAGGTTTTTCATGCCTCATACTGGGGTTGTTATTAGATAGTTTATGGCTTTAGTGTGCTAAAAATACACCTACCATATGACCCAGCTATCCCACTCAGTATATTCCCGAAGGACATGACATCCTACAGTAGGATTACCAGTCCACGTTTCTCAGCAATGCTCATTTCTCCTCTACTTGTAATATCTAAGAAATAGAAACAACCTGTCCTTCAACAGATGAAAGTGTGGTTCATATCCACAATGGAATACTATTCAGCGGCAAAGAAAAATGAAATCATGAAATTTGCAGCTAAATGGATGGAACTAGAAAAGACCCAGAAAGATAGAAGCCACAAACTATCTTTCATCTTCAGTTCCAAGCACCAAATCTTCAGGTGTGAGTATACAACATGGAGTAACTGCAAAAACCACAGAAGAGGGGTGTAGACTGGGGGGTAGATATTGGGATTCAGGTAATATGAAGGGGGGATAGGAAAAGATTTGGGAAGGGGCTCTAATTGGGAAGGGTGAAAAAGGGTAATATAGAAGAGGGGAAGGGAGAAAGGACAATGACACCAAGAAGCCTCAAAGAATTGTATTACTTTATATTTGCCTATACTATACTATATACATACATATATACACACATATATATATATGTATATACATATCACACATATACACATATAACAAACACATGGAACTCATAGTAGGTTTCCATGTGGATTTTTCAAACACCCTTATTATTTTCCCACCTCTTCCTCTGCTCCAGCCTCCGATCCTCCTCTTTCTTCACTTACTCTCCTCGTGCCTTGTTCCTCTTCCCCCCCCCCCATGCTACATGTGTTCTACTCCACATGACCCCTAAGGTCACTATTTCCTCATTCAATGGCCCCTTTCTGGTGGGAACTTTTTTATTTTTCTTTGAGACAGGGTCTCAGTATGGAGACCCTGGTTGACCTGGAACTCATAGAGATCCACCTGTCTCTGCCCCCTGAGAGCTGGTATTAAAGGTGTGTACCACCACTGCCTGGATAAAACACTCTTATAGGCACACTCAGAAATGTGCTTTCTGGATGATTCTAAATTCTGTCAAGTTGACAATTTGGATCAACCTTCACACCATGCATAACCTCCATTCCTGCGACCCTGGCCACTTGTTCCTGACCACTTGTTGGACAATGATATGGCTGGGGGAAAGAGGCTGGCTATCGGTCACAGAAAGGGACATCTTTTCTACTTAATGCTTGAAGCCCTCCTCTGTCGAGGTCATCCTTTAGCAAGCAGCTAGTTACATGGGATACAAATATATTCATACCCTTTGCTATTCTGAGGAATCTACTCACATGCCCCTAGCCCAAATATCTTGCTCACTACTTTTTCAGTCTTGTATATTCCAAGCCCTCAACCATTCAGCCAAACCATACATCAGTATATAGTCTTCACACCTAGATTGTAACGATAACTCTTTCTACCAGCTGCCTGAGACCTGCCGCCACATGGGTGCCCAAAATAACACACAGAGATTAATATTAGGTACAATGCTGCTGGCCAATGACTAGGATTTCTTATATGCTAGCTCAGTCTTAATTATCAACCATAACTATTAATCTATGTATTTTATAAGGACTTAATCTTACCGAGGATGCTGGTGGCATGTGTCCTCTCTTGCTGGTGATCACATGGTGACTCTCTTTACTACATTTCCCAGAATCCTCCTTGACTCCTAAGCCCCACATATCTTGCTTTCCTGTTGGCCAACAGTGCTTTATTTAACAACCAATAAGAAAACATATACACAGAAGGACTTCCCCCATCACTAGATATTTTCCCTTCTAAGCAAAATGTCTGACAGCGTACACTGTCTGAAGTTCTTTCTAGCTGCTGTGAAGGTCTCCCTTGATCACAGTCACTTAGGATTGTCGAGGGAAGTGGTGTAATTCTGTAGTGCTCACTGTTCAATGGTGCCTGCATATTGTAGAGAACTCTCTGTAAACCAAGCCTTAATCTCTTATTTAGCCAGTCAAGTCATAGAGCACACCTTATGATGCTGTAGGTCCATGCCTTGGGATAGAAGGCATTATGGTAGGAGTAGTGACCTACACATTTGGGCTACATCTTTGTATAACTTATTTGTGCCTTTGGGACCGGCTAGAGCCTGAACATGTGTATACCATTTCCATTTGTTGATGGATTGCAATTGTATACATCCAATCTTATGGATTGTAGGTCAGATAAAACCCAGCTCATGCAGGGTGCCTCAAATCTCATGGTAATTTGGTGGCTGAGTATCAAGTGTTCAGTTTCTACTAAGGCCCAGTGGCAAGCCAAGATCTGATTTCCAAAGGAAGAGTAGTTTGCAGATGATGGCTGGGCCTTCATAAAAAATCCCTAGGATCTCTTCTGTGATTCACCTATGGCAGCCTGTCAAAGGCTCCAGATAGCATTCCCAGCTATTGTTGACCCTTGTGAGACTCACTGGGTCTGCTGGATCAGACGGTCAAAATGGGAAAACAGCCTACACAGCAGCCTGAACTTGTGGGAGAGTCTATTCTAGGGTCCATTCAAAACTAGCAGATTTTGGAGTCACTTGATGCTTGGGCTGGAGTAGCACATCCAAAATAGGGAATATGCTGTTCACCAAATCCAGCGACTGCTAAGCATTGTGCTTCTTCCTTGGTGGTGGAAGACTCTATGTCCAACAACTTATCCTGCGTGC
Source organism: Cricetulus griseus (assembly GCF_003668045.3). NCBI lineage: Eukaryota > Metazoa > Chordata > Mammalia > Rodentia > Cricetidae > Cricetulus > Cricetulus griseus. Next base: position 26,888,057 of record NC_048601.1, on the reverse strand, counting down.
CCCACACCACGGGACTCTTAGAAGTTTTACTATGGTACAGGTTCTTGAATTTTGATTGGATTTATTTCCTGGCCTCTGATATACAGCTGCCTTATTAGCAACTCCAGAATGGTTACTACCTTCTGCTCTCTTAGTCCAGTCAGCATAATGTCACCAGTTAACCAGCCTAGAGTGACACCTCGTGGTCAATATCTCAGTATACTAAGTTATGATCCAGAGCTAGAAGATTTACACATCCTTGAGATAAAACACTGGAGATATACTGAGGGCATTGCTGGTTTAAAGCAGATTGCTCCCTGTGGTCCCTCTGGGTGGGTTAGAGAAAAACCATTTGCAAGATCAGTAGCTGCATACCAGGTATCAGGAAATCTGTTAATCAGCCCAGGTGAGAATATCACATCTGGTACACAGCATCTGCAGTTGAGGTTGTCACTCAATGAACCTTATGATAACCAAGTTTGATCCAACTTCTGTCCATACTGCTTAAGAGATAAACATGAGGGAGAAACCACTGACCCTGTATCTTTCAAGCCCTTGATGGGGCACAAATAAGGAGAGTTTGACTTTTTTCTTTCCTATTTGCTTTTTAATTAAAAATTTAAATTATGACTTCTTGGTTTATGTCTATGCCTTGCCTGCATGTATGTCTGTGTACCATAGGCATGCCTTGTGCCCAAGGAAGCCAGAAGAGGGCATCAGATCTCCTGGGACTGGAGCTACAGATGGTTGTGAGCTACCGTGTAGGTGCTGGAAATGGAAGTTGGGTCCTCCGAGAACAGCCGTGCTTGTAACTGCTAAGCCATCTCTCCAGCCTCTTCCTTTCCTATCTGTATCTTTTGTTTCCTTGTCTTATCTCTCCAGCTAAGACTTCAAGCACTATATAGAATAGAGTGACCCCGGTATCTTGGTTCTGATCTTAGTGGCAATCATGAAGAGATGTTGTTAGGTTTGTCAAAGACCTTTTCTGCATCTACTGAGACCATCATGTGGTTTCTGTATTTGAGTCTGTTTGTGTGGTGGAGTTGGTTTATTGATTTACCTATGTTGAACCCTCTCTGCATCTCTGAAATGAGGCCATCTTGGTCATGGTGGATGATCTTTTTGATACATTTTTTTTAAATTTTAATTTTAGTTATTCTGTTTCTCCTCTCTCTCTCTCTCTCTCTCTCTCTCTCTCTGTGTGTGTGTGTGTGTGTGTGTGTGTGTGTGTGTAAAGGACATGCATACCATAGCACATGAATGAATATCAGAACCATATCAGAGGAAATAATTTGGGAGTTGATTCTCTCCTTCCACTGTGGGTTCTGGGGGTTGAGTCCTGGTCATCAGCTTGTGTAGTAAGCCGTCTGCTGGGCCATCTTGAGCACCCTTCATATGTTCTTGGATTCAGTTTGCAAGTACTTAATTGAGAACTTTTATATTTATGTTTATCAGGAAGCTTGGCCCAGAAATTTATTTATTTATTTTTTGCTGTGTCTTAATCTGGTTTTGGCATAAAGGTGGTACTGGCTTTGTAAAAAGGGCCTGTGGCATTCCTCCAATTTCTGTCTTATGGAGTAGCTTGTGAAAGCTTGTGCTGGTTCTTTAAGGGTCTGTAGGAGTCTGCAGTGAGCCATCTGGATGGCACTGTTTTTAGCAGGGAGATTATTTTATTACTGCTTCAGTTTTGTTGCTTGTTATGAGTCTATTTACATTATTTCTCTTGTCTTAGTTTAACTTTGATGGGTCATATGCACCTAGAAGTTTGCAATTTCTTTCAGCCTTTCTAATTAACTGGACTATAAGTTTTAAAGGAATATCTTTTATAATTTTATTTGAATTTTACTGGTATCTGTTGTGGTCTTGCTTTTCATCTCTAATTTTATTAATTTGCATCCCCCATTCCTTTTTCCACCTTATGTTTTGAGACCGTGTTTCTTTTCTTTTCTTCCCTCCTTCCTCTCTTCTCTTCTTTATTTTGACAAAGTTTCTCTGTGTAGCTCTGGGTGTCCTGGAACACACTCTGTAGACCAGCCTGGCCTTGAACTCAGAGATCTACCAGCTGCCTCCCGAGTGTTGGGATTAAAGGCATGCGCCGCCACCACCCATCCAGACATTATCTTAAAACAAAATAAAACATAAAAATTTGGTAGCACATTTTAAAATGTGCCACAATATTAATTCTATAAATTCAGCCTGAGTTAGTTTTCAATTCCTGCCACCATTGAGGCACAGCCTTAAAACTCTCTCCCATGTATATGATCTCTGCTTGTTGGAATTAGAAAACCCAAGGCGTTCGTGATCTTCTCATGAGTCACACTGTGTACCTCACCCCCTAGGGACCTGCTGGGATGTGAGTCTGGTTCTAGGGCTATCAGCAAAGATGGTGTTGAGAATGCCATGTGGGTCATTAGCATTTCCTACTTAGCATCTTGTTCGGGGAAGGGAATTGCCAGGTCTACAGACAATGCAGCATTGATTCGCTTAGGCAACAATGAGAGGCCAATAGTGCAGGTATCTACACACACACACGATGTAAGCTCAAGATGGTGTCCTTATAGTGCATCTGCCAGTAATGGTGAGTGTACCCATTCCTTTTCCTTCCTGTTCCCCTTGCTTCTTTCTCCATTTCTTTCATGATGTGTCCTTACACTGAAGCTCCAGCTTGCCTGGAACTCATCTTTTAGCCCTGGCTGACCTCAAACTTTCAGTGAGTTTCCTGTCTCAGTCTCCCGAATGCCATGGCTGTGTCTGTCATCAACTGCAGTTCAGTTTTCACTTTGTGATACTCACGTTGCTTTATCCAGGGTATTCTGTGGTGCTACTGAATTCTTCATGTGTTATTTCAGCAGGATCTAGTGTGTCAGGTGGGGTGGTGGTGGTCACAAGTATGAGGGTCGTGGATTCCTGTTTCCTGTTCTGATGGTTTAAACCAGTGGCAAACACCGAGTTGAGTCACGTGAAGGACTGCAAGATGATACCTTTCCATTCTAGGCTTCTCCCCCCAAGTGTTAGGGATCCAGCCCAGAACCTTGCACAGTCTAGGCAAGCACCCTCCCAATGATTGATATATATATCCTCAGCAAGATGGTTCCTTCTAATTCTGTCATTCCTCATTCCTTCCAAATACATTTGAAAAATTCCTCTGTGAGTGATGTTTCTTCTTCATCAGGGCTGTTTGGTTACTATGAGATCATTTAACTGGAAAGAACAGGATAAGCACCCAGTGCCTTCCAAAGCACTCTCCCTGGACCCCCAGTCTTTCCAGTTCCCATAACTCAGTGCTGCTGAGTCATCCTTGTACCTTCCCAGACATGCCTCATCTTTTCTGCTAGTCTTCTTGCATGGGGAGACTCAGCATGTTTGGTAGCTGTGCTGTGCTGTGTGTTCACTGAGGGTGGCACTATGGCTGGCTCTCTACTGGCACTAACATGGACTTGGAAACATCAAGGTGGTCACCTTTCTTAGTTTTCTGGGGCTGTGATAAGACACCATGACCAAGGCAACTTAATTTGGGACTCATGGCGCCAGAGGGTTAGAGTCTGTGACCATCATAGCAGGGGGCATGGCAGCAGGCAGTCATGGTGCTAGAGCTCAGAAGCCTTAGAGCCTTCATCTTGAGGACATAATGACTCCCAACAGAGGCAGAGAGCGTTAACTGGGAGATAAACTTAAAGAGACCACTGAACCTTGCCAAGTCAGGGTAGGGCAGTCTTTAAAATTTTCAGCTTCTGAAATGGTCTGTCACTTCCTCTAGGCCTTAGCCAAAGTTGGTTGCCCTAGTGTTACTGTGAGACCTTGGGTAACTGTCCATGTAGCCTGCTGTTTCTGTCATTGCTTGAACCTTTAGGAAGTCACATGCTTGCACTTCCTGCTTACCCTAGAAATGTTTCCTTCTCAGGTCTTTGAGGTTGAAGACTAGATAGTCACAGCCAATATCCTCTCTTAACTTAGATAGAAGGTATTAGGTATAAGACTTAGACTTTCCAGAATAGGACAGCAATTGGAGTAATTTGTTATATGCCATTACCCAGGGACTGGACATTTAGTATGTGTTTATTGCTTAATGTTGCTCTTGCTGGTTGTAGGTCTAAGTTTATGTATATTTTTACCTTTCTCCTGGACTATGCTTGATATTTGTTATCATTATAACTAGTTTTTGTATCAGGCTTAAAACCCTCTTATTTAGACAAAAGAGGAATTGCAGTTGCATCTTGCTTTGCCAGTGAACTTGTGGTGGTGGCCACACTCTTTGGGCATGGTTTCAGGTTTAGACATGACCCTTATAATGTAGAGGAGGAGCCAACTCAAGCTCTCTTGGGTTGTGGAGAGCATCAGAAGGGCAGAGACGGCATCTTCTGGAGCAGGAAGACTAAGGCGGTTATTTACTCTTATCTGTGTAAGGGCTTCCTTAATAAATACCTAATTATCATTTACCTTGGGTCTGGTGGACTCATTTAAACCCCACCTGCATGGAGCAGGCTTTTTGAAACTTCAAAGCTTGCTCCCAGAGACACACCTTCTCCAACAAGCCTACACCTCCTAATCCTTCCAAAACTATGCTACCAATTAAGAGACAGAGTGCCCAAATATATGAGTCTGTGGGGCCATGGTAACTGTATATGGGCCATTATTCAAATCCCCAGACTGCCTAACTCGTTTGCCCACCAGTCTTGGTATATTGAAGAGTAACCTGACAATGGGGAAGGTCCCCCCCCCCCAGAAAGATAGGTATCACCGTGGCAGAAATGCTTGTACATGTGGGAAAGTGGAGAAGGGGATGTGGGGTAGGAGGCCTGGCGGGGACATGGGTTACATTCTATCCATCCTGTGTTTCCAGTCTACCTGCGGATATGAGCTCTCTGTGCTCTAGGACAGGTAACTGATGGCTCTTATCCAAGGGTTGATGAAGGCCCATGATGGACACCAGAGGTGTCTTGTATTACCGAGAATACAAGAGACACTTCCTAATCTGCAGATGGCTGCTGCTCTCAGAGTTCCAGGCACAGGACACATCAGATCTAGAGCATGCAGAGGCAGGACTTATATGGGGCTGAGGGCAGAACTGAGGTGCAGATGGGAGATGACTTTCACCCTGGAACTTTCTCAGTACGCTTTCCCAGGGCCCAGGCTGAGGCCTGCAGGGAACATGGAGGGTGAGCTGGCATCACTAGAACTCCAGACTCCAGCATAATATTGTCTGTCTAGGCTTGGGGATCTGGGCTGTGCCATACCCTGCTGTGGCCTTATGTGTCTCTGATGAGGCAGGTTATGGGCAATGAGTAGCCATCTCTGGCATTGCTGACCAGCAGAACCTTCTAGGGGCAGAATATAGACACATAAGAGCCCTCGTTTCCATCTTGATTTTATGGCTTTACAGGTTGGTCCTGGCTGGTTTAGTGCTCACAACACTGGGCTTTTATAATTCCAGTTGGGGCGAGGCCACCCTATTGGCTTCTCACAGACTGTTTTCCCTACCTGACCCACCTGTCCCTTAGAACCACCTAGCCTTGTCTGGCTCTGCTGACCAACAGTTGGGAAGCAGAAGAATGAGGATCTCTGAGTTTAAGGCCAGCCTGGTCTACAATAGTAAGTTCCTGGACAGCCCAAGCTACAAGATGAGACCTTGTCTCAAAACAAAACAAAACCTCACCTACGTATCACCCACACACAGATTACAATGATGATTGTGATGATAATGGTGCAGAAAACAAATAGCATCTCTGTATTCTTGGGGTGCCTATTTGAGCTGTGTTCAAGTCCTCTGTGGGAGGCCAATGACTTCTTGAGGTCATTGTGCCTACTCCTGAGGTCATTCCTGTGTATTACTCTCACATTCTGAGCTCATGGTTACCACAGCCAAGTTTCTGAGCTCATCTATTACGTCAGACTTCCTATAATCGACATCCGGGAGTTTGGGAGCCTGGGTTTCTATGACCTTTAGGGACTGAGCTCAAACCTGTGTGAGGACCCAGCAGCTTCAGGAAGCAACTGTGACCAGATCAGAGGTGGCATCAAGGGACTCCTGGGTCACAGCCTGTTCTCCCTTCCTGATTTGCCTGCAGCCAGGGAGCATAGACACTTGGTGGGTTGTGCCTCAGTGGGAAGGGTAGGTTCTGGAGTATACCTGGCTGACTATGACCTATCTACTCTCCTGACGTCTGGCAGAGGCCATTAGATCTGAGGATGGGTCTTTGTGAAGGTGGTCAGTGCCTACTGAGGCTTAAGAGGGTCATTACCTGAAGAGTGAACCTGTTTACCAAGGGCCCTGGGAGACTTCACCACATGTAAAGGTCACGTGGGCCATGGATTGTACTCTAGGAGGCTGCCACCACCTAGAGCCTGGAAGGTATTCCTTACCAGTCACCTTCTTGCTAGGTGAAACCTCCAAGCTTCCAGGATTCTGGGTAAGTGTGGAAATCCCCAGGAGCTATGATTCTTCATAGCTTGGGGCCAGGGTGTACCAGGTGGAGCAGTGTCCAACGTCTGTCACCTGCAGCCCTGTGTAGTAGGTACCACTCCATTCCTAGCCTCACACATTACACTTAGCACTGCCTCCTGCGCCTTTGCTTGCCCATAGGAAACAGGTGCTCGCTTCACCTCCCCACCCGAGAGGGTAATGATCTGTGCCTGGGTTTCTCTGCTGAGCCCTGCCTTTCAATCCTAGTCTAAGCAACAACAGAACCCATCTGGCATGCTCAGAGAAAGTAAGACATGCTCAAGTGTGGGTATGAGCTCTCGAGGGAGAGTCAAGGCTCGTTGCTTTTTGCAATAGTCATATACAGGGTTTGGGTGGAGCTAAAAGCTACTGTCTAATCACTGGGTGGATCCCAAGAGGCATTGGACATGCTTACACTGGATACACCAGGACACCTGCCTGCTTACACAGGCAGGATACCTTCACTACAGGCACTATTTGGGAAAGGAATGAGGTCCTGTATAAGATCATATATGTTCAAGCTTAAGCCTGGCCATCAATATTTTAGCATAAGAATCTATATGTGAGAGGAATATTAAGTTGGCATCAGCAGCATTTATAGCACATGTTATAATTCTTGCCTCTCAGCTGGCAAGAGCCTTCAATCCGATTCTGCAATGACAGGCTCCTATTTCCCCTGTCATTCTACCCCACCTCACTTCCTGGTGCCCCTTCCCTTGCAGCTGAGCCCCTAACTCACTCCCTGCCTGCAGGGAACCCAATCTGCAGAGCCAAGGAAGTTGAATTCAGTCTGGCGGTGACCTTTGGGGACATTTCCTGGAGGCCAGAGAAAGGAGGAAATGACAGGGTGGAGTCCTCCCTTGCAATCACTTCTCTTCTTCCAGCACTCCAGCCCTCTCTGTGGCCCTGGGACCTCATTTGGCAGGCTGTTGGCTCACCCCAGAGTGGCAGATAAGAGTTGTGAGTGCGCACAGCCCATTAAAAGCTGTTCAGATCTGCCTACCTTGGGGCATTTTGAGGCAGATCTCCTTGGAGGAGTCTCTGATTCCAGACCAATGGGTAGGAGCAGGGACTGGGTGTGGGTGAGGATGTTTATATAATGATGCCAACTCTGGGTTATAAGGCTGCTCCATGCCCATTTTGCACAGGAAACAGGCCAGGGGTTTTGGAAGAAGTCCTCTTTGGTTCCATGCTATGCTCTTGACAGCACAGAGAAGAGGGGTGTTGAGGGAAATCTCAGTTGGGAAAATCTTGGTGTCTTAGCACCCTTGACATCCCACCCAAATGGGCCTGTGTAGAGGCTACTGAGGGCAGCAGAGGGCTGATCTAGTTTCTTCCAAGAGCCTGATACCAGAAGTGGCCTGGGACTTGGCAAGAAGAGACCACTTGGTGTGATGTGATAAGTGGCTCAGGGAGGGGTGGTGAGGGTTTAGCTGGCCGGACAGCAAGGCTCCATAGGCCTCTTGCTGGTGCCTATGTTTGTTTAGTGGGGCCTCTTTCCCGGGCCATCAGGTTCCATTCTCTTTTCCTCCTGTTACTCTGAGCCCTTTCCCTGCTGCAGTGGTAGTGCTGCTGGTTGACTAGGAGATTGCTCAGCATGTTTTCTGGAATGGACAAGAAAGACCAGGAAAGACAGAAGACCAAGCAAGCCATGGAGAAAGGGAAAGTGATGGCTTTCTCGTTGGGAATGGGAGAGGCCTAAGGCTGGGAGTCAACTAACTACTGGCTAGCTTGAATATTTTAGGACTGGGACCTGGGTCCTCCCCATTCCTCTGTCGGTCATGTTTAGAACTTGATCCTGGGCCTTCCCACTGTTTCTCCTCTTAATTTCTTCCAGGAACAAGAAGCCACCACCTCAGGGAACCCATTTTTGCTTTCCTTGTCTACCCATGTTCCCCCCCCCCCTCTCTCTCTCTCCACCCACTCCCCGAGATGGATACTGATTGCTGTCAGGGAAGGGGGCAATGGCAGCTCTAGCTGCTTCACTCTCAGAGGAGGGTGGAGTCTAGGGGGTGTCAGTCAGAGATACGGTGAGACACAGAGACACATACACAGAGACAGAAACACAGTGAGACACACACAGAGACAAAAAGACAGAGACACAGAGACAGAGAGACAGATATAGAGAGATACAAACAGAGATAGAGAGACAGAGATACAGAGAGACACACAGAGAGACAGAGAGGTTGATTTTATAAGGCAAGCTCCTGGGCAGGTTCTGGGGATTTCAGTAAAATTCTGGCAGGCAGGCAGTCTGTCTGGAGTTCCATATGTAGACCGTATGTAGGAGCAGAAGGACTGAAGGGGTGCAGAGGAGAATGCCAGAAGACACTACAGTAGCCCAGAGTAGAGCCACCATTCTCAGAGAAGCCCACATAGTAGGAATCAATCCAAGGCTGGACTTGAGAGTGATGAACTCAGGTTTGCTTTCAGGTATTTTGGTAGCCCTTGGATAGTTGAGGTCCCTTCTAGGTGGTTAGAGAGGGGGAGAGAAGAAATTTAACCATCACTTTATTTTTAGGTTAAAACAATAGTGGGCCTGTCTCTGTTGGCTGCAGGTAGGTGCTGTCGTGTTGCACTGAGAGGTCATGATGGCCTATAGCTGGGTAGCACTTTTCTTATCAAGAAGAAATCATTAAAGAGAGGCAGTTGTATGGGTTTGTCCAGATGAGTCTTATCATCTCTTGCAGCATGCACAGGGAACAGGGACTAACAATTATTCCTCTTAAGCTCTATAAGGTCATAGGTACGAGTGGCAGGGAGCATCTGTGACCAAAAGGACCAAGCTGGCAGAAGTATCCTCATTTACCAATATCAAATCTGAGACCTGGTGAGACTTGGGTGACCATCTGGTTGGAATCTTGGAATACCTTCTATCATCTTTAGAATGAATGAGAAAGTTTCACGAGTATAGGTGGGTCCAAATTCTACACATTTCCCACAAGGAAAACTTCCCCAAGGGATATGGGGGCCCTGCCTCTAGACAAAAGAAAGTCAGGTTATTTTTGTTGAAATATATGAGGATCTAATTCTTTTTTTTTTTCAAATCCTTTTTTATTTATTTATTATGTATACAGTCTTCTGCCTGCATGCCAGCAGAGGGCACCAGATCTCATTAAAGGTGGTTGTGAGCCACCATGTGGTTGCTGGGAACTAAACTCAGGACTTCTGGAAGAGCAGAGGTTCTTTTAACCGCTGAGCCATCTCTCCAGCCCCCTGGATCTAATTCTTTTTTTAAAAAATAAACTTTATTTTTATAATTATTAAATTTTATGCTTAAATTCAGTTTTTATCCTATTTTTTCTCTAAAGAGCCATGGCTTTAAGACTCATATAATCAGACTGAAATAGCCATTCATACACTAATCCCCTTGCAGAGTGACCTGGGAACTACAAGTTGTTTCTCTTAATTCTTTGATTTTAATATATGGACTGTGACAATTGTTTCTAAATTTTTCCATCCATAGTTTCTGTTGGGCTCAACAGTCATATCAGAAGATATTCTTATTCAGTTGTCTTTTTTATTTTTTTCTTTTATTGAAAACAGTTTCCCCCCATATAATATACCCCAATTATGGTTTCCCCTTCTCTATTCCTCCCTGTTCCTTCTAACCTTCCCTCCCATCTGGATCCATTCCCCTTCTGTCTCTCATTAGAAAACAAACAGCTTTCTAAGGGATAATAATTAAACAAACATAGTAAGATAAAACAGAAAACAAACACACCAGAATAGGACAAACCAAACAGAAGGAAAAGAGCCCAAGAAAAACCACAGAAATAGATGTAGACACAGAGACACTTTCATTCACACACCCAGGAATACCATAAAAAATACAAAATAGAAACCATAATATATACAAAAGACATAAAGCATAAAAAAGAGAAAAATATTGAAAAAGTTATTTTTTAAAAAAGAGAGAGAGAGAAAAGCCCTGATATGATATGAGATGAGGACCTTCCAAAGATGCCATTGAGTACATTGACTGTTGGCCATCTGGTGCTGGGCATGTAGCCTGTCCTTAGTCATTTGTTTCCCCAGGGAGACTCACATGAAGAAAACTAATTTTTTATTTGCAAATGGTTATCAATTGGAGATAGCTTCTGGGTTAGGGATGGGGTCGTGTGTCACTTCTCCTTTCAGTTCTAAGCCTCCATCTGGTGCAGACCTATGTAGGCCCTGTGCAAGCTGCCTCAGTCTCTGTGAGTTCATATGTAGGTCAGTCCTCTGGCCTTTTATTATCTTGACCAATTAAGAACTCCTTTTACGCTTCTGTGTTTAGAAGGCCTGGTTTCTTTGGTGTCCTCCATCCCCTCTGGCTCTTGCACTCTTTTTCCCTCCTCCTCTTCAGGGTTCCCTGAGATCTGAGGGGAGGAATTTGATGGAGACATCCTATTTAGAGTTGAGTGTTCCAAGGTCTCTCACTGTCTGCACATTGCCTGTGGGTCACTGTGTCTGTTACCATCTACTGCAGGAGGAAGCTTCTCTGATGATGGCTGAGCAAGGCACTGATCTATGCGTATAGTGGAGTGTCATTAGGAGTCTCTTTATTGCTGCTTTCCTTTAGCAGAACAGTAGTATTTGGTTTTCTCCTAGGTTCCTGGGCTATCTAGTCTCATGTTCTTGGTCACCCAAGTAGTGTTGGCTATGGGTTCTATCTCATGGATAGAACTCTATCCATGGATAGGACTCTATCTTAAGTCAAATCAGATATTGTTTGGTTACTCCTACAAACTTTGTGCCACCATTGCCCTAGTATATCTTTCAGGCAGGATACCACTGTAGATAGAAGGATTTGTAGCTGGGTTGCTGTTTACATTTATCCTTTGACAGCATGCAGAGTGCCTTCCAGTACCAAGAACACTAGCGAAGGCTCTAGGTAGGTACCAACTCAACTTCTCCATGTTCAATGAGTGTGTAGGTGTTGTTTTCAGCAACAGAGCCTTGCTGACTTTTTGTGGAGACCATCCTAAGCCTTGGCAATGGCCTGGGTCATTTGGGGGTTTCCACCAGACCCCTTTGGCCAACAACTCAATTAGATATAACTGTCAGTATTAGTAGCTTCATTTGGTGACAAGAGTTGTCCAGTTGGGGCTCTGTCTGCTATTTGGCAATTTCATTTATATTGCCTTCATATATGTATATATTTTATGAAGCTTCAACTGTATTAGGTTTCCATACTACCCTTCTAATTGTCCTTAATTTTTAGCTGTCTCTACCTGTATTTCCTCTCCTGTTCTCCTTTCCCCCCTTCCCCATCTGATCTTCCCATTCCAGTCACCTCCCTTGTCCATCCATAACTATTCCATTTCCCTTTCTTAGTGAGCTCTGTCTATCCCTGATAGTCCCTTACTTTATGCCTAACCTCTGTGATTCTACAAATTATAGCTTGGTTATCAGTGAATTATCAGCTAACATCCACGTATAAGCAAATACATACCATACCTTACTCAGGTTGATTTTTTTTCTAGTTTCATTCATTTACCTGTGAAATTCATAATTTATTTTTTAAATGGCTAAATAGTATTCCATTGTGTAAATATACCACATTTTCTTTATCCATTTGTCTAGGTTGTTTCCAATTTCTGGATACTATGAATAGAGCAGCAATGAACATGGCTGACCAAGTGGTTCTGTGGTGTAGGATGTATCCTTTGGGGATATGTCTGTGGTGGTTTGAAAGAAAACAGCCCCGAAAGGGAGTGGTACTACTGGCAGGTGTGGTCTTGTTGGAGGAAATATTTCACTGTGGGGGTGGGCTTTGGGGTCTTTTTTGCTCAAGCTTCCCTCAACGTGACACTCAGACCATTTCCTGTTGCATGCAAGATATAGGACTCCCAGCTACTTCTCCAGCACCATGTCTGTCTGCCTGCCGCCATGTCTCACCATAATGATAATGGACTGAATTTCTGAAACTGTAAGCCATACCAGTTAAATGTTTACCTTTATAAAAGTTGCCATGGACATGGTGTCTCTTCTCAGCAATAGAAACCCCAACTAAGACAATGCCCAAGAGTGTAATGCCTGGATCTTGAGGTAGATCAGTGCCCATCTTCCTGAGGAGCTGTCACACGAAATCCATAGTGACTGTACAAGTTTGCAGTCCTAACAACAATGGACGAGTGTTCACCCCTTCACCACATCCTTGCCAGCAGGAGCTGTCATTTGCCTTATTCATCTTGGTCATTCTGATGGGTGTTAAGAGGAAAGAGGACGGGCGTGGTTTTGATTTGCATTTCCCTGTTGATTAAGGATGTTGAACATTTCTTGAAGTGTCTCTCAGCCATCTGAGTTTTGTCTTTTGAGAATTCTCTGTTTAAATCCATACCCCATTTTTAAATTGTATTGTTTTTCTTGATATCCAGTTTTTGAGTTCTTTATCTGTATTAGTTATTAGTCCTCAATTATATATGTAATTGGTAAAAACAAAACAAAACAAAACAACCCCCCCCTTTTCTCATTCTGTAGGCTGTTGCTTTTCTGAATGGTGTCCCTTGCTGTGCAGAAACTTTTCAGTTTCATAAGGTTCCATTTATTAATTGTTGATCTTAGTGCCTGTGCTAATGGTTTTCCATTCAGAAAGCTTTTTTTTTGTCCCAATGAGTTCAAGGCTATTCCCCACTTTCTCTTTTATCAGATTCAGCGTCTCTCTCTCTCTCTCTCTCTCTCTCTCTCTCTCTCTCTCTCTCTCTCTCTGTGTGTGTGTGTGTGTGTGTGTGTTTTAGATCTTTGGTCCATTTGCAGTTGAGTTTTGTTCAGGGTAATAAAGGTGGATCTGTTTGCATTCTTCTATTCTACATGCAGCCATCCAGTTTGCACAGCACCATTTGTTGAAGATGCTCTCTTTTTTTCCATTGTGTATTTCAGGCCTCTTTATTAAAGGTTGGGTGTCCATAGGAATGTGGATTTATGTCTGGGTCTTCACTTTGATCCTGCCGATCAACCTGGCTGTTTTTGTGCCAATACCATCCAGTTTTTATTACCATAGCTCTGTAGTACACTTTGAGGTCAGGGGTAGTGCTACCTCCCACAGTTCCTTTATTTTTCAGGGTTGTTTTAGTTGTCCTGTTTTTTTTTTCATGTTTCCCTAGGAAGCCGAAAATTGCCCTTTTAAGATCTGTGATGAATTATGTTGGAATTTTGGTGGGGATTGCATTGGGACGGTAGATGCTTTATGTGGGATGGTCCTTTTTTACAATGGTAATTCTACTGAGGATCTAATTCTTGAGAAGGCAGCTGAGTGGCAACTTTGGAGGAATCTTGGAGCCAGTTTGTCTCATTTGCAACAATACGGAGGAGAGGGAGAAGTCTTGGGTCAGGGTTGCCCATTCCCTATCCGAATTCCCTAGTCCACCTGGATGGGCATGTCCAGTCCGTCAAAGGGAGCAGCCAGTGTGGTCTAGTCAGGAGAGGCTGGACAAAGTAGTGGGATTTTCACACCTACCTATGGCTCGGTCCACTGCCATCTCCGTTTTCCTTCTTTGGTCTTCATTGAGGCCATATTGTCATCTTGTCCCTGGCCACAGGGACCCAGTCTCCTATAGCTCTGTTTGTATCCCAAGATATTTAATGCTTTTAAACACTTGCTTTTCTGTAAGAGCCACTTTCTATGTAAAGCTCCAAGAGGCTGCAGAAGCCCCACTTACCAAATTCACAGAGCAACTGCTCCAGACTCACATTCCCTATGACCCAAAGGTAAGACATTTCCCATGATCAATAACACCCCCAAGATCTCAGAGCTGGAGACAGCCAGATTAGAGAGGAAGCAGATAGGCTCCTTAGTCCATTGTGGTGTCAATCAGGCAAGAATTATCTGCCCCGTTCTGAACCCATCCACCTACCAACTCAGGAATTTCCCAAGTGTTAGCCATTTGTAGAAATCCCATAGCCAAGCCAGTCAACCCATTGTTAGCTACAGCTGACAGGCAGTTTGTCCCTCTCTCAGATGTTTGTTTCTGGTGCTTATCATATTCCTATCTGGTACCCTGGGTGACTAGACTGGAGACCTTTGGACAGGCAATTCCTGATTATTCAAGATCCAAACCTTTGACTTGCCCCAAGTCTAATATTGCCCAACTGAAACGGGTACTTTTAGATTCTACCAGAAAGGCTTCTGACACTTGCTGGGGCTGCATTCAGGCCACTGCTGCGTGTCAAGTACTTGCCTGTTTTTCAACAGAAACTGTCTGTTCACATCCGCTTTCCAATTGTGCTTCAGTACACAGTCATGAAGCCCACGGTTCCAGGTTGCCACAAATGGTACTTGTAACATGGAAAGCAGTCTCATCAAGCATAGCAGGAAGCCTAAAGCCATCTTGATGAGGCAGAGGTTGACTGCTCGGGAGGGAAAGCGGTTGTAGTCTCAAAGATCATCAGGATAGAAAGGCCCAGGGCACAACCATCTGCAAGGGCACTCTGGCCACTAGGGTACCACTTCTGCCGTCCTGAAGACACCCTAGGCATAGAGACCAGGCCAGGGGCAGACCAAGGAGGTGGGAACAGTGACTCTTGATGCCTCAACATCACACTGTGGGTAGTGAGGAGCCAGAAGAATCTCCCCAGGTGTTCAGAGCACAGACATGACAGTCTGACTTGAGAGCGCCACGGCATCACCTCTTGCTATCCTGATCCTACAGAGGTGAATGGTTTCTGCTGCACCTTCTGGGCCCCTCTGTTGTGTCTTAGAGCTTTCCTGAAGGTGATTTCCTTATTGACAACATTGGGCAGAAATTGTGAAGCCCTTGGAAAAAACCCAGGAATTTGGCACAGCCTCTCAAGCTTCACCCACCCAGAAACCATTCCATGAAACCTTCAGTCCAGCCAGGGTCTGCTCACAGCCATGGAGCCTGTCTGCTTTGCTGGTTTGCACATATGCTGATTGACCCAAGGCCACGGTACAAATCCCCCAGTCTGCATTTAGGCAAGGCAAGCATGTGGGTAAATGTTAGGTGATCTTGCAGATCAAAGAGATTGCAATGGGAAGATCACAATTTAGATTATCTTAGTGACTTTAGTGACATGGGTGTTGCTACCTCTCCTTCCTCACTGGTGACCATGGAAGAAGGGGGACCATCTTGATAATAGCTGCCCTAGGTCACTCTTCAATACCCTGTGACCTTAATTTCCAGTCCTATCTTGCGTGTACAAGATCCAGCATTCAACAGATCCCCTGGAGTGAATGTGCCCTTTGACCCCTTAACTTAATTTATAATCTGTAAATAAGCATGCTATGTACTTAAAGTACATACTTTTCTCGTAGCCACAGACAATGAGATGTTCTTTTTCCTTAGCCTGTTTATGTCACAGTTACTAGAATTGTAAAACAAAAGTGGAGGATGCCCAGGGCACAAAGGGGGCAGTAACAAAAGCAGGAAGCAGGGAGGAAGAAGAGAGACAAACAGGCTTGGTGAAAGAATAGGAGTTGAGAGCCCCCCCATTGATCCCTCATTGCCAGCCCCCCCCCCCCCCAGCAAGCTGACCCTGCATTGCTGCTCGCTGTTACTGGCACCTGGAAAACACTGTAATGCTGGACAGGGGTGGGAGGAGGTGGGGGGTGGGTCCTCCCTGTTTTCTCCCTGGTCTGATGGTTGCAGTGCTAAGTATGGAACCCAGAGCCTCATGTGTAGGCCAAACTATGATCCTAGAGCCCCCACCCCACCCCAAAACCTGCATTGCAGCGTAGAAGGAGCATGTATGCGAAGTGGGCATTTGTAAGGTCAGAGGTGTCAGACCCTGTTCCTGCCACCCTAGTCCCTGCCTCAGAGTTCACATATGGAGACAAATATTTGGGGCAGCACATTCAAACTTCTCCTCTTAAGAGCTCCAAGGAAAGCAAGGACGAGCCTCCTGTGGCCAGGTGGGATACAGACAGGCAGCTGAAGCCTCTCAGGGTTGCCAGCACCTGAGGATGCTTTCCTACACAGATGGAGCTTTCCCTTCTAGCCCACTCCTGACCACCCCCGTTTGAACTTCAGGCAATTCCCACCTTGAACTTAAAGCAAGCTGGGTGTCACTTTCTTTCCTCCGCATCGGGAAACTTCAGGAATACTCCAGGCTCTGCTTGTGTGCCAGAACAGCTCGAGAGACAGGAGAGGCTCGAGAAAGGCTTGCCTCCCCCCCAGACAACCTACACTCGTGCCTACACTTAGCTATTCATAGCTCAAGGGCCCCAGAGTGCAGCATGGGGTGAGGGAGCTTTGAGGCAGAGGAGGCATAGTCCCTCAGGGACCTTTGCCAGATGGATCACATGGGGACTCCGACCTCTCCTACCTTTCCTCCCCAGGAAGTTGATCAGTTCCTTGGGGGGTCTTTTCCTGTTTCTTGGGTTAGGAGTGGTGACGTAGCTCTGCCAACATGCCACGGGGAAAGTCTTTTCTCTGTGTCTCCATCCTCTCCTGCTCCAAGGCCCTGGGCAGAATGGTGTCTGAGTTTACCTATAGCACCCTACTAGACCTACAGTCAAGCTTCCAGGCTGCCTTGCTTGGTGGGGGCAGCCCAGAGCTAAAGCTCACAGACTGTCTGGGCCTAGTAAAAGTAGTGGAGTATCCCCTGCCTCAGCTTTCCCATCTGCAAAGTGGGTCCCCAGGTTGGGGATGCCCTAGTGGCTCTCCCTAGAGTGCAGGAGGCTCCGGGTACACTGCCGATTAGGAGGCAGCGAGTGGTCCTGTGAAGCCTGGCCGGTGCCTTCCTTGAGAGGCCTCAGTCACCAGTGCCTTGGTCCAGCCCAGGGGCTGCCAAGAGGGAAGTTCAGCCCCTGCCTGTGTCTCACCAGCTGCCTGTGCCCCAAAGCCTTTCCAGCATAGTGCACCTGTCCTTCTTTCTGCTCTTTTGGAAAATGTGGTGACCCCAACTCCTTCTCTTTTGTCTAAGGCCAGAGAACCACCGGCCTACAGGGTTACTCCCAGTGGGCAATTAGAAGGCACACTGGTGGTGGGGTACAGCCCATCTTTGCTGCTTCCTGCCCTCTTAGGGTCTTAGGTATGGCTTCTGTAAAACTAGCTGTGCTCTAGGGCAATGCCAGGCTGCCCACGGCTGGGGGTATCAGTTTGTGGTCTCCTGGGTGACTATCTGGTACAGTGCTTCCTAGCTACTAGGCATTCTCTCAGCTCTGTCCCTCAGACTCTAGGTCCAGATAGTCCACACAGATCCCACTCCACAGAGGAGATGGTATACTTGTGGTCTGGGCTCTTCTCTGACCCACTCACTCCTGCTTTCTCATGTTGCCAAGCAACGTGAAAAGCTGTAGTGGCATGAGGGTGGCCCCCGCCTTTCCTTTTCCCCCTCCCTTTGTTAGATTGGCTATAGGAGGCCGTTCCTTGCCTGGAAGCCCTGAAGGAGAAGGCTCCCAGAAGATAACAGGCGTGTGCTGACTGTCCTGGCCACACAGAGTTGTGCCTGGTATGTAGTGCTGGTCCAGACTTGTTTGGGTGTGGACAGAGCTGTGTTTCCCCTCCAGAACCTCTTCCCAGGACAGCAATGTTCCTGAGTTCTCAGGAATGGCCATCTGCCCACCAGCTTTTGTCCTTAGCCAAAGGCTGAGCCTTCTCCCACCCCTTGCATCAGGCTCTGGGTTGGTTTTAATTCCAGGCTGGTGTCCTTGGACAGCTCCTTTCATATCTCCAACCTCAGTTTGTGTTTCTGTAAAGTGGGCTGGTAGTCCAACTCACAGGACTTACTGTAAGGGGCAACTGGTTGTGTAGTGTAGTTTTGATCATTAGTCAGTCCCCTCGGGCCTAGGTGAGAGCTGCAAGATGTGGGAGACCCACCGAGCCTCCTCTTGCCCCATGCGCGTGGTCTCAGAGATGGAATGGCTGCCCCAGACTTCCCACAAAGGTGCAGCTCTGAGACTCAGCCAGGCCTAGGATCAGCTCTACTACCTCAGCCTTTTGGCTGCCTGGGACATTCCCAGAGGGGTCCAGGTGCAGGGTGGGAAGTCATACACGTGAAGTGGCTGTGGGTTGGGTAGGAAGGAGTTATGATGGGCAGGCTGGTGAGAGGAGAACAAGAGGGTGTCGGCTCCTGGAAGATGGCCACGGAAGGCAGTGGCTTTGGAGAGTTTCCCAGGTCCGGTGTACTTCCCTCCAGGCATTTCCACTTCAACCGAGCTTCAGTCTTGCTGGCTGGAGTGGCTGCCTGGGGTGGGGCTCACCCCTGCCAGGCAGTGGCCAGGAGTGGCCAGGTAGTGGCCTTTGGGGCTTTCCAAGAGTGCCCTGAAGAACACTGATGCTGCCCTGTTTCCTCTGAGATGCCTGGAAGTTCTTGGCTAGCGGGAAAGTCTCTGGGTTTTCCTGCTGTGTGAGGAGCAGGCATTGAGGCGTCTCCACCCAACCCTGGGGTGGCTGGGCCCAGGCTCTTCTCCCTTCTCTGTGGTGCAGTGCTGCCAGCTACACAAGGGGTCCTAGGTGATCAGACCCAACAATACACGTCTAAAACACACTTCCATGATTGCTCCTGTGTCACAAGGGCTGTTTCTTTTGTTCTACCTGTTTAGCCAAGGATGCCAGAAGTCTCAGGTGAGCCTCCACACAAAGCATGGCATAGCAGCGCCTCCATGTTGCTGAGCTACAGCAGTGTCCTCCAGACTTGCTAGCCTCATAGACACTTAGCAAACACAGCTTTGTCTAGTGGTGTGACTAGAGCGACTCCCTTGGGTCAGCACCTCCTGTAGAAGGGGCACAAGAAGGTCAAGTGTCACAGTGATAGATTTGGGTGGTTTTCAACCTTCCTAATGCCGCAACCCTTTAACGCAGTTCCTCATGTTGTGGTGACACCGGGCCATAAAATTATTTGTGTTGCTACTTTATAACTGTAATTTTGCTACAGTTATGAATTGTAATGTAAATGTCTGTGTTTGCTGAAGGTTTTAGGTGACCCCTGTGAAAGGGCCATTGTACCCCAAAGGGGCCACAACCTACAGGCTTTGAACTTCTGTTGTGTCGGGTCAGCTACAGGTCTCATTGGCAGAAGACTTTGCTTTGGGTGAGGGCAGATGGGTGAGTGGGTGGGGAAGCGGTGTGACTGCAAGCCCTGTGGCGAGCCCTGTGAGAGTAGTGAAGATGGGCGGGAAGAGCCACATGAGGAAGTCTGACTCAGGCTAAGCATCTTCAGCACAGACGCTTGCCGTCAGGAGTGTGCTGGAGTCAAAGCCAGCTCCTCTGCTGTGCTCAGTGCCCGTGAGGCAAGGCTAAGCAAGCCAAGTAGCCCATAGATCCAAAGGGGCAGTAGCCTGACACTCTCAGTGGGGGGAGGGAGTGCCATAGTACTTCTGTGGTACGTCCATGGTCCCTCATGGATAGCTACATAGCGCTTCTCAGTGCTGCGGTGATGATATTGGTACCTGATGGAGCCATATGCCCCGTCTTCTTCAATCCTTCCCAAGCCCCAACCTTGGATGGCTTTGTTTAGGTACCCTCCTCCTTGGACAGTTGGGATCATGTGATGCCCAGCCCGATGACTAGGCGTGTTCGAGCTGCTTCTATGGAAAGACTTTCTTCTCTGAGCAAAGCCTGACTCTGGCTCTAGAGTCTTGCTTGGTCCTCTATGGAGCCTCTTGGGGTAGAGATGCTGAGACCTGTCCTGGGTTCAGCTCCCAAATTCAGCATGGTAGCCATCAGGGTGAGCATGTGTTTGTTGTGCATGGAGCCCCAGAGGGCATCCCAGCTTTTCCCTCCTGCCACTGTGCTCATGGTGCTCACAAGCGCAGCTGGTTGCTGTGGTCATGGGAAAGGCAATGAGGTGCCAGAGAGAATCACGGTCCCCATAGTCTGTCACTCTGTTTAACATCAGGTTATTCCTATTGCCTATTCCCTTTGGGCTGCCATCTGGGGGGCCCTCAGCTCAGAAAGCTCTCTGACTTCACCAGTGACTCCTTGTACCTCAGAGCTGGCAGCAGAGTGGTGGACTTACTCCCACTGCTGGTTTCCTGACTCTCACCTGTCCGTCATCAGGTCTACCTGAGCAGTTAGGAGGGCACCTCCATGTTAGACCTGGCAATTAAAGTCCAGCCAGCCAGTTCATTTGCAAACCCATGTTTGCAAAGCTCATTAGCCATGTCCCAAAGCACCCAAAGGATTTAGAAATCAGGGTGGAAGCCTCTTTTGGCTGCGTGGACCCACACTTGGGGCATGCTTCCTAGGGAATGAACTGGCCGAGCCCCGAGTCTTTATGAAGCATGATTTGTGGCTACAGTTCCTGCAGTAAAGAATGAGATGGTGCCAGTGTGCATCATTGAGGCATTTGTACAGGGTCTTGAACCCAGGGCAGACTGATTGGGTCCCTTCCGTAGTCCATCCTTGCTGTATACAGGAATAATCCCTCTAACTGGGCCTTTCCTGGAGCTGGTGTGTACTGCTCCCTTGGTCAGGTGTGAGCACAGAGGAGACATGGCAGACTAGCAACAGACCTGACTCTTTAGGAATTCAGATGGGCCTAAGGCAGGGGGGATAGGTACTCTGCAGGAGGGTTGAGAAGGGCTTTGCCTGTCTGTTGAGTTCTAGCAGAGTTCAGGGCATGGGTGGTCAAGGTCCAGGTTTATATAGCATGTCAGGGCTGGCCTGGCCAGGTGGCCTTGCTCCCAGCTGCTGGAAGCCAGAGCCAGAGGGGCACCTCAACCCACCAAGGTTTTATAGTAGAGTAGTCAGATGGGGTCTGTAAGGGAACCACAAACTTACTCAGCCACCTTCATGACTGGTAGTCTGTAAGAATGCCCCTGTCCTCTTTCGCTGCTAAAGCCACTGAGCTTGGACAGGTCAGGTGAGGATGACTTTCCAGAAAGAACACTATGGCTACTTGCTGTGTGCCTACATCCCAGACATGTTTCCTGCCTTTCCTGTGGGGAGTCACAGATGGGCCAAGTATTAGTCAATGTTCAATTGCTCTAAAGAGACACCATAGCCAGGCGTTTGTGGCGCATGCCTTTAATCCCAGTACTCGGAAGGCAGAGGCAGGCGGATTTCTGTGAGTTCGAGGACAGCCTGGTCTCCAGAGCGAGTGCCAGGATAGGCTCCAAAGCTACACAGAGAAACCCTGTCTTGAAAAACAAAAAACAAACAAACAAAAACAACAACAACAAAGACACCATAACCATGGCAACTCTTCTAAAGGAATTAGAGTTCAGAGGTTTAGTCCATTATCGTCATGGGAGGAAGCATGGTGGCATGCAGGCAGACATGATGCTGGAGAGGTAGCTGAGATCTCTATATCCGGATCTGCAGGCAGCAGACAGAGAAGGAGAGCCTGGGTTGAGGTGTTGAAAACCCCAAAGCCTAACCCGGTGACACACTTCCTTCATTAGGAGACCACATCTCCTAATCCCTGTCAAGTAGTGCCACTCCCTACTGACCAAGCATTCAAATCTATGGGTCTATGGGGCTATTTCTATTCAAACACAGACCATATCACCCATTCAGTGACCATCTGAAGCCACTAGAAGGCAATTTGAGACCTAAACCCTACCTAGTGGCTAATTAAGGCCTTCCTCTCTGGTGAACACAGGTTTCCCATGTGACACACACAGGCATATCCTTCCTGCTGAACACTGAGGCCCCTTGCCTCTCTCTCCCTCTCCAGGCAGCCTTGCCAGAAATCTTCGCAAGATGTTGAGTCCCACAAGTCTTGCAGCCCAGTGTCCTCCTGTTGGTGCTCATCAAGGCCAGGGCCTCTGTTCCCCAGGTCTGGTCTTTCCATCTTCCCAGGTCTAGCCTACAAAATTGGATCTGCAGGTCCCATCAGCTATATCTTAAGGACTGTATTAGATACTTTTCCTTTGCTATGATAAAACACCATCACCATGACCCCAAGACAACTTATAACAGGGTGTAGCAGGCTTTTTCTTTTGGGCCACCAACCAGCTCCCAAATCATGACACAGAGACTTCATTTTTTTTCACAAAGACCAATTTTTTAATTAAAAAAAAGACACCAAGACTTACAAAACCGAAGCAGGCGGTAAAGATGCCATCAGACACAGAGACTTCTTATTAGTTATGAATGCTCGGCCCAGCTTAGGCTCATTTCTGGCTAGCTCCCTTTAACTTGTTAACCTGTTTCTACTTATCTACCTCTTGCCTTGGGGTTTTTACCTTGCTTTCTTTCTGAACGTTTTACTTTCCTGCTTCCTCCATTGTCTGGATAGCTGGTGGCTGCCTGGCTTCTGGCTTCTGGCCCAGGCCTGTCCCTCTCTTTCTCCTGCTCTCCCCTCCTCCTCCTGTCTCCCAAGCCTGTATTTCTCCTCCTCCTAATTCTCTCTGTCTACCAGCCCTGCCCATCTCTTTCCTGCCTAGCTATTGCTCCTTATCTTTTTATTAGACCAGTCAGGTACTGTAGGCAGGCAAAGTGAAACAAGTGCAACCCATCTTTACATAAAATTAAACAAATGTAACATCTTTGCATAGTTAAAGTAATATTCCACAACAGGAATTTGAGGCTTATAGTTCTAGAGGCTCATCACCAGTGTGGTGGGGAGCATGGCAACAAGCATGCAGCCATGGCATTGGAGTAGCAGCTGAGAGCTCACATCCCAACCCACAAACAAGAAGCAGAGAGTAGTACACTGGCACAGCGGAGGCTTTTGAAACTTCAAACCCCACCCACGTGACACATTTCATCCAACAAGGCTACATCTCCTAATCTTTCCCAAACAGTTTCACCAACTGGGGATCAAGTATGCAAACAGCCTATGGGGGCCATTCTCATTCAGACCACCACAGCTACCTTGTTCTCTCTGTGTGTACTGACACCTTTGAGTCTGGAGGTGTCATCCACTGACTGGAGAAGTATTGGTTTCATGCTCACATACAAGAAGGATACTTGGATTAGCTGCTGAACTCCAAGCTGCTGTTTCTGATCTGATCTGGACTAGTTACTGGCCTTAGTCATGGTGCCCTCCCCCAGGGCTCTAATTATATACCCATGGCCTAGGCCATGTGGAAGCTCAATGCTCTCTACCTGTATGTCTTTGGTCTGGCCATCATCCAGAAGGACCTCCCCATCTGTCTGTTCCAGTCTTCTTGTCAGTATTGTGGGGTCTCCCACCTCTGGATCCAACAAGAGTGAGGAGGAAATTGAAGAAAGTGAGGCTGGTCCATGGCCACTTCTGGGCATGACAGGCTTGAGCCCCTATTCTGCATCGCCCTATCCATGTGAGCCAACAAGAAGGGAGCCTCGGTGCTGGTGCCCTGTTAATCCAGAGAGCACTCAGTTGGTGACCTAGATTCTTGCTGATCTTTGTGGGAATGACACTTCCCAGCTATCACACTGAGCACCCCTTATCATCTGTTCAGGATCCCCACAACTAAAGGACAGCATGGTCCCCTGACCACGGTAAATGTGCGGTAGCATGCCGTGGGCTCCAGTAGACATCTGTTCACACTTGTCTGCATCTCTCACCCACACCGCTCCCTCAGCTCAAACAAAGACCACTGAGTCAGTCTGTGTGGCCTTTTATTTTCACGTATGTAGGTTGCTCTGGAAGGCACTCTAGATGCTGCGGAATTGGTTTTCCATCTTGTATAAGGGTGAGGGCCCCTTCAAAATGTTGGGCTGTGTTGACAGGCCCAGGCGGGCTGCATGCAGACCCCTCACCACAGGGAGGATGACAGAGACAGCAGGGACCTATTGCCAGATGCACAGGGACACTGCTCAGTGCTGTATTGGCTGACTGGTCCTCATGCTAGGACTGGAATGGGGAAGGAAACTGAGTCTTAGAAATTGGAGCGCAGAAGAGTGAACCCAGGCCCCATTCTGCAGATTTAGTCTCTACCCATGGCTTCTCCTTTGGCATTTATGGGTTTCAGTGCCTTCACAGTCATTCCTTCCTGGTCTGGGATCTTCAGTGCATCACCCCACCAACTGGGGACCAGGAAATCAACTGGACATCCTAACCTAGGCTGAAGACCGACTTCTCCCTCCAGGACACATCTTTGTGAACAGGAAGAGAGATCTGCCTGGCAGCTGTACTTTATGTCTTAGGCACATGCCCCAAGCTACATTTCCAAGAGGCAAAGCCCCAGTTTCTTCACCCTGTCAGACCTTGCTACAGGTTTTGTGCTATCTCCCATAGGGGCCCTGAGTCAACTTGCTTTAAGAATATACAGGGAACCCACACAATGCTTGTTCCCAGGAACACCGTCACCTGGCTGAGGAGTGCTGAGACCTTGGCATCCTTATGAATTCCTGGGGTGGAGGCTGGTAAAGCTGCAAGTCTTTCTCTGTCCCACCAACTCCCAAATAATGGCACAGAGACTTCTTAAATATGAAAGCTTGGCCTTAGCTTAGGTTTGTTTCTAACTAGCTCTTATTACTTGAATTAACCCATTTCTATTCATCTATATGCTGTCTTGTGGCTCATGGCTTTTACCTCTCCTGCGTGTCCTGTTTTCCTCTGCATCCAGCTGATGCCTCCCCCTTTCTTCTTCCCAGAGCTTTCTCTGTCCAGAAGTCCCATCTATACCTCCAGTCTAACTATTGGCCATTTAGCTTTTTTATTAAACCAACATAGTGACATATCTTTATACAGTGTAATCAAATATCTCAAAACAGTATCCTTTGTCCTGGACTCCATGGATGGCTAGTGGAGCCTAATGCCACCTGCCAGGGACCCCTCAGCAAGTTCTTTCTGAGGAATGTAGAACCAGCTGGCCTATCTGGCAATCCTTGCCAGCCTGAGCTGTGTGTAGACTCTGACTTTTCCATTCTGTGTTGGCTGTACAGGTAGAGGGTGTGGATAGGATCCCACCTTGCTGTGTTCCTGAGGACCACATATATCCCTGGGACCAAATACTTCATGCCCCAGAAACTTAGTGTAGAGCAAGGAGCTGTTTTGGGCATTTCCAGCTCTAATGGGACAGTCTGGGCCTGTCAGCTATCGCCCATGCAAGGTCACAGATTCTAAAACTTAAGGAGAGGTGGAAAGGACATTTGTCACAGAGATTCCCTCAGCTACTATGGACAGGTGACTAACAACACCCCGGGGGGTGGCTTCCTAACAGGGTAGACTCTGACCCACTGCCTGACCCTGACAAGGCCATACCTGGGGTGTCTCCATCTCCTAGCTCTCCTCATCAGAGGCCTCCCTGAGACCCATTACCTAATGCCTTTGTGACTCACCAATAGTTGGCCCTTTCTTGGGATGGTACACTGGTTACTTTTTGTCATCTTGACCCAAGGGAGAGTCATCCAGAAAGGGGGAACTTCAATTGAGAAATGCCCCCTCAGATTGGCCTGTGAGCACATCTGTGGGGCATTTTCTTGATTAATGATTGTTGTAAGAAGACTCAGCCCACTGTGGGTGGTGCCATTCTTGGGCAGGTGGTCCTGGGTTGGATAAAAAGCAAGCTGAGCAAGCCATGGAACGAGTGGTAAGCAGCATCTCTCCATGGCCTCTGCTGTAATTCCTGCCTCAGGTTCCTGCCTGGCATTCCTGCCCTGGTTTCTCTTGATGATATGCTGTGCTAGGGACATGTAAGCCAAGTAGAACCCTTCTTTCCAAAATTGCTTTTGGTCGTGGTGTTCATCATGGCAATAGAAAACAAACTGGGAGTGTACATGTGAATGAAGGGCCATTCTTAGCAAAAGTCTATAGCAAAAGTCTGAGGGGTCAAATCCACTGAGGACAGTCTGACGGGGAACCCTGTCCCCCACTGTGGTCTGTCCCACAGGTCTGTTGATCTTCCTTTTAAAAAGAGCT
The DNA here is from genome assembly GCF_003668045.3 of Cricetulus griseus. NCBI lineage: Eukaryota > Metazoa > Chordata > Mammalia > Rodentia > Cricetidae > Cricetulus > Cricetulus griseus. The sequence goes on along the minus strand of NC_048601.1, from coordinate 26,861,959 downwards.
ACTCCTGGTCCCTCCTCATCTGTGACTATCAAGTGATTTGGGCCAGAGTCCCAAGCCGGGATGCACTTGGAGGGCCCTTAGTCCTCATGCCTTCCATCGAGGCAATGTGGCACATGGCAGATATTTTGAAACTTTCTTTGGCAATGTAGGCCATCATATGAAAGAAATACAAGGTAATTAAAACTAGCAAAGGATGGACCAGCTGTTTTGGGGAGGGGTTAGGTGGACCTTGCCTGGCAGAGGCAGACAGTCCTAGGATGATCCAAACCACAATGGGGTTTCCATATGGGGTGTTCCTAGAGGAGGAAGGCTTCTGACATGTAGATTGATTTGGAGCAGAGTCACTCAGCAGCAGTGGGGAGGAAACCCAGGGGTGTTGGCCTTGCCCTTCATGTCAGCAGCTGCCTTTATTTTGGAGCAGAATGGAGTCATCAGGTGTCTGAAGAAGCTGAGGCATGGGCAGAACTTGCCTAGTGTATGCAAGGACCCAAGCACCATCTCTAGACACAGAAGAATAAACAAATCGCACTGGGCAGGCTAAAAACGTGTGGTAGTCCAAATCTGTGCTGTCCAGAGCTCATGGATGGGATCTTTGGGATGTGAACAATTACAGTGGAGTCACCCTGGGTTGAGGTGGACCCTAAAGCCGTTTGGTGTTGTACAAAGAGGGGGAGACAGCGAAGGCCATGCTGCAAGGTGGAGAAAGAGAACAAAGAGGAAGCAGAATGCAAGCATTCCCAAGGATTTTTACAATGTGAGAGGCCAGGAAGAGAAATGGCTGGGGTGGGGGCTCTTCCCAGAGCCTCAGAAGAGCCTGCCCCTGCCCACACTTGGTTTCAGATTTCCAGCTTTCAGAACTGATTAAGGACATGTTCTGGTCACAAGTGAACAGATGGTGGCCAGGGAGGCTCCTTCATCTGTAGTTGTCTTATAGTGTGTTTTTATTTAGTCATCCATGTCCCAAAAACATTAAGCAAAAAATGCCCTAAACACACAGTTCCTATTTTAAATTGCTGGCCACCCCAAGAAGGGTAATGAAATCTGGCGTCACCCCTCTCCTCTTCCTGGTAGGTGGGTTATCTCCTTGTCCCATGTGTCTGTACTCTACACACTCCCTGCCTGTTAGTGGTCATCCCAGTTGCCAGACTGACAGGCTTGCTTCACAATGTTTGTGTTCAGATCACCATCATTTTATTTACTGGCCCTAAATCCCATGAGTAGTGGTCCCCAATTCAGATGTGCCAAAGAGAAACTGACAACTGCGATGTACATAGATTTTGGCCATGGTTTCACGTGTTCACTGGGAGTTTGGGAATGAAGTGTGTGTGTGGGGAGGGGCACCGTAATTAGGAAACTGATACAAACCTTGTATCTTGGCCTGTAATCTAACCAGAAGCTGTTCTCACCTCTTAGCTCCCCCAGTCCACTCTGCAATAATAGCTTCCTCACTGTTACTTATAGACCAAGTGCTCCTTCCCAAGGTCTTTGCATTGATGTTTTCTTGAACCTACAAGGGTTGCTCCATGCAGATATGCCATCTGAGCCCATCTGTATAGACAGAGCTCCTGCCCCACCCTGCCCACTCTTGTTTTCTCCACAGCACTCACTAAGCCTCAGGGCCAGGACTTGGGTGTTTAGATTTACAGTGTCTCACCACTGCCTCGAAACAGTCCAAGGCTAACAAGGTAGATAATCACTAACCAAGAGAGGGAAAAACAGCAACAACGATACCTCCACAAACCAGCAGAATTAAGGGGAAGCCCCCAGAGAGGCATTTTAAGAAAAAGAATGCCTTATTAGCTGGCTCTCACTTATCAATAAATAAATGCCAATTAAGTCTACAACAGGTTCTTGTCAACTATTAGATTATGTAGAATGTATGGGGGCTTGGGTTCTATCCTGGGAGTGCACTGATAGCCATTGTCTTATCTGCTTGTTTTTAAAAATAATTTATTTATTCTTATTTTATGCACTTTGGCATTTTGCCTGCATGTATGTCCGTGTGAGGGTGTCAGATCTTGGAGTGACTGACAGTTGTGAGCTGCCATGTGGGTGCTGGGAATTGAATCCAGATCCTCTGGAAGAACAGTCAATGCTCTTAACCACTGAGCCATCTCTCCAGCCCTTATCTGCTTGTTTTAAACACCTGATACAGATATGGACTTGTATAACATAAATCTTTTAAGTGACTAATTCAGTGATTTTTTTGAGTATCTACAAGTGGCAGAACTATCACCACATCTCAGAATACTTATTATAAAAAAGAAACTGTGTATCCATCAGCAGCCACCACCCCTTCTCATACCCAGCAGCCCCCACCATCTGTATACAAGTTTTTGTGTGGGCATATGTTCAAATGTCTTGGATATATATGTAGACATGGACTTGCCAAGTCCTGTAATAACTGTTTAATGGTGTAAAGAACTCACAGCCTGTTTTGCAAAGCAATTGCACACCCTCACATCCTCACCAGCAGTGTGTGTATGTCTCAGCATCATCAGTAACAGTTATTATCTGTCTCTTGACAATACCTGTCCCAGCGGTTGTAAGCTACTGCCTCATTGTGGTTTGGGGTTGCATTTTCCTGACAATTAATGCTACTGAGCAATTTTCATGCATTTATCAGGCATGTGTATATCTTCTTTGGAGAATCAGACTTTCAGCTCTGTTTTCCCATTTTTAATTGTGATATCTATCATTGAGTTATTTTTTTAATTTCCCACTGTGCATATTTATTGTACATGGTCTCGTGTCATATAAGGACATTCCACACAGGTATATGTTGTATATATTGTTCATTGAACATATTCTCTCTGTCCCTCCCTGTTCTCTAGGTGGTTTTTGCTTCTACTTCCATGCCATATGTACACACATGATTTTGTGTTGCTATATAAAATCTAGAAACAATAAACAACAGAATATGTATTTGTTTCTCGGAGATTGGCTTAATTAGTGTACTATGATTTCTTCAGTTGCATCCATTTTCCTGCAAACCAAGTGACTTCATTCTTCTTTATGTCTGAAAACAATCCATTGTGTACACACTGTGCTTAAAAAAAAAAAAAAAAAAAAAAAAAAAAACCTGTTCTTCTGTTGTTGGCTACCTAGATTCTGTCATTGGATTCTACGAGTTCTTTTTTATATTCTGCATATTAGAGCTTTATGGCATATGTAGTATGCAAATATTTTCTCTCATCTTTTCCTCCCATACTCTATCCTGCTCCTCACCTCTTCCCTTCTCTCCCTGTCTCTTCTGTTCCCCCATATCCTGCCCCCTTTTCTGTCCTCTCTTTCTCTGTCTCTGTCTCTGTCTCTCTCTCTGATTTCAGTGTGCATCCCAGGGTGGTTTCAAATCCACAATTCTCTTGCTTCAGTCACCAGAGTGCTGGAATTATAGACATGTGACGCCACATCTAAGTCAATTTCTAAATAGTGTCCTTTGTGATAAGGTCCAATTTACCTGGGTCTTTTTTGTTTTGTTGTTGTTGTTGCTTATGGTTTGGGTGTCATGTTCAAGAAAACATTGCCTAACCTAGAGTCATAAAGATTTACAGCTGGGATATGCCACCGTGGCCAGCTTTCTCCTTTATTTATTTATTTTTGGATATTTTTAGTGTATAAAAAGAGTTAAACTAGGCTCAGTGGCACAGAACTGTAATCCCCGTACTCAGGAAGCTGAAGTAGGGGGCTCAAGAGTTACAGGCCATGTTGGGCTGCATAATGAGTCCCTGTATCAAAAAAAGAAGGGAAGAGGTCCTCACTGATGGTGCTGCCCCTGCATATCCAGGTCTACCTGGGGTCAGGCAGCTTGTGCAACCACCCAGCCTGACAAGTAGAAGTCTCATCCCTCATCAAGAAGCTTTCTTTTCTGCAGCAGATGGAATTATTACTAAGATGCTCAGCAGCTCAAAGTACAGAGGATGAGTGTTTGTGGGGGTGCCCAGCCCCAACTGGTACATTTACCTTGCAGCCCTACACCCAAGGCTCAGGGAACATCACAGAAGGGGGGGGTGTGAAGGTTGTAACTTCCAGAAGACCACGACTCCAGCTTAATATCTCATCTTCTAGATGAGACAAGGATGCTGTAACCACAAAATCCAACAATTTGCCAAAACAAGACCTACATAATAATGATACCAGTCAGTGTGCCAACATGGATGGGGAAAATTTAACAAAGCCCTACCTCTAGATGAAGAGCTACAGACAACCAACAGCTGCTGAGAGAAAGAGAATCAGTTTCCTCCAGGGAAAAGCCCCTGATGGGTTCTCCAATCCCAATTGAACCCCAAGTGCTCAGTCCTAAACATAAGTACATATGAACAACACTAGTGGGCTCAGTGGGTTCGTGTGTGTGTGTGTGTGTGTGTGTGTGTGTGTGTGTGTGTGTGTGTGTGAGAGAGAGAGAGAGAGAGAGAGAGAGAGAGAGAGAGAGAGAGAGAGAGAGAGAGAATAATAAAGAAGTCATGAATTTGGGGGAGTTGGAGGGGAAGAGAAAGGAAGTAAATGATATAAATACAGTATTAATGTATGAAATGCTAAAATATTTAAAAATAGTAACGAAAGAGGGGGTTGGGTGGTAGGTCAGTCTGTAAGTGCTTGCCATGCAAGTGTGAAGGCCCGAGTTTGGTTCCAAAAACCATGTAGAAAAGCTGGGTGTGGTGATACCTGCTTGTCACACAGCATTGAGGAAGTAGAGACAGGCAGATTTGTGGGGTTCACTGGCCAGATGGCCAGTTTTGGGCCAAGTGAGAGACCCTGTCTCAAGAAAACAAAGTGGACTGCGCTTGGGGAATGATGCTGCAGATAGAAGTTTGGTCTCCAAACATGAACACGCTCACATGTACACGCACACGTGTGCGCACCACACACACACACACCTCTCTCTGTGTTTCTCTCTCTCTGTGTTTCTCTTTCTCTGTGTTTCTCTCTCTCTGTGTTTCTCTCTCTCTCTGTGTTCTCTCTCTCTCTCTCTCTCTCTCTCTCTCTCTCTCTCTCTCTCTCTCTCTCTCTCTCTCTCGGGATCCACATATGAGAGAAAATGTGAACCATGCCTTCCTGGAGTCTGGCTTATTTCACTTAATGTAATGACCCACAGTTCCATCCACTTTCGTTTTTTCTTTTTTCTTTTGGTTTTTTGAGACAGGGTTTCTCTGTAGCTTTGGAGCCTATCCTGGCACTGGCTCTGGAGACCAGGCTGGCCTGGAACTCACAGAGATCCACCTGCCTCTGCCTCCCGAGTGCTGGGATTTAAGGCGTGCGCCACCCATCCACTTTCTTTAGACTACTCTTTTCTTTCCAGATGAACAAAATTATATTATGTATGTGTCACATTTCCTTTATCTATTTGTCTATTGACAGATATCTCAGTTGGCTACTGTGGGTACAGCAGCAATAAACATAGATGTGTAAATGTCTCTGTGGAATGCTGTTATAGAGTATTTCAAATATTTATCCCCAAAATAGCTGGCTCATACAGTAGTTCCATACGAGTTTTTATTTGAGAAACTTCCATACTGATTTTCACAGTGGCTGTGCCAGTTTGCAGCCCCACCAGAGACTTATTATGGTCCCTGTGTCTTGTTGCTGGTGCACACACAGGTCAGAAGACGATATTGGATCCCCTAGAACTGTTTGTGAGCCACCAAGTAGGGACTGAACCTCAGTCCTCTGCAAGAGTAGAAAGTTCTTCTAACCGCAGAGCCATCTCTCCAGTTCTATCACTTGATTTCTTTCTTATTTTTTTTTAAAGAATTCTATTATTTTGTGCATATGGGTGTTTTAACTGCAGCAATACATACAGTGACCTCAGAGGCCAGAAGCGTGTGTCAGATCCCTGGGGAGTGGAGCTACAGATAGTGGTAAGCTGACATGGGGGTTCTGGGAATCGAACTCGAGTCCTTTGGGAAGAGCAGCCAGAGCTCTTAACCTCTGAGCCATCTGTCCAGCCCTGGTGTAATTTCTTGGTGCTTGCTATTCTGATTGCATTTCCCTTAGGGTTTGTTGTTGTTCGAATTCTACTTTACATTTGTGTGTGTGTGTGTGGGGGGGTATTTTGTATGTGGCGATATGGTGTGCATGTGGCGTATGTACTTGTTAGTGTGGGCTTGTGCACATGAATATGTATGCACACATATGTGTGGGGACAGGGGTCAGCAGCACGTGTCTTCCTCAGTTGCTGTACCGTACTCTGTGAGGTATTCTCTTACTGAATCTGCAGCCCGTTGACTTGTCTGGCCACTGTGCTTTTGGGTTCCACTTGGCTCTGCCACCACTATATTAAGGTTACAGGTCCATGCTGCCATAACCTGGCTCTTTTATGGTTACTGGGGATCCAAACTCAGGGCCTCATGCTTGCAGGCAGGTAAACCTCATGGTTTACCAGCTGAGCCATCTCCCCAGTCCCTGTATCCTATTTTCGAGAGGTCCACTAGCCCATTTATTGATTGGATGATTTGGGATTTTGCCTGGAGTTTAATTTTTACAATGCTGTGTATATTCTCAATATTAACCACCTATCTGATGTGCAGTTGAGAAACATTCCCCCCCCCTTTCTGTAATCTGTTTCACTCTGGTAAATATTCCCTTTCCTTGCAAAAGCTTTTTAATTTCATGAAATTTCTTTTCTTGATTCTTGGGATTATTTCCCATATTATTGGAGTCTTTATTTCAAACACTCTTTGGCTACATGTTGAAGGGTTGCACCTGTAGTTTTCTTTTTCAGGTCCAAAGTTTCAGATCTCAGGTGTAAGATCCACTTCTGAACTGATTTTTTTTTTTTTGCAAGCTGAGAAGTGCAGATTGAAATTTCACTCTTGTACATGTGAATATTCCATTCTCCCAGCAGCATTTGTCAAGGAGGCTGTCTTTTCTCCAGTGTGTGATACTTTTGTCAAAAATAGAGTGGCTGCTGCTATGTGTTTATTTCTGGGTCTTGTATTCTAGCCTGTTGGTCTCTCCGTGTCTGGATTTGGGCCAGCATAGCACTGTTTTTGTCACTATGGCTCTCCGGTATAGTTTGAAATCAGGTATTGTGATGCCTACAGTGTCATTCTTTTTGCTAATGATTGATTTGGCTATTTGGAGTCCTTTGTGTGGAAATAGGAATGTTGGGAATTTTTAGCAGTGTGAAAAGTATCTTTGGGGTTTTGATGGGGGTATGGTAGGTGTGAAGATTGGGATTTTGATGGGAGTATGTTAGGTGTGTAGATTACTTTTGGCCATATGGCCATTTTCTTAGTATTAATTTTCCAATCCAAGAGTATGGGAGATCTGTCCATCTGTTAATGTCCTCCAGTTTCTTTCTTTAGTGTCATAGGTTTCATTGAAGATGTCCTCCACCGTCATGGTTAGATTTATTCCTAGTTGGCTTTGTTTGCTTCTGTTTTCACTTTGAAACTATTGTGAATGGGTTTTCCTCTAATTTATTTCTCAGCAAGTTATTGGCCTACGGAAAATCTACTAGCTTTTGGGTCCTGCTACTTTGCTTTTATAGTTCCAAGAGTTTTCTGCCAGAGTCTTTAGAGTCCTTTAAATGCAGGATCAAGGTGTCTACAAATAGAGATAATTTGAATTCTCCCTTTTCTACTTATATCCCTTTTATTTTTCTCTTTAGCTAAGTATTGTATTATATTATATGGTATTATGTTGAATAAACGTGGAAAGGCAGGCACCCTTGACTCAGTCCAGATTTTAGGAGGAATGCTCTCAGTTTCCTATTTATTATGTCATGTATAGCCTTTATTATATTGAGGTGTATTCCTTTTATTCCAGATTTCCTCAAGGATTTTTTGTCCTAAAGGGATATTGAGCTTCATTGAAAGCCTTTTCTGCATTGAGGCAATCACGCCACTTCTGTGCTTAAATGTATTTATGTGTGGCATTCATGTATGTCAAACCAGCTTTGCATTTTTGGATTGGAGCTGACCTGGTTATCAGTCTTACCGGTGTTCCTGGATTCAGTTTGCAATAATTTAATGAAGAATGTTTGTATCTAGGTTCATCGTCAAGTTTTCCTTTTTGTTATGTACTTACCTCATTTTGGTGTTAGGGTATAGCTGGCTTTGTAGACTGAGTTTGATAGCATTCCTCCGCTTTCTGCTCTATGAACAGTTTGAGAAACACTGCTGTGTTCTCTCTCTCTCTCTCTCTCTCTCTCTCTCTCTCTCTCTCTGCATTGCTTTGGTGGGAGGATTTATTACTGCTTCAATCTTGTTGCTTAGTGTGGATTGTTTAAATTATTTACATCCACTTTATTTAAGAAGTATATCATATGTGTGTGGGAATACATCTATCCTTTCTTGATTTTCAGTTTTAAAAATATATTTTTCTAAGTATTCCCAGATTATTCTTTGGGTTTCACTGGCACCTGTTGGAGCCTTCAGTTTTGTTTGTTTGTTTTACAGTGTATGTGTATATGTGTGTTCATGTGGGGACACCTATCTAGAGATGAATAGGATGAGGTATTGAAATAATCCACTAGTATTGTATCAGGATGTGTCTGAATTTTATGTCCAGTAGTGGTTTATGAAATTTGGAGCCTCTTTGGAGTCTGTATATTTACAACTGTTACACTTTCTTGATGAGTTATTCCACTTATTAGCAGTAGGGACCTTCTGTATTTCCTCTGACCAATTTTGATTAAAATCTTCTTTACCAACTGTCAACAACTACATAATGGTTTGTTTTCAGCTTCCATTTACTTGATAAGTCATTTTACATTCTGTGTCTCTCTGTGGTATCTTTGTCAGTGAGGTGTGTTTCTTGGAAATGAAAGATAATTGGATCCCCTTCACCCCTAACTCTTTAAGCCAGTCACTTACTCCTACATCTTTGTAATATTGATGGGTTAGGACCATTTATATAGAAGGGTATTTTTATGTCCAGTAATATGAGAGAGAGAGAGACAGAGAGAGAGAGACAGAGAGACAGAGAGAGAGGTCAGAAATCAGTCTTGGGTATCTTTGTACACAAGCACCGCTGCCCCATCTTTTATGTGGGAGCTCGAGATTTGAACTTAAGTCCTAATGCTTTTACTGTAAGCCATTTCCCAGACTGAATCCCTGTAATTTTGCTGGTTAATCACCTAATTGATTGGATACTTATTATTGTCTTTCTACCCAGTTATTGGGTAGATTTCTGTGTTGGCCATGATAGATCCCTATCTGGCATTCCTTTGTCCATTCCTCTGTGAGTTTTTTCCTTTCTTTGTGATTGAGACTGTCTTCCTTTATATGTAGTTTTCCCTTCTGAGGTGCTGACTTGATGGTAATGAACTGCCTTGGTTTGTGCCTATCTTGAAATATCCTTATTTCTCTGCCACTTTAAGTAATAGCTCCTCTGGTTGACAAGTATTTATTTTTAGGACTTGAAATGTATAATTTCACAATTTTCTAGTTTTTAGGGTGGCTAATGAAAAATCTGATGTGATTCTCCTTGGTTCTCCTTTGTAAGTAAGTTGACATTTGTACCTTATAGCATTCTTATGTATGTATGTATGTATGTATGTATGTATGTATGTATGTATTTTTAGGCAGGGTCTCACTCTGTAGACCAGGCTGGCCTCAAAACTCCCAGAGCTCTGCCTATCTCTGCTGAGACTAAAGGCCTGTACCAACATAGCAGGCCTTCCTTACAGCTCTTGATCTGATCTTTTTGCTTTGTGTCTTGGACATCTTGACTCTGACATGTCATGGAGAGGTTCTGGTAATGTGATTATATGTGGAATTTATTCTCTAGATTTGGGGTATTTTCTGCTATAGTCATTGGATATATTTACTGTAATATCTGTCTCAGTTTCTCCTTTAATTCTATAGATTCTTAGGTTTGGCCTTTTGGTCATAGTTCAGATTTCTTTGACATTGGCATTATGGCTATTCCCCAGCCTCCTTTGATATTTGAATGTATTATTCCTCATGCTTTCCTGCCATCCCCGATATTAGTTCCTTTCCTAGGTTGAGCCTATTGGTCATATTTTTGCTGGCCTTGTTTGTTTGATTCGTGGAGCTTTTAATCTTCCAAACTTATATGTCCCCCCTCTACTTCAATTTTCTTGCTGACTTTTTCTGCTTTTTCTGCCTATGTTGCTGACTTTTTTTTTTTTTATCTTACCAGTAATGCTAATTTCCTGGTCTACTTTACTGAAGTTTTCCCCAGTGCTGCCGACTGTCTTCCCCACGGCCTAGATCGAATTAATCCACTTGTTTTCATCGTCCTCAGGTCATTTGTACCACTGAGCCTTTTGAAACCTCCATCCAGCATTTTACAAGCGTGTGTTCCATCACCGAGTTGTGTTCTTTTGGAGGAGTCATGCTGTCTTGCTTATTTACACTTCGTGTGCTTCTCTGTTGCAACTGCATGTGTGCTGACTTGGTACCACGTCCTGTTTTATTTGAAGATCTTCTTGAACAAACTGTTCTTGAAGGCTCAACCCCTGGTGTAATTCAGAGAGGAGAAGACAAATGGCTCTGCTGGCACCATCAAGCCGTGCAGGGATATGGGAAATACACTTAAAACCCATTGCTGCCACGAACACATCACCAATGAGTGTAAAGCAAAAAATGATGAAGCTACTACTGTGAATTTGGAAAATGTTTAAGGGAAGTGTGTAAATAGTGGATGAGATCAAGAAGGGGCTGAGGAAATGGGAGAAATGGAGAGAAGAAAGGTCGTCTTCCCTAGCTTGTTAGGGGACAAAGAGAGGCAGCCAGAGTTCCAGTGCCCGACATGATCCTGCCTTCCAGTCAGTCACCTTCTCGGCTGAGATGTGCTCAAGAGCAGACTGGAAGGGCCTCGGGGCTCAGGCAGTTCTACCTGCTGTGCCGTGTCACTCTTTCTTAGTTCCTCTCCAGCCTTCTTACTGTAGCTTACAAGATGAAATGGAACTTGCAGGTCCTGTCAGAGTCAGAGAGTGCATGCACAGTGGACTTCCTGTGAGGTAACCACATGGGTGATGGGCCCCTAGCTCCAGCAGTTCCCTTCCTTCCCAGCTCCTGCCCGAGCAGGGACCTTTGGCAGGTTCATGCTGGCCACGCATGGGATCCTAGCTCAGAGTGTATGTGCTCGGTTTTCTTGCTCCATTGTGTGGTGCTGAGACCTACCCAACCGTGGTTGTCCTTCTCTGCTCTCAATGTCATGCGGAGTCTGTTGGGTGGATACACCACATGGAGGCAGGTGTAAATCCAAGCCTCTGTGGAGAAGGCCTGGGTTGTTTTTAGTTGGAAGCCATCACAGACAGTGCTCCTCACATGCCTCTAGGTGTGAGTCTGTGAGTGATTCTGCCAAGTCTCTACTCCCAGGGTGGAGCTTTTAGACCCCACAGGCGTGGCTCCCGGCCTTCTCATGGCTGCCCTAGCCATGTTGCCACCACCCGCTGAGAGTCAGGGCTTTGCTACCTCCTTGCCAGCATTTGGCATTTTTCTGCCTTTTCATTTTTACTAGTCTGGTGGGTGTGTAGGATTCTCACAGTGTGCTTTTAGTTTCTCTCTGTCTGATGACTAATAAACTCCAATGACTTATACTTACTGTGCTCCCATGAAGTGCCTCTCCATAATTTTCTTCATTTACACAAACACAAACAGGGTCTTCTGACGCTTTTGACTTGCGTTCTTATATAGTATGAATTGGAGCTCTATGTTGGCTATCTATACCTGCATCCACGTCTGTATCCCGTGTCTATATTTACATCTCTACCCATGTCTATTTCTTCCTTGTATTCCCTATCTATACACATGCTGATCTATGTCTATCCATATTCCATATCCATAGTACCATCTATATTTCTATCCATTTATATGTTCAACTCTATTTCTGTTTGAACCCATGTATCAGGATCACTATATCCACATTAGTACCCACATATACACAAGTACATACGTACATATGTTCCACAGATGGACTCCCACGTGCTCCTGTGTGCAGACATGTTAGTTACTGGTTGAGCAGTTAGCAAAGATCTTACTCTCATGGCACGCCTATTCTTTTTTAAGACAGACCAATAAGTAAATGGAAAGACAATGTTAGATGGACTAACCCAAGGAGGAATTTCAATGATGAGGGAAAAGTGCCAGGATGGAAGGTGACCTTTTAAATATGTCACTGAGAAGGTGACACATAGTCACTTAAGGGGGAGTGGCCCCACACATGGGGGAGCATTCCAGGCCAAGCCAGGTTAGAGGAGCTGAGGTCCTAAGCGGGGACATATCATCAGAACCCCAAGGCCCCAGGACTCAGACTCTCATCATGATCGTCACAGAGACATTGCAGGTTGTGGACAGAGTGCCCAGACCTGACCTGGGTTAATGGGGGTCCCTCCACCTGCAAGGGGAGACAAAACGCTATGGTCAAAATGCATCTTGTCCTGGGCATATGACGATGGCCCAGGTCACTGTCATTGTAGAACCAGGCTTCCTTGCTTTTTGTCCCACCACCCACAGGGTCATCTCTTATAGGCAAGGACTGTTCCAGGCCTCATATATAGCCTCCACTGTCTGGAGCAAGGAGAGGATATCTCCTCCTCTGTGTCTGGCCTACCCAACAACCCCAACAGACACCTACAGACCACATCACACCTCCACTTCCCAGAGCTAAACTTGGTAAGGCCAATGGTGTCCTGGGTCAGGCTGCACAAGCCCTTACTGCAGGATAGCCTCACATACAGCTTTAAAAGCAGGATGGCTGACTGGAGTCAGCCCTTGGCCTACCAGCTTCCCTCGCTCCTTGGACACTGAGAAAGATATGGATTGGTGCTTC